>NC_137889.1:186854888-187337341 GCF_963455335.1 Martes martes
CCACCACCAAGCTCACACAACCCCCACCTCCATCCCCTCCAAAAACCTCAGTTTGTTTCTCAGAGTCCACAGTCTCTCATGGTTTGTCTCTCTCTCTGATTTCCCCAAATCACTTCTCCTTCTACCTCCCAATATCCTCTGTGGTATTCCTTATATTATTCCTGCTGTTATTCCTTCTGATCCATAAGTAAGTGAAACCGTGATAATTGACTCTCTCTGCTTGACTTATTTCACTCAGCATAAAGGTTTTCCAGTCCCGTCCATGTTGATACAAAAGCTGGATATTCATCCTTTCTGATGGAGGCAAATACTCCATTGTATATACAGACCATATCTTTTTTGTTCATTCATCTGTTGAAGGGCATCTTGGTTCTTTTCACAGTTTGGTGACTATGGCCATTGCTGCTATGAACATTGGGGTACAGATGACCCTTCTTTTCACTACATCTGTATCTTTGGGGTAAATACCCAGTAGTGCCATTGCAGGGTCATAAGATAGCTCTATTTTTAATTTTATAAGGAATCTCCACACTATTTTCCACCAAAGTGGCTGCACCAACAGTATAAGTGCATTTCCCTTTCTCCACATCCTCTCCAACACTTGTTGTTTACTGTCTTGTTAACTTTGGCCATTCTAACTGGCGTAAAGTGGTGTCTCAATGTGGTTTTGATTTGAATCTCCCTAATGGCTAATGATGATGAACATTTTTTTTCATGTATCTGTTAGCCATTTGTGTGTCTTCTTTAGAGAAGTTTCATGTCTTCTGCCCATTTTTTGACATGATTATCTGTTTTGTGTGTGTTTAATTTGAGGAGTTCTTTATAGATCTTGAATATCAGTCCTTTGTCTGTCATGTCATTTGCAAATACCAGCTCTCTTTATACCTTAAAAAACTGGAGAATCAACAACAAATTGAAGTTCAAATGCAAAAGCACACACAAGAAGAGAAATAATCAATTAGAGCAGAAATCAATGATATGGAAACCAGAGATACAGTAGAACACATCAACAAAACTAGAAGCTGATTTTTTGAAAGAATCAATAAGAGCGATAAACCATTGGCCAAACTAATCCAAAAGAAAAGAGAGAGGATCCAAATTAATTAAAGTATGAGTGAAAACGGTGAGATCACAACTAAAACCAAAGAAATAGAAACAATCATCAGAAATTATTATCAACAGTTATATGCAAATAAGTTAAGCAACCTAGATGAAATGGATGCATTCCTGGAAACCTACAAACTTCCAAAACTGAATCAGGAAGAAGCTGACAACCTGAATAGACCAATATCTAGTAACAAGATTGAAGCAGTGATCCAAAACCTCCCAAAAAACAAGAGCCCAGGACCTGACAGATTCCCTGGAGAATTCTATCAAACATTCAAAGAAGAAATAATACCTGAAGCTGTTTCAAAAAATAGGAATTGAAGGAAAACTTTCAGACTCTTTTTATGAAGCCAGCATTACCCTGATCCCCAAACCAGGCAAAGACCCAACCAAAAAAGAATTTTAGATCAATATCCCTGATGAATATGGATGCGAAGATTCTCAACAAGATCCTAGCTAATAGGATCCAACAGTACATTAAAAAGATTATCCATCATGATCAGGTGGGATTTATCCATGGGATGCAAGGGTGGTTCAACATTCACAAATCAATCAATGTGATAGAACAAATCCTAAGAGAAGAGAAAACAAAACATGGTCCTCTCAATTGATGCAGAAAAAGCATTTGACAAGATACAGCATCTGTTCCTGATTAAAACGATTCAAAGTATAGGGTCTCAGGGAACATTCCCCAACTTCATAAAATCTATCTATGAAAAGCCCACAATGAATATCATCCTCAATGGGGAAAAGCTGACAACCTTCTCTCTGAGATCAGGAACACGACAAGGATGTCCACTCTCACCACTGTTGTGCAACATTGTACTAGAAGTCCTAGCAAAAGCAATCAGATAACAAAAAGAAATAAAAGTTATTCCAATTGACAAAGAAGAACTCAAACTCTCTCTCTTCACGGATGACATGATACTTTATATGGAAAACCCAAAAGACCACTGCCAAACTACTAGAACTCATACAGCAATTCAGTAATGTGGCAGGGTACAAAATCAATGTACAGAAATCAGTTGTTTTCTTATACGCTAACAGTGAAAATATAGAAAGGGAAATTAGAGAATCAATTCCATTTACTGTAGCACCAAGAACCATAAGATACCTGGGAAGAAACCTAACCAAAGAGATAAAGGATCTCTACTTGAGGAAAAGCAGAACACTCATGAAAGAAATTGAAGAAGACACAAAAAGGTGGAAGAAAATTCCATGCTCATGGATTAGAAGAATGAACATTGTTAAAATGTCTATACTGCCCAGAGCCATCTATACTTTCAATATCATCCCGATCAAAATTCCACCGGCATTTTTCAAAGAGCTGGAACGAACAATCCTAAAATTTGTATGGGACCAGAAGAGACTCAAATTGCTAGGGAAATGTTAAAAAGAAAAATGAAACTGGGGGCATCACGTTGCCTGATTTCAAGCTTTCCTACAAAGCTGTGCTCACCAAGACAGCATGGTACTGGCCCAAAAACAGACACATAGACTAGCGGAACAGAGTAGAGAGCCCTGATATGGACCCAAAACTCTATGGTCAAATAATCTTTGACAAAGCAGGAAAGAATATCCAGTGGAAAAAAGACAAAGCAGGAAAGAATATCCAGTGGAAAAAAGACAGACTCTTCAATAAATGGTGCTGGGAAATTGGACAGCTATGTGTAGAAAAGTGAAACTCGACCATTCTCTTACCCCATACACAAAGATAAACTCGAAATGGATAAAAGACCTTAACATGAAGCAGGAACCTATCAAAATCCTAGAGGAGAACATAGGCAGTAACCTCTTTGACATCGGTCACAGCAACATCTTTCAAGATATGTCTCCAAAGGCAAAGGAAACAAAAGCAAAAATGAACTTTTCGGACTTCATCAAGATCAAAAGCTTCTGCACAGCAAAGGAAACAGTCAACAGAACAAAGAGGCAACCCATGGAATGGGGATATATATTTTTAAAACCTAAGGATCTATAAACGAATCATTCTTGTTTACCAAACAAATGAAATTAAGAAAATCTCATACCGCAAGAAATTGTAGTGCTTGTCCAAACTGTGGAAGGAGACTAGATGTCCATCAACATAGGAATGGATAAAGAAGAAGTGGTATATATATACAATGGAATATTATGCCGCCATCAGAAAAAATGAAATTGTGCTATTTGCAACAATGTGGATGGAACTAGAGGGTATTATGCTAAGGGAAATAAGTAATCAGAGAAAGACAATTATCATATGATGTCACTGATAGGAGGAATTTGAGAAAAAACACAGAGAATCATAGGAGAAGGGAGAGAGAAATGAAACAAGATAAAGCCAGGGGGAGACAAATTATAAGAGACTCAATCTCAGGAAACAAACTGAGGGTTGCTGGAGTGGAGGGGGGTGGGAGGGATGGGGTGGCTGGACATTGGGGAGGTTATGTGCTATGGTGAGCACTGTGAATTGTATAAGACTGATGAATTACAGACCTGTATCCCTGAAACAAATAAAACATTACATGTTAATTTTAAAAAAGTATTTGCAGTACATGTAAAAATACCAATACAAAATTATGAGTTTCCAGAAATGACAAATAAACCACTATTAAAAAATAAGAATAAGTTGATATTAAATTTCTCAATTGCAATTTTAGATGAAACACAGTAAATTGTTCTTTTAAAGTATTAACCAATATGAACATTAAAATTAGATACAAACATATTAGCATTCAATTGAAACAAAGATCTCAAAAACACAAGATCTCAGCACATGTACCAAAGACTCACTTGAAAAAATGTATTTTATATGTACAACCTAAACACAAGAAAAAACAAAATCCAGAAAATTCTGCAGGAATATATAAAGCAACTGGTCAAATACTTTCAAAAATTTGTCTTAACAAAATAAAAACCTAATACTAATAATTTCAAAAAGAAAAAAAACTGAATAAAATTGGAGAGCGCATAACTATAATCTGAGAAATAAAATTCTATACAATATCAACATAATGAGATTGGGTTGGTGGAATATATATGGTCTAGGTATTGTAAGAGAAGTAAGGGGTTTTGTAATCATACCGAGATGTATATGTATGTATGTATGTATTTACTACCATTAGTTGTGTGACCTTAGGCTGAGTGGGGATTCAATTGATATAAGTATTGAAACTTCTCTAGCTGATACTTTCAGCCCATAGTTTCTTTGAGGTATGAAGCCAGATGTTCTACTTTTTCAATGAGGCCAAATATTCAGGATATTTTTAATCTCATTTTTACATCTGGACAGCTAATATTTTTTATTGGCATTGAGTAGACTAAATGAAACAGTGGTGGGCTAGATCCAGTGGTTTTAAGGGACTACTCTATTATAAGATTGCTACTCAGCTCTGACCAATACATTGAACAAGGAGAATTTGAATACCATAGTTAGTCATAAAACAACATTCTTACTGCTTTCCCACATCTACTCAAATGCATTTGGTAGACTAGTACTTACTCTAAAGTTTGAATGAAATCTGACAATTGTGTCTTTACTTTTCTTGTTATTCTCTGATAATAAAAGCATTAGTCACTTTAGTCACTGGAAAAGTACAGTCCTGCAAAAAGAATCAACACCATATATTTTATGTAAGGTTGAAGATTTTCCCCTCCCCTCATTTTGGCCTGCTTATTTAAACTGCTTTGAGAATATTCATAAAATGTTTGCAAAATTTGTCACAATATTTTCCCTCCTCTTGTCCAGAGCCCTGCCAGACCCTAGAAGTCATCCATGTGAATTTCTTTGGGAATTAGGCCAGTAGGTTAAACAAACAGATTCAAAAGTATTTATGAACTGGGGCTTGTCCCCTTTGGATGCTTTGGGAATGCTGTGACATTCTATGGGAATGTGTCAGGAATAGCCTACTAGATTATGAGATGTGTAGCCAACACATTCCATTTGTCCTGACTGACTGCAAGCCAACTACCAAGCAATCTGGCCATCCTAGATCATCCAGTCTGAGCAGAATTGCCAGCTGGACTCTATTATTTCCCATCAACTACACAAGAAGAACTATCAGGCTCACATTTTAAGTCATGATAAATAAATACTTATTGTTTTAATTTGCTCAGCTTTAGAGCGGCTTGTTACACATCAAGAGATTACTGATATACTCTCAATTAAGACTGGTCATGTGCAAATATATGCATAAAAACCCTTACTTTGGCAGATGTTGATAGCTTACCCTTTCCCTTCTGATTGTTTTAGTGGGTTCTCTGGATTCCTCCTACTGCAAGTCTTAGGATGGGAGACAGTGTTTCTTCTTGAATTCATTGTTTAATACTTCTAATTCTTTTGTCATCTTACTTCTCCTGCATCTGAAAGTTCTTATCTACCTTCATTCTGCTGAGTTGTTTTGCATCTGTCATAGGCTTCTTGGCCATAATTTTTCAAAAATGACTTTTTATTATTAGTCCAACCATGGATTTCAGAGCTAGTCCCTGGAAATCATGCACCTTTGACCAAGTGCATGAAGGGTGGCAATTGATTTCCAAACATGTCCAAAGCCAAGCAGATTCAAGCCACATTAGCCCACTTTGGAGGCTCTTTTTATAATTGATAGTTTAAAACTAGCTCAATGTGTACTCAAATTACAGGGGAAAAATATGACTTCCCCAATTTCTTCAAAGTCTCTGTTAGATTAAGATAAAAGGGAAGAACTATGTCATTCAAGATGATGGAATGGAGCGCAGAGAAAATTCTGCAAATAAATCCTACCTCAATTTTTACCACTTTTTTCCTATTTGAATGGTGTTATACTCCTGACATGAGGCTGAGTTATCAAACCAGATTTTGAACATGTTCTTTTCTCACAATTCTTAGAAAATCTATCTCCTCAACTTTCATTTATTATCATGGGGTCTCAATTTGAGAAAGATCCAGTTTTTAAAATTATGTTATATCCTGAAAGCTTTTTTCCATTATTTGACAAAGTTATATTTTGGGCTAAATACATGTACCAGTCATCTACGTTAAATTCAAATACTATATTGAAAAAATAAAGTAATAGATGTAAAATTGTCAAAGTATGATGCATAGTTTACAAATATCATTTTCAACTTTTCCATATGTCTTGTTATAACCTTTTTTGGTAATTTTCACATAATTAAACTTTTGAAAACTACTAATGAATTTTATATTAAGTAATGAATATCAGCTTATGTGTGAAATTATAAATTATAACCACAAATCAAGTACACTTGTAAGTCTTTTTGCAGTCACCTGCAATATCTCTGAAAATGCACATACCCTCTTGGAGAGAATGTTTTCAGGGATAAAGGGCCTGGCATCGAGACCAGGAAGGCCTATCCTGAGTTGTCTTATGGGCTTCCTCATTAAAATTAAAGGTAACATAAATTATGTTACACAATTTTCCTTCATCCCTGTTATCAAGAAATAGAATATGGCATGTGAAGCTGGTTGATTTGCACAGCTTCCCAGCCTGAAGTTAGAAGCGGGTTTCTCCTAGTTGCACAAAAATCCCCACTGCAAGAAGTGCTCTACTATACAGCCATTCCAGGATGGATCCTATCTAAGCCCTTACTAAGGGGCCCCCGGGATAAGCTGTATCTGTGATTCGAAGCTAATAGGCTTTTGACTACCAACATCTGGGAGTTAACAAAGCCCATACCTGTCCCGAGAATTCCATATCAAAGTCATAATCTTAGCCTCATCATCATGCTACAGCAAACTTACAACAGCTGCATGTGAGAATAAGCCATAAAACTCCCATCAGGATTAAAGAACTCATTGAGTTCTTTGCCATTATACCACCAATCTCCATATTTTAGAAAGCACCAATCACAGAAGGTGTTCAGCACAAGGCACTCTCTTAAACCACTATTTAGCAGCTGTACTCCAAGAAATATTATGGTTTCACTTCAAAATACTTGAAAAACATGGTTTACAACTATGTTGATAAAGTAATGACTATGAAAGTTAGGATTTTAAGTAAATTGAATTGGGAACAATATGAATAAATTTTATTTTGTGAGTTCTTTGATGCAGAGTCGGGTGTAAGTGTGATCTTATTTAGCAGGTGGTTACAGCTGTTAGTGTGGAAATAGATTTCTGGCTAAATGGATAGGTTTCTTATTTATAAATTTGTTTAATTCATTCATTTTAGAGTGCCCAGGTGTTCCAGCAATACATGGCAAAATACATTTTAGAAGGATAAATACATGAAATCTAACACAACAAGCTGCATACATAAGAAATGATTAAATTTAAGCCAGGACAAGTGCTATAGCAGATAAATCAATGCAGGTACAGCACTTAATTTGTGAGACAAATGGTTGTGGTCATCAGAGTCAAAAAGTGCAGAAAGCAAACATAGTAACAGCAGGGCACAACCTCCCCCCCACCCCCGCCCCGCCATAGAACCACATAAGCATGGGCAGTCAAAGGAAAGGGCTTTAAAGAACTGCCGCCTGGAATGAAATTGGGCAGTTGAATTTTTAGATGGTGAGATTTTGATTGCAACCTCCTTTGAATTTCAACTTGTAAAATCGTTAGTGCACAAAGCACAATAAAAATGAATATCTTATACACACCTAGGAAGAATCTTGGGCTAAAATCTATTAAATAATTATGTTAATGGTAAACAGCTTAGTAATCTAGAATACAAGTGATAATAAATTTTTCTTTACAAAGTGACTAAAAATAAATAAGTACTGCCTCACTTTAAAAAAACATTTATTTATTTATTTTAAGATTTTATTTATTTATTTGAGAGAGAGAGAGAGAGAGAGAGACAGCATGAGAGGAGAGAAGGTCAGAGGGAGAAGCAGACTCCCTGTGGAGCTGGGAGCCCGATGCGGGACTTGATCCCAGAACTCCGGGATCATGACCTGAGACGAAGGCAGTTACTCAACCAACTGAGCCACCCAGGTACCCTATTTATTGATTTGACAGAGAGCACAAGAGGGGGAGTGGCAGGCAGGAGGAGAAGCAAACTCCCAGCTGAGCAAGGAGCCTGAGGTGGGACTCGATCCCAGCACCCAGGTCATGACCTGAGCAGAAGGCAGACGCTTAACCGACTGAGCTACCTAGGCATCCCTATATTTCAGATTCTTAAATAATTTTGTCATTTCATAGAATTTCTATGTTCCTTGCAGATATTCAGTAATAAATACTTGAATTAAAAATACGTATTACTTTTTAAATACCCCATGTGATAAATTACTATGCTTGTTAAAACTGGCTAAAGAGATTAATACATCTTTAAGCCTAAATTGATTTTTCAATCACAATGGACAATTATTTTTAGAATTATTTTCATTGGTATTTTATGTAAGCAATTTTTTTTAATGTTCAGTTAGCCAACATATAGTACATCATTAGTTTTTGATGTAGTGTTCAACGATTCATTAGTTGCATATAACACCCAGTGCTCATCACAGCATGTGCCCTTTTAAAGCAAATATTTTATCCAGTGAAGAGTTAATAGAGGAACGCTCCATTTTTATGTCTAAGTCTTATTTTTGAAATATAAAATCCTAGAGGTGTCATACTACAGTCTAAATGAACACTGTTTAGTTTGCCAGATGAAATTCTGAAAAACCAAAATTTCCATTTCAACATCTCCAACTGGTCCTATTATTTTCAATTCAGTTGATGACTAATACCTATCTTATTAACAACGATATTCACAGTAATACAGGGAATATTTGAGTATGACTATTAACATGGATCATAAGACAGTGAACAAATACTTCATCATCCAAACCTGAATAAGTCTTGAGTGAAAAGGTGGGGGACATTATGAATAGTGTACTTGGCAAATAAGGATAGTCACCTCAATCACAATTGTTCCTACATATAGGTATAACAAATCTGTAAAAATAATAAAACTGGGACAGTATTGTCTGAGCTAGAAACATAAATAAGGATACACAAAGAAAGAGTAATAACTAAAGAAGTTGTATATATTTGTTTCATAAAATTGTTTTCTTTAGAAAACAGTTATAATTGGGATGCCTGGGTGCCTTAGTTCTTTAAGTGTCTGCCTTCAACTCGGGTTGTGATCCTAGGGTCCTGGGATAAGCCCTGCAATTGCAATGGGCTTTCTGGAGCCTGCTTCTCCCTCTGCCCCTCCCCCTGACCCCTGCTCCTGCTTTGTGTGCCTGTGTCCCTTCTATCTCTGTCACATTCTCTCACTCTGAAATAAATGGGTAAAATCTTAAAAAAAAAAAAGAAAAGAAAAACTGTTGTAAGTATTTTTATGTTCTCTGAAATATTAATAAAGTGCTTATTGATAATCAGGGGAAAATTCTGTTATACTAAAGGAAAAAATGAAACTGGTCAGAATTGGTCAACATTGAATTTGTTTCTTAGGGGAACATTCCATCTCTGCACTAAAACAGATCATATTTCCCAAAAAATATTTTGCATTACTATTTTCAAAACTACATGCTTGAGGAAATAAAAAAAAAAATACCTAGAATACTCAACCTGTAGCACTAAAGATTTGTCTACAGTGTCAGAAACCCTTTTTATCTGATTATATTTAAATGTACACTAATCTGAACTTAAATAGCACAGCCATTATAACTTGCAATCATACGTTGTGACAAAAAAAAAAAAAAGAAAGAAAAAAGAAAAAAGAAAGAAAAAAAGAAGAGAAAACCTCCATGGTTCTCAATGTTTAAATTAAATTCTCATTTCAACTCTGAAATGAAAAGAGGTTGGAAGATATCACTCTCATTTTTATAAGAAAAAGTGAAACAAAGTAAAAACCAATGGCTTTCCTTGAACACATCAGAGAACTTATGTCACAGGTCAAACCACTGCCTGGAAATCTGAAGACACAGGTGAAACCGCTTATCTGCTGCAGAAGCCGTGTGTGGGAATACTTAAATGATAAGTTTGGCAAATTGCTGGAGGCTGAGTAGCACCAGCATAAATGGAAAACTCCTGGGGCCACAGTCTGAGGGTAGACTTAACACTTTCATAGATTTTTACCCTGAGAAACTACACCAAGTTTCCACAGTTAAAGAGCTAAGAAAAATCACCTATGGTTTTGATGGGAGAGAGAGATATTAATCACGCAATAGGACGAGAGCACACTTCATATAAAAGTCCTCCTTCCAGGAATGAAGGCTTCATCAGAGCCTTATTCCACCCGGGTGAAAGTCAGCTCTCCCACTCCAGTTTCTACTTCCTGTCTCTGCTATTGGTGGGGAGGAATGGGTAACAAAGTATTGTCAAGTTCACACGCTGGGTCCTCTGGAAGGAGATACAAAATTGGAGAAAGTGTCCTTTCCTTTCTACTTCACTACCAAACCAACAGAGCTCTAGCATAACAGTGGATCTCAGCTCAAATAAGTTTAAAAAGCATAATTTTTTAGGAAAAGTACTTAGGAAAACCCAAAGTCAACAGAGGAAACAAATGAAAATTACACTAGAGGAATTTGAAGCCTTTGGTATATATAACTTCAGCAAACATTAAACACAAATCAAATTCTAGCCAGAGTAGTATAAGTTTTTTAAAATATTTTATTTACTTATTTGACAGAGAGAGAAAGAGATCACAAGTAGGTAGAGGGGCAGGCAGAGGGAGAAGGGGGAAGCAGGCTCCCTGCTGAGCAGAGAGCCCAATGCGGGGCTTGATCCCAGTACCCTGAGATCATGACCTGAGTCAAAGGCAGAGGCTTAACCCACTGAACCACCCAGGCGCCCCAGATTAGTATAAAATTTTACACAGAGGCCAATTTACCTGAGATCCTATTATTCAATTTATCGTGTCCAGCTTTAAACAAAAACAGTCTGAAGAAGCAAAACAAGCATCAGAAACAGATTCCTATGACAAAAATGATGAAATTTTTAGAGAGTAATTTAAAATAACCCTGATTAATATGTTAAGGGCTCTAATGCAAAAAGTAGACAACATCTGCAAAAGCAGATGGGTAACGTAAGGAGATAGATGAAAATCCTAAGCAAGAATTGAAATGAAATGCTAGAAATATTTTTTTAAATGGTAACAGAAACCGAAGAATGCCTTTGGTGGGCTCATCAATTGATGAAACTAATGAGGAAAAATAACTGAATTTGAATATAGGCTGATAAATACTTAACAAACTGAAATTCAAACAGTAAAAGAATGGGGGTGGGGGGCAAGATCCAAGAATGGAAAGCAAATTCAAAATATGTTATATATTCCTCACTGGAACACTAGTGGAGAAAACAGAAACAAAAAGAAATATTTGAATTAATAATGGCCCTGAAACTTCTAAAACTAATGACAGAAAATGAAGCAAAGATCCAGAAAGCTCAGAAAACTGAGTAAAATAAACACCAAAAAGGTACATTAAGGTATACCATATTCAAATAGTTGAATGCCAAAGACAAAGGAAATTTTGAAAAAAGGGCAGACAAAACAAACAAACAAATAAACTAGGAAGGAAGGAAGGAAAAATGACCTTATCATTAGAGGAATAAGGATGAAAATTATAATGGACTCCTCAGAAATCATACAAACAAGAATAAAATATTTAACATGTGTAAGAAAAAGAACTTTTTGTTTCTTTCTATATTCCCTTATTTAAACTTGAATTCTTAACAAAAACAATTTATGATTTTAAGAGATAACAGACATATAAACTGAAAGTAGACATACAAATACATGAGAGACCAAAAGAAGTATCTGATTTCCTACTCTTTGAAAGCCTTTTCTGATCTATTTTATTAAATTTATGTCTCCTTTTTCTGGTAAGCAGAAGTATATTGGCAGTTTACCCAAGAAAGAAATGTTAATACAGCCTTTGATATAGATGGATTCAAAAATTCATTGAAGAAAATTCATCACCAAAAAAAAAAAAAAAAAAAAAAAGTGTCATGGCTCCTTTATTCTTTGACTAAAAGAGCTAGTTGGGAATTTAGCATCCCGTTCTCCCTCTGCAGAATTGTTGATTTGAACTTTAGCGGTAAATGGCATTCCAATCTTGTTGCCAGAGACATATTAAAGCTTCTGGCAGGTTACTGCTTTGTGTTAGGTTCTGTCACTGGGTAAAATGTTCTTGTCTAGGGAAGAAAATACCTGTCAGGAGCAGAAGGGGGCTTAACATGGTGTCAGCATTGTGGAAAAGTCAACATTTGTTCCGTAGTTCACTGCAACACTAACAAAAATGAAAGGCAAGTCTAGCAGAGTGATAGCAAAGGACAAAGTAGTGGAGGGGAAATCAGTGCTGGGTTCCTGAAACAAATGAACACATTTATATTCCATTGTGTATGTTTGTTAGGGCTGTATAACAAAGTGGCCGAAACAATAGTCACTTATTGATTACAAGTTCTGGAGGCTCAGATTCTAAGATTAAGGTGTCGGCTGGCTTTGTTCCAGCTCAGAGCTGTGAGAGAAGAATCCGTTCTAGGTCTCTTTCCGCAGCTTGTAGATAGCTATCTTTTCCTAGGTCTTTATATTGTCTTCTCTCTATACCTTTGTCTGGGTCCAAATTTTCCCTCTTATAAGGACACTAGTCATATTATATGAGGGCCTCCCCTAACAACCTCACTTTAGATTAATTACCTGTGTAAAAACCCTATGCCTATATAAGGTCACATTTTGCTGTACCAGGTGGTTAAGGTTTCAACATATGAATTTGGTGGGAACACAATTCAACCCATAGCACTCTGAAACACAGAAATATTTTACCTAGAGTTTCCTGAAGCTATAGTTTCAATAACTCACTCTTACTAATATATTCATGTTATGTATGTAATTTAAGTAATTAGCTAAGAAAATTACAGTTAACAATTAATCATAGGTGGAAAAAAATTGGTCAAAATGGTAACCTTATTTTTGTCAGTGAGACATTTGGAAACACTCGTAAATTTGGATTTAAAGGTGAATCTTGTGGGTCTGCCTGATTATCTTTTGGCTTAAATCTGTAATTCAGATCACTCCCATTGGCATAGCACCTTTTTTTTTCCCCCCTGTGGATTGGGTTGCAAGACATACATACAGTTGTTAGGTTTGTTTTAAAACAATCAAAAAGGTAAGGTAACTCCAGTAAAGCTTTGTAAATCATTAGAATCACTTTGTTTAAAATTACAGTAACTCCACTTTTGGGGAGGATGACAGAAAAAGGACTGGGTTTTTCCTCCTTGAAGCAACTAAGAAAATCAGGTTTACTACATGGAGAAATGATTCTCAGGATGTTGAAACAATATCAGATTTTTTTTCCCCTTGAGAAATAGATCATGTGAAAAGATATTCAACATCATTATTTATTAGAAAAATAAAAATCAAAACCACAATGAAGTATCACTTTACTTCCACTAGGATGGCATAACCAAAAGTCAAACAATAAGTGTTGATAAGGAGGTGGAAAAATTTGAACTTCCCTGGACTGGTGAGGGAAATGGAAAACAGTACAATGACTTTGGAAAATTGTTTGCCAGTTCCTCAAATGTTACACATCGTGTTACCATATTGCCCAGCAATTTTACTCCTAGGTATCTAGCTAGAAATGAAAACATACATATGTCCACGTAAAATCTTGTTCCAAATGTTCACAGCAGCACTGTTGATAAAACCACAAAGTAGAAGGCCTAAAATCTCTTCTACTGAAACAAAGAAAATTTTATATATCTCTACAATAAAATGTTATTTGGCAATAAAAGTGAATAAGTCTCTACATGTTACAACATGGATGAACCTTTAAAATATTATGTTAAATGAAGCAAACAGATGCTGACACAACTGAGGGTCCTTTTTAGAGTGACAAAAATGTTCTAAAATTAGACTGTGCCAATAAGTCTTTGAATATACCAAAAACCATTTACATTCACATAACTCTGAACATACTTAAAACAATTGGGCTATATGCTTTAATTGGGAAAATTCTGTGATATTTGAATTATCTCAGTAAAGCTGCTATAAAGAGAAAATTAAAATAAAGAAATGGTGGAGTCAGTAGAAAAAGAAATGAAAACAGTAATTATAACAATACTCTATTTGTTGAGGATATAGAATGAACTAGCAAGTAGAGACATCAAAATTATAGAAAAATACCCAAAATGAAGCCTGGAAAGAAAACATAATATCCAAGATCAAATATATGTTTGATGGAATTAATGGCCAATTAAACATTACAGATTATTGTATTTGAGAACATAATAATGGAAGCTCTCCAAAGTTTAAAAAAAAAAGAAGAAGAAGAAGAAGAAAAATTTCTGGGGAAAAAAGATGAGAACATCAGTGAACTCTGAGATAACTTTAAGCATCTAAAAATAAGTATGTTTGAGTTCCCAAATTAAAGGGGTGACAAAACCATCTCACTAAAGACCATTTTCCAAACTTAATTAAAAAAAAAATACATACATAGGGGCACCTGCGTGGCTCAGTGGGTTAAAGCCTCTGCCTTCAGCTCAGGTCATGATCCCAGGGTCCTGGGATCAAGCCCCGCATCGGGCTCTCTGCTCAGCGGGAAGCCTGCTTTCCTTCCTCTCTCTCTGCCTGCCTCTCTGCCTACTTGTGATCTCTGTCTGTCAAATAAAGAAATAAAATCTTAAAAAAAAAATACATACACAAATATAATAAGTTCAACAGCTTCAAACACAAGAAACAAAACTATACCAGGCACATCACATTTAAATTACTTAAAACTACTGGTAAAGAGAAAATCCTCACATACTTAGAATAGCTCAAATAAAACATAGGGGCAACATTAAATGCTGACAAGGATGTGGATGCACTGGATCTCTCTTAATAATACTCGAAGATAGTTTGGCAGCTTTTTACAAAGTTAAAATGTATATGACCTATGTCATATGACCTATGTCATATGACCTAGTAATTGCAACCCTGGATATTTATCCCAGAGAAATGAAACTTTTGCATCCACACAAAACTGTCCACACAATTGTTCATAGCAGCTTTATGTGGAATATTGTAAAACTGGGGACAATAAAATGTCCCTCATCAGATGAAGGGTTAAGCCAACTGTTGGACATCTATACCACAGAACCCTACTCAGCAACACACACAGCTTTGAACTATTGATAAGCACAACAATTTGGATGAATCTCAAGGGCAGCATGATGAGTAAAAAAGACAATCTCAAAAGTTCACATATTGTAGGATCCCATTTGTATAATATTTTTAAAATGACAAACTTATGGAGATGGAGAGCAGATTAATGGTTGGCAGGGGTTATAGCTGGTGGGAATAGGGGATGAGTGTGACTACAAAAGAGTATAAAGGGAGGTGTTTGTGGTGAGATCATGTTGTATCTTGACTATAGCAGTGATTCATGAATCTACATATGTGATAAAATGACACGGACCTCTATATATGCGTTATACCAATGCCAGACTCTGGTTTTAACATTGTACTATAATTATGAAAGATTTAACTATTGAAAGAAACTAGGTTGAGGGTACATGGGCTCTCTCTGTACAACTCTGCAATTTCTTATGATTCTATAATTATTTCCAAATTTGAAACAAAACAAAACAAAACAAAACAAAACTTTCATTTCAGTGAGAATCTTCCCTGCGTAGATGCTGACCCTTTTCCCTGGTCCAGGGAGGAGCAGGAAGGGTCACATGGAGTGGATCTGAGCCCAGCCCATAATAAGGAGCCAAGTCCCTCCCAGCTCCTTCTGGATTAGCTGACCTACAGAAGCATAATGGAGAATAAATTATTGTTTTTTAAACCACTGAGCTATGAAGTCATTTGTTTGTAGCACTAGTGTGACAACAGCTGACTAATGGATGCCTACTTGCCTCACCTCCTCTCTACAACCCCAAGAGGGTAGATGTTGGTCACTGGTGACTGTGGCAGAGACAGTTAATTGTCTTCCAACCCCAGTCCTATGTATCTATCACCCTAAGAAATCATCTCTCTGATTTTTATCTGGTCACATGGCTATCTAGATTAAGACTACATTTCTAGCTACCATCTTGTAATGAGTGTGGCCATGTGACTAATTTCTAAACAATGGCATTCAAGGGAAAGTACCATGTGACAGTTTCTGGGAACCTTCTCTAAGAAATAGCCACATTCATTTTACTCCCTTTTCCTTAGCCCCTTTACTGCTTCCCACAGATTAAAATGCAGATGTGATTGGCGGAGCTAAAGTAGCCATCATGAGGTTTAAATTACATTTTGGGAATAGCAGGTAAAGCAACAAGACAGAAGGACTTAGGGTTCTTGTTGGTCATGGAGAAGCCATAGCAAGACTGTGCTGCTTATATCTGAATTTCCTTATTATGAGAGAGGTATAGACTTCTAGCTTCTGTTTTAGGTCACTCGCAATGGAACTTAATCTTTATTTATACAGTGGCATTTTATTCAGGCTACTCTTTTTCATCAGCTTATCCTGGGCAAACCACCATCCTAAGCATTATATGCCTTCTATCCATTAAATAAGTATTTATTAAGCACTTACTGTACATCAGTCAATGTGACAATGTTGGGGAAATAGTAAGGAGCAATGGATATGGCCTTTGCCCTTAAGGGCATTAAAAAAGAGAGAGAGAGAGAAATCTTAAAAGCCACTACAGCAAAAAGACACAATCCGTAGCAGAAAAGCAAAAATAAGAATGACAGAAGAGGGGGAGGAGTCAAAATGGCGGAGAAGTAGCAGGCTGAGACGACATCGGGTAGCAGGAGATCAGCTAGATAGCTTATCTAACCATTGTGAACACCTACAAATCCAACGGGAAATCGAAGAGAAGAAGAGCAACAATTCCAGAAACAGAAAATCGATCACTTTCTGAAAGGTAGGACCTGCGGAGAAGTGAATCCAAAGCGACGGGAAGATAGACCCCGGGGGAAGGGGCCGGCACCCGGCAAGCGGCGGAGCGACGGAGCACAAAATCGGGACTTTTAAAAGTCGGCTCCACTGGGAGACATCGCTCCAGAGGCGAAACTGGGGGGAAACCCAGGCGGGGTCAGCATAACCCCAGGTCCCGCGGGGTCACAGAAGGACTGGGGGTGTCTGAGTGCCGCAGAGCTCGCAGGTATTAGAGCGGGGAAGCCGGCTACAGCGACAAAGCCGAGGAGCAAGCTCTAAGCCCAGGGTTACCTTGTGCCGGTCGCAGGCTGTGTGGGCTTGGAACGCGGCCGGAGGCCACGGAGACAAAAGCGACCCGGCGCTTTTCTCCAGCGCCAGCAATTGACTGCTTTCTTCGAGGCTCGACCGCAAGCCAGGGAGGCGGGGCTGTTGGGCGCTTTGCTCTGAGAGCGCACTGAGGAGCGGAACCCCAAGCTCTCGGCTCCTCCGGGCCGAGAGATTGGGAGGCCGCCATCTTCATTCCCGTCCTCCGGAACTCTACGGAAAGCGCTCAGGGAACAAAAGCTCCCGAAAGCAAACCCGAGCGGATTCCTTAGCCCGGCCCCTGGCAAGGGCAGTGCAATTCCGCCTGCGGCAAAGACACTTGAGAATCACTACAACAGGCCCCTCCCCCAGAAGATCAACAAGAAACCCATCCAAAACCAACTTCGCTCACCAAGAACAGCGGAATTCCACAGCAGGAGAAAGCAAATCTCATCTGGACAAAATGACAAGGCGGAAAAACTCACCTCAAAAAAAAGAACAAGAGGCCATACCGAAGGCTGGAGACCTAATCAATACGGACATAGGTAACATGACAGATCTAGAGTTCAGAATGACAATTCTCAAGGTTCTAGCCGGGCTCGAAAAAGGCATAGAAGATATTAGAGAAACCCTCTCCGGAGAGATAAAAGCCCTTTCTGGAGAAATAAAAGAACTAAAATCTAACCAAGTTGAAATCAAAAAAGCTATTCATGAGGTGCAATCAAAAATGGAAGCTCTCACTGCCAGGATAAATGAGGCAGAAGAAAGAATTAGTGACATAGAAGACCAAATGACAGAGAATAAAGAAGCTGAGCAAAAGAGAGACAAACAAATACTGGACCACGAGGAGAGAATTCGAGAGATAAGTGACACCATAAGACGACACAACATTAGAATAATTGGGATTCCAGAAGAAGAAGAAAGAGAGAGGGGAGCAGAAGGTATATTGGAGACAATTATTGGAGAGAATTTCCCTAATATGGCAAAGGGAACAAACATCAAAATCCAGGAAATGCTAAGAACGCCCCTCAAAATCGATAAAAATAGGTCCACACCTCGTCACCTGATAGTAAAATTTACAAGTCTTAGCGACAAAGAGAAAATCCTGAAAGCAGCCCGGGAAAAGAAGTCTGTAACATACAAGGGTAAAAACATTAGATTGGCAGTGGACCTATCCACAGAGACCTGGCAGGCCAGAAAGAACTGGCATGATATATTCAGAGCACTAAACGAGAAAAACATGCAGCCAAGAATACTATATCCGGCTAGGCTATCATTGAAAATAGAAGGAGAGATAAAGAGCTTCCAGGACAAACAAAAGCTGAAAGAATTTGCAAACACCAAACCAGCTCTACAGGAAATATTGAAAGGGATCCTCTAAGCAAAGAGAGACCCTAAAAGGAGTAGATCAGAAAGAAACAGAGACAATATACAGGAACAGTCACCTTACAGGCAATACAATGGCAATAAATTCATATCTCTCAATAGTTACCCTGAATGTTAATGGGCTAAATGCCCCAATCAAAAGACACAGGGTATCAGAATGGATAAAAAAACAAAACCCATCAATATGCTGCCTACAAGAAACTCATTTTAGACCTGAAGACACCTCCAGATTTAAAGTGAGGGGGTGGAAAAGAATGTACCATGCTAATGGACATCAGAAGAAAGCTGGGGTGGCAATCCTTATATCAGATCAATTAGATTTTAAGCCAGAGACTATAATAAGAGATGAGGAAGGACACTATATCATACTCAAAGGGTCTGTCCAACAAGAAGATCTAACAATCTTAAATATCTATGCCCCTAACATGGGAGCAGCCAACTATATAAACCAATTAATAACAAAATCAAAGAAATACATCGACCGTAATACAATAATAGCAGGGGACTTTAACACTCCCCTCACTGAAATGGACAGATCATCTAAGCAAAAGATCAACAAGGAAATAAAGGCCTTAAATGACACACTGGACCAGATGGACATCACAGATATATTCAGAACATTCCATCCCAAAGCAACAGAATATACATTCTTCTCTAGTGCACATGGAACATTCTCCAGAATAGACCACATCCTGGGTCATAAAGCAGGTCTCAATCGGTACCAAAAGATAGAGATCATTCCCTGCATATTTTCAGACCACAATGCTCTGAAGCTCGAACTCAATCACAAGAGGAAATTTGGAAAGAACGCAAATACATGGAGACTAAACAGCATCCTTATAAAAAATGAATGGCTCAACCAGGAAATTAAAGAAGAATTGAAAAAATTCATGGAAACAAATGATAATGAAAACACAACAGTTCAAAATCTGTGGGACACAACAAAGGCAGTCCTGAGAGGAAAATATATAGCGGTGCAAGCCTTTCTCAAGAAACAAGAAAGGTCTCAAATACACAACCTAACCCTACACCTAAAGGAGCTGGAGAGAGAACAACAAAGAAAGCCTAAACCCAGCAGGAGAAGAGAAATCATAAAGATCAGAACAGAAATCAATGAAATAGAAACTAAAAAAACAATAGAACAAATCAACAAAACTAGGAGCTGGTTCTTTGAAAGAATTAATAAGATTGATAAGCCCCTGGCCAGACTTATCAAAAAGAAAAGAGAAAGGACGCAAATAAATAAAATCATGAATGAAAGAGGAGAGATCACAACCAACACCAAAGAAATACAAACAATTATAAGAACATACTACGAGCAACTCTATGGCAACAAATTTGACAATCTGGAAGAAATGGATACATTTCTAGAGATGTATAAACTACCACAACTGAACCAGGAAGAAATAGATAACCTGAACAGACCCATAACCAGTAAGGAGATTGAAACAGTCATCAAAAATCTCCAAACAAACAAAAGTCCAGGACCAGATGGCTTCCCAGGGGAATTCTACCAAACATTTAAAGAAGAATTAATTCCTATTCTCCTGAAACTGTTCCAAAAAATAGAAATGGAAGGAAAACTTCCAAACTCATTCTATGAGGCCAGCATCACCTTGATCCCAAAACCAGACAAGGATCCGACCAAAAAAGAGAATTACAGACCCATATCCTTGATGAACACAGATGCGAAAATTCTCACCAAAATACTGGCCAATAGGATCCAACAGTACATTAAAAGGATTATTCCCCACGACCAAGTGGGATTTATTCCAGGGCTACAAGGTTGGTTCAACATCCGCAAATCCATCAATGTGATACAATACATTAATAAAAGAAAGAGTAAGAGCCATATGATACTCTCAATAGATGCTGAAAAAGCATTTGACAAAGTGCAGCATCCCTTCCTGATTAAAACTCTTCAAAGTGTAGGGATAGAAGGCACATACCTCAATATTATCAAAGCCATCTATGAAAAACCCACCGCAAATATCATTCTCAATGGAGAAAAACTGAAAGCTTTTCCGCTAAGGTCAGGAACACGGCAGGGATGTCCGTTATCACCACTGCTGTTCAATATAGTACTAGAAGTCCTAGCCTCAGCAATCAGACAACAAAAAGAAATTAAAGGCATCCAAATCGGCAAAGAAGAAGTCAAACTATCACTCTTTGCAGATGATATGATACTATATGTGGAAAACCCAAAAGGCTCCACTCCAAAACTGCTAGAACTTATACAGGAATTCAGTAAAGTGTCAGGATATAAAGTCAATGCACAGAAATCAGTCGCGTTTCTTTACACTAACAACAAGACAGAAGAAAGAGAAATTGAGGAGTCAATCCCATTTACCATCGTACCCAAAACCATAAGATATCTAGGAATAAATCTAACCAAAGAGGCAAAGAATCTATACTCAGAAAACTATAAAGTACTCATGAAAGGAATTGAGGAAGACACAAAGAAATGGAAAAATATTCCATGCTCATGGATTGGAAGAACAAATATTGTGAAAATGTCTATTCTACCTAAAGCAATCTACACATTTAATGCAATCCCTATCAAAATCCCATCCATTTTTTTTAAAGAAATAGAACAAATAATCCTAAAATTTATATGGAACCAGAAAAGACCTCGAATAGCCAAAGGAATATTGAAAAAGAAAGCCAAAGTCGGTGGTATCACAATTCCAGACTTCAAGCTCTATTACAAAGCTGTCATCATCAAGACAGTATGGTACTGGCACAAAAACAGACATATAGACCAATGGAACAGAATAGAGAGCCCAGAAATAGACCCTCAACTCTACGGTCAACTAATCTTCGACAAAGCAGGAAAGAATATCCAGTGGAAAAAAGACAGCCTCTTCAACAAATGGTGCTGGGAAAATTGGACAGCCACATGCAGAAAAATGAAATTGGACTATTTCCTTACACCACACACGAAAATAGACTCAAAATGGATGAAGGACCTCAATGTGCGAAAGGAATCTATCAAAATCCTTGAGGACAATGCAGGCAGCAACCTCTTTGACCTCAACCGCAGCAACTTCTTCCTAGGAACATCGCCAAAGGCAACAGAAGCAAGGACAAAAATGAACTATTGGGATTTCATCAAGATCAAAAGCTTTTGCACAGCAAAGGAAACAGTTAACAAAACCAAAAGACAACTGACAGAATGGGAGAAGATATTTACAAACGACATATCAGATAAAGGGCTAGTATCCAAAATCTATAAAGAGCTTATCAAACTCAATACCCAAAGAACAAATAATCCAGTCAAGAAATGGGCAGAGGACATGAACAGACATTTCTGCAAAGAAGACATCCAGATGGCCAACAGACACATGAAAAAATGCTCCACATCACTCGGCATCAGGGAAATACAAATCAAAACCACAATGAGATACCACCTCACACCAGTCAGAATGGCTAAAATTAACAAGTCAAGAAATGACAGATGCTGGCGAGGATGCGGAGAGAGGGGAACCCTCCTACACTGCTGGTGGGAATGCAAGCTGGTGCAATCACTCTGGAAAACAGTGTGGAGGTTCCTCAAAAAACTGAAAATAGAGCTACCCTACGACCCAGCAATTGCACTCCTGGGTATATATCCTAAAGATACAAACGTGGTGCTCCGAAGGGGCACGTGCACCCGAATGTTTATAGCAGCAATGTCCACAATAGCCAAACTGTGGAAAGAGCCTAGATGTCCATCAACAGATGAATGGATAAAGAAGATGTGGTATATATACACAATGGAATACTATGCAGCCATCAAAAGACATGAAATCTTGCCATTTGCGACGACGTGGATGGAACTAGAGGGTATCATGCTTAGCGAAATAAGTCAGTCGGAGAAAGACAACTATCATATGATCTCTTTGATATGAGGAAGTGGAGATGCAAGGCGGGGGGGGGGGGTTAGGGAGAGGTAGGAAAAGAAAAAATGAAAAGATGGGATTGGGAGGGAGACAAACCATAAAAGACTCAATCTCAAGAAACAGACTGAGGGTTGCGGGGGGGAGGGGGGACGGGAGAGGGTGGTGGGGAAAAGGACATTGGGGAGGGTATGGGCTATGATGAGTGCTGTGAAATGTGTAAACCTGACGATTCACAGACCTGTACCCCTGGGGATAAAAATACATTATATGTTTATTAAAATAAAAAAATTAAAAAAAAAACAAAAAAACAAAAACAAAAAAAAAAGAATGACAGAAGATTTCTTATAGAAAAAAAAAATGCACGCTGGGAGAGAGTGAAGAAATATCTTTAAAATAGTGGAGGGGTATGGGTTATCCCTGTCAATCAATAATTCTTTAGCCAGCAAAACCAGCTTTCAGAAATAAAGGCTTTTACAGATATACAAAATGCCAAATGAATTAGTAGCTTGTATAAATGCACTACAAGAATGTTAAAGACAGTTTTTAAAGTACACAGATTATCATACTAGGTGGAAACCTGATATATACAATGTAACAGTGTCAAAATTGGTAGCTACATGAAAAACGACTTTATTTTTTATATCTCTTCAAACTACAACTCCTTGTTCAAACAAAGATAACAATAATGTATTGTGGATTTCACAGAGAGAAATAAAATGTATGACAATAGGATAAACTCCATAAGGGGTGAAATGGAAGGTACTGTTGTAATAATGTCATTACATTGCATGTGAGACAGCACAGTATCAACTGAAGGTGATAATTTTATTTTTTTTTATTTTTTTTTTATTAAAGATTTTTTTTTATTTATTTATTTGACAGATAGAGATCACAAGTAGGCAGAGAGGCAGGCAGAGAGAGAGGAGGAAGCAGGCTCCCTGCTGAGCAGAGAACCCGATGTGGGGCTCGATCCCAGGACCCTGAGATCATGACCCGAGCCGAAGGCAGAGGCTTTAACCCACTGAGCCACCCAGGCGCCCCATGAAGGTGATAATTTTAAAAGGTCGTGCTATAAACCTCAAGACAACCTAAAGAGTTGTATCCGCCTTAAAGACATGCCTCTAATAAACAAAGTAAAATGGAAGCATAATACTTTAATCCCAAAGAAGGCAGAATGAAGAAAAAAATTTAAAAAAAGTAGATGATACAAATAAAAAACAAATAGCAAGATGGTAGATTTAAACTTTACCTTATCGATAATGACATCAATACAAATGGTTACTCCACAATTAAAACAAAAAAACACAATATGGTTGGGAATTGAAAGCAAGACCCAACTATATGCTACATACAAAAACTCTATTTTAAGCATAACGACACAGTTTGAAAGAAATACCATTCTGAGAAATATATAATTAAAATAAAATTGGGAGACGTCTAGATTCAGTTCAGAGTTGTGGGGAGGCCTATAAATATCCCTCCTACCTTTACAACAAAGCAACACTGTACACAATTCAATTTAACAACTCCTGTGCACCCGCACAACATGAAACCGGGATAAATGCAGGCACACGAATATATGACTACTCCAGCATTTGCGTACCTGGGACAGATGCCACGTAGCACAACATAACTGATAAAAAGGTACAGGTCAAATAAGAGGGTGAAACCCTAGGAAGTAATAAATACAGGGTTGTGAGGTCATACCTTTTGCAGACTTTTCCTCCGGGAACTCTACCAGGGTCTCACGGAAAAGACTGAAGAAAAACCAGAAGAAGCTTTTCCCATCGTGGGGGGAGGAACACACGAGCTGCTGCCCGTGGAACATTGCAGAGAAGAGCTTCCCCCATCTTCCCCACACATCACAGACCTTCATCCATAAGGGAAAAGCAATAAACACTGTTACCTGGAGCTCTCAGAACATTAGAGAAAGCCCGGTGCAGCTGGGGAAAGAACAGAAAACAAAGGAAAACATTCAAAAACAAAACCCCGCACGGTCACTAGGGGAATGTAGGAGAATACATGCCAGGCCTGGTACTACAGCGGCAAGAGGGCACATGGCACTCGTGAGGTCTGTGCAAAAGAGACGCAGGACACAGTTCCAGCCAAAACGGAGGTTAAATCGGATCAGCCAACAGCTGCACCCTCACCTGTCACTCAGTAAATATAATAATGAAACACAGCTGGGAGAACGGTTAGAGGAAAAAGTCCCTCTAGGCCAACACCACAAAAAGGAAATCCCCGGCCAAGAAGAGAGCAGAAAATGTGGAAGCAAACAAACATCTCTGCGAATGACACTATCCCCAAAGCCCAACTTATCACGAGAGGAACTTGAAGACTATGGTGCTGGGAGCGTGACGGTAGCAACAAAAGGCCTTCAATCCAGTTCAACCCTGAGGAGATCACCACAAACCCATGGGTCACAGGCCTAGCAGAACCAGAGTTCAGAGTCACAAGCAACACAAAATATTTACCTCAGTATCCACTGTCTCATACAATAACAATTTAAACTTCTGACAAGAAAAAAAGTTCTACAGCATACAAAAGGGCAAGGAAAAACAAATTCTGAAGCGACAATGCAGAAATGAGGCAAATGTTAAACACAATCCAGCAATTTGCCTCAGGTGACTTTCATAGAACATTCTAATCCACATAAGCAAAATACACGGTGAACTCATGTAAAAGTGTTCAACATCATCAATCATCAGGAAAATGAAAAATAAAACCATAGTAAACTACCATTACATACTCTCCTGAATGAATAAACTGAGATATCACCAAAAGTTGGTGTGAAGCAAACATAACTCATACAATCAATCACTTTGGAAAATGTTCTGGCAATATCCTTTATAACTAAACGTGCACTTACTTAATGATCCCGTAATTCCAGTATTAGGTAACTATCCTTAAAAATGTAAACATATGCACACAAAGAGCTGTGATCTCAAATGTTCCAAAGCAGCTTTACTCACAAGGGTTAAAAACTAGGAACAGTAGAGTCCACTAACAGGTGGATGTATTATGAACTGATGTACATCCATACAATGAAATACTGCTCACCAATAAAAAGATATTATACTATTTAACTTCATGAATTTCCAGTTCTGAAACAGACTCAGGTAGTATCTGATCTAAAAACATCAGAACAATAGTCCCTCTTATAGGAGGTATGAGTTGAGTGGAAATGGCATGGCCAGACTTTTGGGGATGATGGTTAATATTCTCTATCTTGATTTGTTTTACATGGCTATGTGCATTTGTCAAAACTCTGAAAGCATATACTATCATTTGTGCAATTCATTGTGTGTAAAATGATGTTAGAAGAAAATAACTGCATATAAATATTGAATTCTATCCAAGATCTGCATGCTGAAATATTTAGAAGTGTTCTGATGTCTGTGATTTAGTTTTATTTTTATTTTTTTAATATTTTTATTTATTTATTTGACAGAGAGATCACAAGTAGGCAGAGAGGCAGGCAGAGAGAGAGGAGGAAGCAGGCTCCCCGCTGAGCAGAGAGCCCGATGCGGGGCTCGATCCCAGGACCCTGGGACCATGACCTGAGCCGAAGGCAGAGGCTTTAACCCACTGAGCCACCCAGGCGCCCCTGTGATTTAGTTTTAAATTCATCAAAAAAATAAGATGGAGTGGTTGATGCATAGGGGTATGGGTGAAGGAGATGGACATCTGATAAAGCAAGAGAAGCAAAAGGTTTGTGGTATAATCTAGGGATGTGTGTATGAATGTTCACTATACAATACTTTCATTTTGATACATATTTTAGTGTTTCTATAATAAAAATTGGAAAAACAAAAGAAATGTGAAAGAGGCTGATCACTGTCTCCAGTGAACACGGCAGGCATCCAGCTGACATATGGACATATGCCATATGACATATGGAGAAGGTACATGTATTTTCAAAGTTCACAGTTTTCACAGGATGCTTGAGTGGCTCAGTCGATTAAGTGCCTGCCTTCGGCTCAGGTTATGATCCCCGGATCCTGGAATCAAGTCCTGCAGCAGGCTCCTTGTTCAGTGGGGAACCTGTTTCTCCCTCTCCCTCTGTCCCAACCCGCACTCATGCATGCTTTCTCTTTCAAATAAATAAAATCTTTAAAAAAAAAAAAACTTTATCGTTTTCATTATTACATGAGAATGGATATTCTAATAATCATAAGGGAGGAAAAAGAAAAATCTTTTCCTTCTACCCTTGTAAGTTCCCAGCAGGAGCTCCATAATAAAAGACAGATTACCAAGAGAAAACATACACATTTATTTAATATGTCACAAGGGAGCCTTTGAAAGGAAATGAAAACCCAATGGAGCTATTAAACCTCAGTATTTGAATGCTAGATTTGCTGAAGGGTGGAAAGTCGTAGAAAAATGGAATAGGACAAAAGGATATGAGCTAAGGGCGATAAACTGGGTGAAGCTTAGTAAAGTCTGTTCATTTGAACTCCTCTCTCAACATCCCTTAGTCTTTAGAAATAAGGATACTCGTGTCCTCTGGATAAAGGTGGACCACAAGCCCCCAAAGGGCCTTATGACCTACTTCAGGGACATGGGGGTCTTATGACCTACAAGGAAAGACAAAGAGCATCAGAGGGTCCTTCCCACATCAACCAGTTCTCAGACTTCTTCAGCTTAAATATTCACTATGCCAAGGTGTCGTATTATGAAGTAGCATATCCTGAACCCCATCATTCAGAAATAAGATTTAATTGCGTCTAAAGTAACCAGAGTACATTTTCTTGTCTGAGAGAGTGAGCAGAAAAGTCATAGATCTTGCCCGAGATATCATCCGACGGACAGGGAGGAACTAACCAAACATAACAGGTTTAAAAGGACAGTTGTGGGAGGAATAAATTCACTTTATCATTACATTCTATTGTATTTTTCTTTTCAACCCAGCAGGTCCACACAGATTTTCCTGGCAAGGTTAAAGGCACAGTTTAGATTAAATGTTATATAGTTATAGTGTCTCCAATCCATGCAGGGGTGTGATTTTTCAACAGAGGAATGAATTATTTTGTAGTGATTAAATAAAGAGACATTACAGCCAAACTGCCTAGCATACTATGCCGGCTCAATGCTCAGTGGCTGTGGAACAAAATTATTTAACCTCACAGAACAAGATTGCTCATCTGTAAAGTGGAGATGCTATTAGCCCATATCACATAGGGTTAATTTGGAAACTGGCCCCCCACACGTGGACGGGTAGGAGAGGCAGAAGGAAGAGGCAGGCACCCCAGGTTGGCAGGTGGCAGGTTGAGTAAACAAGGGAACTCATACAAGAGGTTTCCCTTGGGAAGCCCCAGACAAGTAGATCTCTCCACACCTGCCTACCAGAGTCTTAAAGTTTATGTGCAGGGTTCAATGAGGGCTAGTCAGTATACTGTCCAGATGGACTCAACAACACATTGTTCTCTCAAGGCTGTATTCTTGAAATTGGCTTCCACCATGGACACAGTGGGCAGAATATACATTCCAAGGACAGGGGAATATACATTCCAAGGACAGGACAGAATATACATTCCAAGGACATGAGGAGCCTCCCAGTGCATGGATCCAGCTTTTAGATCAACTGGAGGACATATCCTCTTGACGATCTCCTCCAACAGGGTTGTAGTTAGAATTAAATGAGTTAATGATTAAACCATCTAGGCAAGTGCAATAGAGTACCGGGCATTATAATTTTGAGTATTGTTTGCACTTATATAAAGGCATTTGATAGGGGCGCCTACGTGGCTCAATGGTTAAGCCTCTGCCTTCGGCTCAGGTCATGATCTCAGAGTCCTGGGATCGAGCCCCACGTCGGGCTCTCTGCTTGGCAGGGAGCCTGCTTCCCCCTCTCTCTCTGCCTGCCTCTCTGCCTACTTGTAATCTCTCTCTCTGTCAAAGTAAATAAATAAATAAAATTCCTTCATGTCTTTTAAAAATAAATAAATAAATAAATAAATAAATAAATAAATAAAGGCATTTGATATAATAGCTAAATGAATCTCTTTTACCTTTAGAGTATTTATTAAATTCTTTACTAATGCCAAAGGTATAACCTATCAGGTCAAACTATTTTAGTAAACTTTTAAAAAGTATAAATGGAACAAAAAGAAAAATGGCTAATATAAAATTACTTCTTTACAATTACAAGAAATTAATGCTCTTTCTTCAAGGAATTCACAAATCTGTCACACATAGTTTCTCGTGTCAAATGATTTTCCAGCTTTAGCATTGGATTTTAGTTTTAGGTACACTGTTTTAAGTACATACACACTGTGCTGACATATATTTCCTAATGTTTAAAATGTTCATTTATATTTTCTATGTTATATTATCATTGACTTGATATGCAGCATATATATACATCTATACAGATTTTAATTTGGTAGGTATAGCATTATTGTCCTGTATACTGGTTTTAATACCCTAAATTACATATTCTCAATTAATTTAGCCAAAGATATAGAAATTTAGCATCCATGCAGTGGCCACACAGAGTAGCAGTTGATACAGCATATCTCATCACCATTTCTTTGACCAAAACTTCAGATTCTTCAGTAAAGATTTTGCAATTGTCTATGATACCTTTCATTGTAAGTCAGGGTCTTGCCTAGGTTGAGAAGCTTAGTTTTATAAGACATTATTGATTGCTATCATCCCCCTCCCTTCAGAACTTAAAATACTATTCAAAAACATATAGATAATTCCTTCCACCTGCTTCTCTTAAAGAGAATATGTGTAACATTGGAATCTCCACTTGTTGGCTCTAACCCAGTATTAACATAGATCCCCTCTTAGGAATGGGCAGGAAAGGGGCACCTGGGTGGCTCAGTGGTTAAACGTCTGCCTTCAGCTCAGGTCATGATCTCAGGGTCCTGGGATTGAACCCTACATCAGGCTCCCTGCTCTGCGGAAAGCCTGCTTCTCCCTCTCCCACTTTCTGTGCTTGAGTTCCCTCTCTTGTGGTATCTCTCTCTCTCTCTCTCTCTCTCTCTCTCTGTCAAATAAATAAAATAAAAATGGATAGGAAAGCAGAGTTTGTGCCCAGTGTTTCTTCCTGTAATTAGTGACTCTCCATCTTTATTTCTAACTTCCTAGAAAGGTCCCCTCTTTGCAACGTTCTAGAGTTTATATGGAACTGAACAAGAACAGAGCAACTGGTTCAAACAAACATCAGGACCCTGTGTGCTTTCCCTCCCAGTAGTTGTAAGCAGGTTCCCCTCTGCCCTCCCAGTGGTTGCGAGCAGGTTCCTCTCTGGATCCATTCCGGCTCCTTGACCCATAGTCAGTAGTGTGGGAGGAGGTAACTATGACACTGACACATACAGGCCAAGTTGCAATGTTCACTTTCATTTCTCTGGTTTTGGTTCATTATTTCATGTTGCTTTGGTTGTTGCTATTACTTTAGCCTAGTACATTGTTGTGGATTCTAGACACTTTAATTTTCGTGGCCAGGGAAGTCAAAGATACAACTAAATCTGTTCCAGTAGAGAGGATTTTTAAATGCATGTCATTGGGTATGTGCCTCCTGGGGACGAGAGACGTGTATTCCTACTAAACCCAAGGATAGTCATACTTCACTTTTGGAAAGTTCATGTTATGAAACATTACTTTTACAAAAGACCATATTAGTATCTGTTTTCACTAACCAAAAGAAATCTGTAAAGAGGGGTGCCTGGGTGGCTCAGTGGGTTAAGACTCTGCCTTCTGCTCAGGTCATGATCTCAGGGTCCTGGAATCAAGCCCTGCATCGGATTTCTGCTCAGCATGGAGCCTGCTTCCCCGCCTCTCTCCCTGCCTCTCTGCATCCTTGTGATATCTGTCTGTCAAATAAATTAAAACAAACAAACCAAAAAAAAAAAAAAAACACTTAAGAAAAATAAGAAATCTGTAGAGAAATTTCATCTATGGGGGGAAAAAAAGGTGAAAACCGAAAATAGCGTTCAGGGTTTGTCTTGCAGTGAGCAATTATAGAAGCAGTTCATATCCAGAGCAGTGAGAGTGGGCCGCCAAGTCCTTCCCCCGAACTCAGCATCAACCTGCCGCATTCTGGAACTGTGTCTGTGAGCATATGTGTTTTATCTTGATTTATTTTGTGACTCTATGAGCAAGGTGTGTCCTGAGGTATCGGGAAAGCCTATGAGATGTTATTTTGGTGGGAGTCTAGGAATGCTAAGAAATTTTAATATAAATTACTGACAACTGCTTCTTCACACCATTTTGGCTCATGAAAGTTTTCATAGAAACACTCTGCTTTTGGAGAGTGAAGGGAATCTGTGTTTTCAAAAAACGAAATAAAGATGGCTTTAACTAGAATGGTATCTTTCATTACACTTCTAAATTTTAGGAAACATTATTGTGATGTAAAGGTAAAAAGAAGGATTTTGGTTTCCCGATACAGCCACTCAGCAATTTACTTAATCACTCTGAGTTTTAGTCCCCTGCTCTACAAAATAGAAAGTAGTAGCTATTATTAAGTGCTTTGGATTTTCAATTCAAATTTCACATCTCAATTCAATGCAAAACATAACAATAAAGACTTTTTAAATGGACTTAAATAGATGTGCTCAATGTATATTTATGAATTGAGCCAAATTTAGGCAGAGTAATTGACACGAAAGGGAATTCAATTGAAGTTCAAATAGTTTGATGAATTAAAAAGGTAGATATAATTATGACTGGTATTTCAATTAGATAAAACAATATTTCAACCACTGAATCATTTGGTACTGTTTTAAGAAAAAGACAAGACTAACATTGAGATGCAACCTAGATTATTCACAGAATTCTCCATCTTGACAACAAAGGGGTTTCTGCTAAAACACGGTGTTCAGGAAAGAATCGATGGTATTTGGAACTTTCCCACATCACTAATATAGGAGTTTAAACAGGAAAACTCTAAGTAAAACTTAATAGACACATTAGCCTTTAGCCTGGTAATAGACATTAAGTTTGCAGGATGTTGCACCAGGGAAAGTTCAATCCATTTTCAATGAGAGGTAACAAATCGTGATTTGGCTAAACCTTATACAGATGCCTGAAAGAACTTTCTGGCTGGGATGATGGAGAGATGTGAGACTTGAGTTCCCAGTAAGATTGCAGATTCTCATTCCTTAAAGATAAAAATAAGATGCCTACCTTCTTAGGATTACTTTACTGCAGACCTAGGATTAAGGCAGGGAGATGAATGAAGTCGGCATTAAAGTTTCATTCCAGGCCTATAACCCAATGAATTTCTTGAATTCACCATTTTCGCCTTGTAACAGATTCAGCAAAGCAGCAAAATTACCAGGCAACCCAATTTCTTAGGGTTGTTGCAATGTCACAGATAATTAAATAGAAACTGGGGTTTTGTCCTGGTTTCAATAAATTGGCCAGCTGGACCACCAGCAACATCTCCCTATGCAGTTATAGAGATCTAGCAGTGTGTTAATAAAAGCCTCAGGGAGGGCCCACAAACTATTGGCCATTTTCTACAGGAGATACAGCTCTGGGCAACTTCAAAATGTGTATCTAGTACTTTTGTCCCAGTAAAAAGAGGAGCATATGCGTACACGGTGTATGCGTACATTAATGCGCATGTGTGTTAAGTGACCTATGAAGTATTGAAAATTAATGAGACATTATGGAAAAATGGCTAACTTCCCGCTCCCCCTACCATATATAGCTCTGCTAACCCAACAACTCACCAGCTGTTAATACTTAAGACTCAAAGGAAGAACGCATTTACAATTTAATTAAAGCACAAGGTGGTAGTTTCTATTTAGAAAGTCCGTGATAAAGGCAATTTTCTCTCCCCACACCATTATTTTTAAACCAACCTGTCTAATACCTGACATATCTCATATATGACTTGCTAGTACTGTTAACACTGAAATTAGTCTAATAGCAATAATAAGTGAGAGGTTTAAAAATAATAAAGATAAGATAGCAATTTATGTATAATTAAATTCAATGATATAATTAAACATAATATAAATAATATCCTTCAACAATTGTGAAGAATTCAATTAGCTTGAAGTTGACTATGGAGGAAAACTAGGCGGGGGGATAAAATCCCGTGCATTCTTTATTTTTTGATCATGAGCTAAGTACTGATTATATTATTGCTCATTTTTCCAGCACTTCAAATCTATAATATAATAATTTTATTTTCTGTAAAAAGTTAAATATTGCTACATTTCTGAAATTTCTGAAAACAACAACAACAATAGTAATAATAAAATATTATGTCCTAATAATGTCATTTCTGCTCTGCTTGTTAAAGAGAAAAGAGCTCTAATTATAAGAGCCTCTCTCCAGGGAACCAATCCTTAACTATAAATTTTAATGGCAATTTTCCCCACTTATCAGAACAATTTGGAAATTGCACACATCCATTTTTAGGTCTTTTATTTTTCAATCTAGACATCCCACCCCTTAAATATTTTAATAAATGTTAAATTGACATTTCACTCACTTTCAAACTAAAGTTTTGAAATATTTCCATTACCTAAATTAAATTTAAGTGTGGATCTCCATTTAGTATCTATATGTTTTCTTATCTGTATATGTTATAAATATTACCACAAAAAAGTGTATATTCTAACAAAAAACCTCCACCATAAACAGTCCCTGTATTTGTGGCACTTTTGTCTGTAAACATTTTTTTCTTAACTAAGAAATTTCTAAATCAAACATACTCTTGTAACATAATGGAGAATCTTAAGAGACACTGTTTTACTGGTATGTAGCTCTAGATGATAGACAAATTCTTCTCAGCAATTGATCAATCAATAAAGAGACATATATATATAGAAAGAGAGAGAGACATATATGTCATAAATACATATATATGTACATGTATATATACATATATACATATATACATATATATACATCTACAAGAAGACAGTTGACTTAAATATAGAGAGAGATCAATAAGAATTAGTAATGCAATGTTAATGGCTATCATGGTGGGATTATATGTCAAATATTATTTTCCTTTATATATTTATAACTTTTAAAATTTTCTATAAGTATGTATTACTTTTATAATCATAAACATAAGCATTACATTTTAAGAAATAAAAATAGTTTCATGAGTAATCTCTGAACATTCAACTGATAGCATTGAATACAAAATATTTTTCATATCCACAATATTCCTGGTAAAAATGGAATTCCTTTTGCTATTTCTTTCTAGTTTCTTATGCTTTATATGTTTAGAAATGGAATGTCATATATAAATCTAGCCTTACTTTATAATTTAAAAGCCTCCATAGTAAATTTTTAAATTTTTTTTATTTGATAAATTTGATGTTGCATTTTGTAAATTTAAGGTACACACCATGTTACTTTGATACATTTATATATTGTGATATGATTGCCAAAGAAGCAACATTTAGCACATTATATCATAGTACAATATTATAGTCTATATTCATTATACTGTATATTAGATCTCTATGGCTTATTTATAACTTGTTACAAGTTTATATCCTTACATACCATCAGTCTTATCTCCCCATCACCTATGCTCTAGGAACCAGTATTTTATTCTCTGGGTTTTTTTGCAAGCTTAACATTTTTAGATCCCATATGTAAGTGATATCATATAATACTTGTCTTTGTCTCATTTATGCTGCTTAGCATAATGTGCTCAAGGTGCACTCACATTGTCACAAATATCAAGATAGCCTCCTTTCTCATAGTTCAATGTGTATATCTACCACATCTACAGTATCCATTCATCCACTGGTGGACATGTGGACATGTTTCCATATCTTGGCTGTTATGAATAATGTTGAAATAAATATGGGAGTTTATATGTCTTGTCAAAATTCTGATTTCATTCTTTTTGGCTATGTACCAAGGAAGTGGAATTGCTAGGTTATAAGGTAAATCTATTTTTAATTTTTTGAGGAAACTTCAAATTGTTTTCACTAGGGATTGGACTAATTTTCATTCCCATTAATAGTTTGTAAGTTTTCCCTTTCACCACATCCTCATCAACAGTTGTCTCTTATCTTTTGGATAATAACCATTCTAAAGAGTGTGAGGTGATATCTCATTGTGGTATTTATTTGCATCTCCCTGAAGATTAATGACATTGAGCATATTTTCCTGTGCCCGTTGGCTATTTTGATGTCCTCTTTTGAAAAATGTCTATTTAGTTCTTCTGCCATTTTTAATCATTTTTAATTATATCACATTAGTTCTTTTATTTTTTTAAGACTTATATATTTATGTTAAAGAGAGAGAGAGAGTGTAAAAGCAAGAGTGAGCACAGGGAAGGACAGAGGGAGAGGGAGAGAATCTCAAGCAGACTCTTCACTGAGCACAGAGTGCAACATGGGGCCTGACCCCAGACCCTGAGATCATAACCTGAGCCAAAATCAAGCGCCTGATGCTTAACTAACTGAGCCACCCAGGAGCCCCACATTAGTTCTTTATATATTTTAAATAGTAACCCCTTATCTGATACACAGTTTGCAAATATGTCTCATTCTATAAGTTAACATTTCATTTAGTTAATTATTTATTTTGATGTGCTGAAGTTTTTGCTTTTGATGTGGTCCCATTTGTTGGCTTTTGCTTTTTTTGTTGTGCTTTTCAGGTCATGTCCAAAAAATCATGGTTAAACTAATATTGATAAGCTTCTTTCCTATGATTTCTTTTAGGAATTTTAGAGTATCAGGTTTAAGTATTTTTTATCCATTTTGAGTTAATTTTTGTAAGTAGTATGACACAGGAGCCCAATTTTATTGTTTTGGATGTTTCTCTAATTTTCCCAGCACCATTTGTTGAAGAAACTATCCTTTCCCCACTGAGTTTCTCGGCTCCCTTGTCAAATATCAGGTGACTATACATGCCAGAATTTAATTCTGGGCTCTCTATTCTCTTCCATTAATCTATATTTCTATTTTTGTGCCACTACCATACTGTTTTTATTACTAAGGTTTCGTAGTATAGTTTAAATCAAGAAATGTGATATCCCTGGCTTTCTTTGTTGTTGTTGTTTTTGTTTTGTTTTGTTTTCCCCCTCAAGATTACTTTGGTATCACACAAATTGTAAGATTGTTTCTTTTATTTTTGTGATTTGATGGATTGCACTGAATCTGTAGATGACTTTGGATAGTATGGCTTTTTTAACAATACTTATTCTCTATCCATGAACACAAGATATCTTTCCACTTCTTTGTGTCTTTGATTTCTTTCAGCAAAATCTTGTCATTTTCATCAGACAGATCTTGAATTTCCTTGATTAACTTTGTTCCCACATGTTTTATTATTTTTGATGCTATTGTGATTGGGATAGTTTTTCTGACGCTTCATCACTAGTGTAAAGAAATACTGCTGATTTCCGTTAATTGATTTTTAACCTGCTACTTTACTGAAATCATTAATTCCAATGGCTTTTTGATCTTCTCTGAGATTTCCCGTGTATAAGATCATATCATCAGTAAATACGTACAATTTTGTTTCTTGCTTCTCAGTCTAGAAGCCTTGCATTTCTTTGTCTTGCCTAATTTCTCTAATGAGGACTTCAGTACTATATTGAATAGTAATGGTGAATATAGGCAATGTTGTTTTATTTCTGTGGTATCCCAGGGATAAGCCCCATTTGTCATAGTGTATAATCATTTCAGTGTGTCCTTGAATTTCATTTTCTAATATTTTGTTAAGAATGTTTGCATCTAGGGCACCTGGGTGGCTCAGTTGGTTAAGCAACTGACTTTGGCCCAGGTCATGATCTTGGGAATTCTGGGATCAAGTCCCACATTAGTCTCCCTGCTCAGCAGGGAGTCTGCTTCTCCCTCTGACCTCTCCCCTCTCATGCTCTCTCTCTCTCTCATTCTCTCTCTCTCTCAAATAAATAAATAAAATCTTTTAAAAAAATAAAAATTTTTGTATCTAGGGACACCTGAGTGGTTCAGTCGTTACGCGAGCCCTGCGTCAGGCTCCTTGCTCAGCAGGACACCAGCTTCTCCCTATCCTACGACTTTTTCTTGTGTTCCCTCTCTCACTCTCTGTCTGTCAAATAAATAAAATATAAAGAAAAAAATTAATTTTGCAACCATATTTATTAGGGATATTGCTCTGTTGCTTTCTTGCAATATCCTTACAGGGTTTTGATATCAAGGCAATGCTGGCTTCATAGAATGAGTTGGAAAGGTTCCTTCATCTTCAAAATTTTGGAAGAGTTTGAGGATGATTAGTATTAATTCTTTAACTGTTTGGTAGTATTTGTCAATGAAACTATCTGACCTTGGACTTTTCGTGTTGGGAGTTTTTTTAATTATTGACTCGATCTCTTGATTTGTTATTGTTATTTTCAGATTCTCTATTTTTTCCTGATTTAGTTTTAGTAGGTTTTGTGTTTCTAGAAATGTATCCATTTCTTGTAGATTATGTAATTTTTTGGCATGTAATTGTTCATAGAAGTCTCTTATAATTCACTGTATTTCTGGAATGTTTCCACTTTCAGTTCTAATTTTCTTTGATTCTTGTCCTAGTTTTCTTATTTACTCTAGTTAAAAGTTTGTCAATATTGTTTACTCTCTGATGAATCAGCATTTAGTTTTGCTGATTCTTTTTTTTTTTTGTCTCTATTTCATTTGTTTCTGCTCTGATTTTTATTATTTCCTTCCTTCTGCTTAATTTTGGGCTAATTCATTCCTTTTTTTCCCTTTTTTTCCCTATAAATTTTCCCTTCAGAACTGCTTTTGCTGCTTAAAAATTTGGTATGCTGTATTCTCATTTTCATTTGTTTCAAGATAATTTTTTGTCTCCCTTTTGACTTCTCTTTTGGCCTATTTGTTGTTTAGGGGTTTTGTTTAATTTCCATGTATTTGAAGATCTGCTTTCCCCTTGCCAATTTCTAATTTCATGCCATTTTGGTCAGTGAATATAATTGGTATGATTTTAGTCTTCTTAAATTTGCAAAGAGTGGTTTCTGGCCTATCTTATGATCTACCCTGGGTGGCATTCCTTGTGTACTTGAGAAGAATGCATATGCAGCTACTGTTGGGATGCAGAGTTATATAAAACCTGTTAAGTCCATTTGTTCTACAATGTGGTTCAATTCCATCATTTCCTCATTGATTTTCTATCTGAACAATCCATCCATTGCTGATAGGGGGTATTGAAATCCCCTAATATTATTGTATTGCTGTAATGTTGTCTATTTCTCCCTTAAGATCTATTGGTATTTGCTTAATATATTTTGGTCAGATATTAGGAGTACATATATTTATGATTGTTATATCTTCTTGATGTATTGACCATTTGTTCTGAAGAAAAGATTCACAGAAGTCATACTCTCAGTTTCAAGGGGGAAAACACACACACACACACACACACACACACACACACACACACACACTTTATTGGTATTACAAAAATCTAATAGAAAGAAGGGGAAAATCTATGCATAGATGAGGGAAATAGTAAACAGTATAGGAGAATAAGACAGAGTTACGTCAAATAGGGTCCTTACAGCATCCATCCTCATTACCTGGTGAAGCCTCATGGAGACAACCAGGCTGGAGTCCCAGTGGAGAGGCCTGGACAGAGCATTCCTCTTCCAGGTGAGACTTCCAAGTCTCATCCCCATAAGGGGCCATATTTGTAGGGCAAATGACAGGGTCTTAAGTTAAATGTTTGTTTGCCTACTTGTAGTTTGGAAGGAGCTGTATTTCTGTGTTATCATGTTTTTACATATTCAAAGAGCCTGGACTAGGTGTGCTTGCCTCCCCTCCCAGATTCCATTCTGGGGGACCAGCTCAGACTGGAACAGGAGGGAATGTAAGGCAAGATTGACAGCTCTTGGCATCCAGACCAAGGGCAAGTTCTCACCTGGGGGGGGGGGGGCAGCTAATGTCAACTAACCAGGCTCCCAAGGTCACTTATGCAGCACAAGTCTCACAAACAACATTATTTAGCCTGCCTGCATAAGTGCAGATCAGGGTGGTCCATTGTGAAAATTCCATCTATACAACACTTTATCAGTATATGATGACCCTCTTTGTCTCCCATTACCATTTTTGGCTTGAAGTCTATTTTATCTGACATAAGTAGGGCTAACCCACTTTCTTTTTTTACCATATGCTTGGAGTTTTATATTCCATCCCTTTACTTTGATTTTGTATCTTACTATATGACTGAGATGAGTCACCAGCAAGCAGCATAAAGTTGGGTCTTATTTTTTGATCCATCCAGATATTCCCTGCCTTTTGACTGGTGAGTTTGATCTGTTTACATTTAGGGTGATTATTGGTACGTAAGGACTTACTACTGTCATTGTATCTTTTGTTTTCTGGTTGCTTTGTATCTCCTTGTTTCATTTTCTGTGTGTTTCAGTTACTATTTTAAATTGGTGGTTTTCTGTGATGATTTCTCCTTTTTTATGATTTTGTGTCTTTATCCTACATATTTGTTTTGTGGCTACCTTGAGATTTGTGTAAAACATTTCATACATAGAATAGTCCTTTTTCTATTGATAGCAATGTATCTCCATTTGCTTTTACAGGTTCTGTCATTTCCCTTTTCCCCGTTCAGTTTGTCACAAAGTACTCTTTTTTATGTTGTAAGCTTGTTACCAAATTATAATAACTATAGTTATTTGTTTAATTTTTTAAAATAGTTATTTATTTATTTTAGAGAGGAAGTGTGTGTGCATGCTCCCGTGAGTAGGGAGAGGGGGAGGGGAAGACAGAAAGACAGAGAAGGACAGAAGAAGACTCCCCACTGAGCACAGAGCCTGACACAGGGCTCAATCTCATGACCCCGAGATCACAATCTGAACCTAAACCAAGAGCTGGCCACTTAAACTATTGAGCCACTCAGGCGCCTTGTTATATTTATTTTTAATGCCTTTTTCCTTCAACCTTTATGCTGTATAGTGTATTCAACATTCTATTCTATGCTGTACCTGTGTATTCAACATCCTATTCTAAAATACAGTTTTCTAATTCTAGCTGCTTATCACCTTATTCAAAGTTTCATGTACTTTTATCTTTTTCTTTCAAGTAGAAGAGCTTCTTTCAACATATCTTGTAATACAAGTTTAATGGTGATAAATACCCTCAGCCTTAGTTTGTCTGAGAAAGCTTTTATTTTTCCTTCCTATCTGAAAAAAAAAAAATAATAATAATTTTGCTGGGTAGTATATTCTTGGCTGGCAATTTTTAATCTTTCAATACTTTGAAGGCATCCTTTCTGCTGAGAAATCTGCTGATAGGTTATTTTCTTTTATTTTCCCTGGCTGCCTTTATGATTCTTTCTTTATCATTGACTTTTGACAACTTCATTATAATGTGTGTTGGAGGGTGTCCTCTTGTATTGTGATAGTATGGTGATCTATTAGCTTCATGGACTTTTATGTCTAGTTCTTTCCCCAGGTTTGGGAAGTTCTCAGCTATTACTTCTTTAAATAACTTCTCCACCCCCTTCTCTTTCTCTTCTTCTTCCTAGGATACCCATTATTCCTATGTTAGATCTCCTAGTGGAGTCTGATAGCTCTCATAGGGATTCTTCACATTTTTAAATCTTAGTAATCCCTTCTCTTCCATCTCAATAATTTCTAGATTCTTATCCTTCAGCTCATCAATTTTCTCTTCCATCTGATCTGCTCTATTTCCAGTGCTTTCTAATGAATATTTCATCTCACTTATTGAGTTCTTCATCTCCAGAATTTCTGTTTAGGGTCCTTTTTAGGATTTCAATCTCTTTTGTAAAGTGCTCCTATTATTCATTAATTTTATTCCTGAGTTCATTGAATCGTCTCTCTAAATATTCTTGTAGGTCACTAAATTTTTTTTATAACATCTATTTGAATTCTCTGTCTGTTGGATTCCAATCTTCTATGACATTGAGTTTGATTGCTATAGAATTGTCTCTATTATTAAGTAATTTAATTGTTTGTAAAGAAAGTGAAGTCATGTAACTTTCTTCAGAGGAGTTATCTGAGATTAGAATATGTTGTTCTCCAGGACCAGATGTCAAAAATACCTGGGCTATTTAGCGACATTTGTCCTTCCTTCTCCTTCTCTTATCTATCTTTTACATTAATAAGCCAATATTTTGTTTATTCTCCTTTCCGAATATGTTCTCCTGGCTTCCAGCCAGTCCTCCTCTAATTTCTGGTCTAAAGAACAGTGACTGGCTCCTACCTGTTATCCTTGATATTAACTTCTCAGCCCAGTATCCCATCCCTTCCATCTCAAAAGAGTTAATTTCTAAAACAAATGTTTAGTCATCTGATACCCTACTTAAAAAGGTAACAGGGCACTCTATTATTCATGTCAGCAGCTCCAATAATATTTGTATAGCCCTCAAAACCCATCAAACATGATCTCAAACTTCCAACTTCTTTCAAGTAACAAATTCTATCCCACCACATTTGCACTTACTTATTTGCTTCTTTCATTAATTCCTTCCCCCAGATTTCCATTGTCCCCTGCTCTTGCACCCACTTAACCTCTGCCAACATTGTCTCCATAATGTCTTCACCTTGTCTAAGTGATGGCTTTAATTCTATTACACTGGAAACAATTTCTTCAGTACCACCATTCTTTTCCCATCCTAAAAGAAGTTATGGCTTCTTTAATCTGCAATCCACCATCTTTCATAAAAACTTTCACTACAAAATTTAGCACACCTTCTCTCAGTTTTCACAACTGACATCTTCATTATGTTATGAACTCCTTCATGATGATAATTATATTTACTTTGTGTCATATCAAAGATCAAATCTATCATATTCTTCTTTTATTATGTATACTTTTCTGACAATGCACTCTTTTTCTGTAATTCTATATTGCAAGTACACACCGCTTTAAAAAAAACCTGATTTTCCTTGTAATATATTCTATTTATTAACCAATATGATCTAACCTCCCATTAGATAGATCATTTCTGAATATTCCTGAATAAATTTCTGCTTAAATAGGATACAATTAGAATGAAGTTCATTTGGTACTTTTTTAAATTGGCATTTTTTAAAAGACAAGAAGAAATGCAATTTTAAACACTTCTACTGCACGTAACATATATACCTAATAGTTCCTCTTTTCTCAAAGCTAATATTCCCATCCTTCTCTAATACACAATAAAAAAAAAAGAAAGAAATACAAAGTACTTGAGTTTTATAAGTGAAAAATAATGCTTCTGTAGATTTGGGGAGTGCTTTGCAAGTGCCTACTTTTATCTAGGGAATAATTTTAAAAGATAGAAGTGTTAAATGCAATCATTTAGAAATGTTTGATTTTAGTGTTTAGAAGAACTAAACTTACACATTTTCTGAAACATTACTTTTTTTTTTATCAAACTTGAACTCATTTTATTTTCTCTTTTCAATATGTCAATAAGATAAAAGCTTATTTTTTCTCCCCTTTAGAAATGATTATTTTTACTGTGGATAACTGAAAGAAACAGCAGAATCATAGAAATTCAAATTTCCAATGTGGGAAGTCTTTTTATAAGGAATAACATCTGTTTGAGATTTCTTTTTTTGGAAATTAAACATGAAAATGGTAATTATTTTAAAAAATTTCATGGATATTGCTGATGTATATTTTCATGATCTTTGTTTCCATAGTACCATAAAAGGAGAACAAAAATGTGCCTGCTGTGAATTTACTTAGATAGACGAGACAAGAGGATTTAGAAATATTCTAAGAGAAGGTGGGCAGTAGTGTCAAAAAAAAAAAAAAATCAAGTAGTATGATATATGAAAAATGTGGGTTCTATTTGTGTAGTCAGTGAAATGTTTTTATTCTTAATAACAAAAGTCTATCTTTGAGATTAGAAAAATAATTGATTTTTCTTTGTCATAAAAATACTTAAAAATTTAAAATAAAAACATTGGTATTTAAGTGACTTGTTTCCCATGCCAACATCTTGAAAATAAGGTGAAAGGAAAAACATTATGACCTACCCTTTCTATAACAGTTAATATCACCAGATATCTTGCTCTTATCGATGTTTCCCTCTGGCTCAAACTTTGCAGGAGGGGGCATGCCTGGGTGGCTGTCAGTTAGGCATCTGACTTAGGCTGAGTTCATGATCCCTGAGTGTCAGGATCCAGCCCCTACATCAGGCTCCCTGCTCTGCCCCTTAATTATGCGGGAGGAATTCCTGGATGTCTCAAGACCTGCCATCTTCTTCTCTATTATTTTGTGATTTCCTGGTTACTAAATAGATGGAATGCACCCATGACTCAATATATACTTGAAGGGTGGCACCTGATCCCAAGGAGTTTGCAAATAAAGGGAAGTACATCTTTCTAGCTGTTCTGCCTTGATAGGATAGCATCAGATTCCAAGGTGAAAACAAAACGAAATAAATCTTTGTCCTAAAAAAAAATTAAGATTTTATTTATTCATTCATTCATTCATTCATTCATTCATTTATTTCTTAATTTGAGAGAGAGAGAAAGGGGAAGAAGGACAAGCAGACTCCACTCTGAGATCATGGCCTGAGTGGAAATCAATAGTCCTACACTCAACCAATGAGCTACCCAGGCACATCATCCTCAAAATTCTTACAGCATGTTAAATAAAGCAGTTATAGTAGCAGCAATAACAATGAAAATGAACATCTATCGAACACTTAATGTAGAAAATGCACTACGTTTTGGGTTTCAAAGTAGTTCAAATCATTCTCTTAGAAATTCCGGTGATACAAAGGTTATTGTACTTATTCTTGACTACATTCCATTTTTCCTCAGAGGCAGATACCTGTCCTAAGGGAACAAGGCTTGACACTTGAGTATCACAGCATCAGGTCAAAGGAACAACGTGCTAAAATGCTGGAACCCAGAGAAGGAAAAGAAAGAAGGTGTCTGTTCGAAGAATAGAAAGTACTTCACTAGGACTGAAGCTTTGTAGGAGAAAGGAGAAGGACGACAGAAAAAAGTAGAGCTGATCAGAAAACAAATCATGAAGAATCTTGTAAAACTTTTTAGACTTTATGCTCAGGAACAGTCAAAATCTTAAGTACGAAATATGGACTCATATGTAAGTTGTAAAGAGACGATTTTGGTTGGCATTTAGAAAATGTGAATGGGGGAGCACTTGGGTGGCTCAGTCATTAAGTCTCTGCCTTTGGATCAGGTCATGATCCTGGGATACCGGAATCAAGCCCCTAGTTGGGCTCCACTTTCAGCAAGAAGCCTGCTTCTCCCTCTTCTACTCCCCCTGCTTGGGGTTCCTCTGTCTGTCTCTTTCTCTCTCTGTCAAAGACATAAATAAAATCTTTAAAAAAAATGTGAATGGGAGGTAGATAGATGGAGAGAGATCAAGTATCATGTTGTTGGAGTTTTGAGGTGACAGTTAGGGGTCTGATCTAAGGCAGAGTTTCTCAACCTCAGCACTGCTGATAGTTTGGACTGGGTAATTCTTTGCTGTAGGGGCTGTCCTGTGCATTGCAGGATGTTTTGCAGCATCCACGGCTGCTACTAATTAGATGCTAGAATCATTCCCACCCCTGTTCCGATAATGGAAAACATCTCCAGTCTTTTTCTCAAATGTCCCCTGGAGCAAAGACCTTCTTCTTCCACTCCCTCCTCCCCTTTAGAACACTGGTATGAGATAATGGTAAAGGGAATAGATAAAGGAGGTGAACTAGAGTAATATTTAAAAGATACCATTGACAGTAAAATGATGATCTGTTGGATAGAGAGTTTGAGGGACAAGAATAAGATATTTGAATTAGAACAAGAAAGTGTATCCACTACTGAGTATTTAACCCCAAAAAATTAAAAAAAAATACTAATTTGAAAAGATATATGCACTCCTGTCTATTGCAACGTTTTTTACAATAGTTGAGATATGATAGAAACCCAAGTGTCCACCAATAGATGAATGAATAAAGATGTGGTACACACACACACAGACACACACAGGAATTTACTCAGCCATTAAAAAAAAAAAAAAAAAAGGATGAGATCTTGTCATTCACAACAACATGGATGGACCTGGAAGGTATTATGCTAAGTGAAAAAAGTCAGAAAAAAACAAATACATGTAAATACATGTGGCCTCACTTACATGTAGAATCTAAAAAAACCAAACAAATAAATAAGCAAGCAAAATGCAGAAACAGACCCATAAATACAAATAATAAACTGATAGTTGCCAGAGGGGAAGGGGGGGTGGGGAAATGGCAAATATGGGTGAACGGAATTGAGGGATATAGGCTTCTAATTGTGGAATGAATTAGTCAAGGGAATAAAAGGTACAGAATAAGGACTTTCGTCAATAGAATTGCAATAGCGTAGTACGATAACAAATGGTAGATACACTCGTGGTGAGAACAGTATAACATATGAACTTATTTGAGAGGAGAAGTGAGTTGGGGGAAATTGGAGGGGGAGACAAACCATGAGAGACTGTGGACTCTGAGAAACAAACTGAGGTTTTTTGGGGGTTGGGGGTGGGGGATTGGGTGAGCCTGGTGGTGGGTATTATGGAGGGCACCTACTGCATGGAGCACTGGGTGTGGTGCATAAACAATAAATTTTGGAACACTGAAAAGAAATAAAATAAAATAAAATGAAAAAAAATTGAATTAACTATATGTATATCTGAAACTAATATAACATTGTGTGTCAACTATACTTCAATATAAATAAATAAATAATTTCTTAAAAGAATATTTCACTGTCCACTGGGAATAAAATAGTTTTTAAAAAGGGAAGTGGTGATACCAGATTTACATACTTGAAAAACAAATGTGTGTGTGTGTGTGTGTGTGTATGGGCACATATACACGGGTTATGATGTTATTACAAAATTTCAGTGTGAAATGAAGAGGGTCTCAAATAATGACATGATAGCTGAAATAAAAGGAGACCAAATGGGAAATGTTTTGGTGATCTACTGGGGCGATGAGTTAGACTTATATCCTGGGACACTCCAGTCTTTCTGGTTTGGAAAGCTAGATGTATTATATCAACATTAACTATTTTAGAAAAATAAACAACAGATTTGGAGAGCTGGAAATCAGAAAACACATTAATATTAGCTACCCGTCACTAACAATGTTGAGAAAGAATATAATTACTTTTCTTTAGGGGGTGTCTATGATTTTAGGAACAAAAATACTTTAAAATATTTTATAAAAATATGTGTTTCATTTCTTATATTATGGCACAATGCCTTTATTTGTCCAGAAAGCTTAAGTGAATATAAGCAACAAAAAGGTATCTGGACAGCTGGAGAGGAAGGAATTTGCAGAGTAGAGCAGAATGAAAGCATATGATTATTCTTGAAAGACTATTAGAAGAAACTGTCCTCGTGCTGTCATATAGCATGTTTCTGCTATAATAAAATATTGCTATCAAGTCCTATTAGGCATTTTAGCTTCACTTTTCCTACTTCTGATGGTAAATGTAGGATATTGTTTTTTAAAAACCTGCAATTTTTTGCATGCCAATTCACTATTTTCTCTGTAAGCATAAAAAGAGAAACTAATACTTTAAAAAACTTATTATTATTGTTCTTCTTAGTAGACTGGCAAGAAGCAAAACAGCATCTTTTATGGAGCATAAGAAAAACATAAGTTTTAATATTTTATTTTCAAAAGAAGTAATTTTGGCAGATTATTTAACTTTTAAAGGATACTTTTAAAGGATACTTTCATTTTAAGTCTGAAATTTTCAAAAAATGATTTGAATAAAATGAGGAATACTTGGAAATTATAAATTTCATTATTTAAATTTAGAGAATAAATTTTTAGCTTAAATTTTAACAAGGTTATATTCTCTAATCTTGGGTTATCTCAATCTATCATCACTCTTCTAACAAAATATTTTTAGAATAAATTTTTTTATTCCTATATGTTTAAGAAATAAATGCTTAATATAAAATAGTCAAAGAAAGATTACACAGTATTAATTATGATTGCCATTTGGTGTATAGGCTTTCATATCTATACCGATGTATAAATATTTCTAAAACTATGTTTCAACATGTTTCAATGACTTTATATATATATATTTTCTCAGTAAAGAGATTGAAATTACAATTTTGAATCATTAAATCCTATTCTATTTAAAAGATATGCCAGAATTTATTTAAACCCTCTTTTTAAGAGTGACATGTAGGAGGTACCTGGGTGGCTCAGTCAGTTAAACATCTAACTCTTGATTTCAACTCAGGTAATGATCTCAGGGTTGTGAGTTCTACCTGCGGGGCATGGAGCCTGTTTAAGGTTATCTCCCTCCCTCTTCCTCTGCCCCTCCTGGTCCTCTGTCCCTCTGTAAAATAAAAAGAAAATAACAAAATAAATAAACAGAAATTTAAAAACAGAGTGACATGAAGAAGTTATATTCAATATTTGGATATTGTAGACAATGTCTATAAGATCATCTTATTATATATTTTATGGTTTCTTTGTTCAAACCTTCATTGAATGTTTCTGGAAAGAAATTCCCAGGTTAAAAGTTATTTATATATATATACACACACACACACACACATATATATATATGTGTGTGTGTGTGTATATAAATATATTTATAGTTATATATATATATGAATAATTTTAAACTGGTTTAAAGTCATGTAAATGTGTAAATATATAATATATATATTATATATACATATATTTTATATATATATATATATTTTTTTTTTTTAACCTGGGGAAATTGTATTGATTTGTTCTTATACTGACTGTGAGTGATTTTATCCACTTTCTTACCTCTTTTACAACACCAGCCTATTTCAAGTATTTAGATTGTGGAAACAATGTAGACAGAGTCCTGAATCCATTATGAATAAGCATGAACATTATGTCCCACAGCCAGAAAACAAAATGAAACAAAACACTTTGCACTGAGAGATAAACTATAAACAATTGGATCAGTCTGTCTAGTTGTAGGCTCCAAACTCAATACAAATCCCAGGCATTTTCCATAAATTGCTAGTTCTCTAAAAAAAACCAAAAAGACAAAAAAAAATCTATCCTTGATTTTCACACAGCTCGTATCTGAAGAGAAGACTTTATCTTTGTGGATACAATGATGACAATGTGAGAAAATAGTTGTTTTTCTTTTAATCTTAAACCAGCTAACTATAAACTCAGTGTATTTAATAATTCTGCTACACTTTAATTTTTTCAATAACTTTTCTTTTTAATTTGATGACAAGTACTTTTATTTTTAAATCATTTTAAAGATTTATTATTATTATTTTTTTATTTATGAGAAAGAGAGAGAGAGAGAAAGAGTGAGAAAGAGACAGAAAGAGAAGGAGCAGAGGGAGAGGGATAAGCAGACTCCATACGGAGTGTGGAGCCTGACAAGGGGCTCAATCCTACGACCCTGAGATCATAACCTGAGCCAAAATCAGGAGTCAAACACTTAACTGACTCAGCAACCCAGGTTCCCCAATGACAAGTGCTTTTAAAGCTTGAACTTCTTTTCCAAGTTTTTGAAAGCAAACTTTTTTTAAATAAATGTTTTGATCTCTGTATCTTTCTTTCACAGATGTTTACCCATCTCATAGGTTAGAAAAATGATTTTTTTACATTTAGAGCAACTTACATACTTAATTACTAGACATTCCAACATCCTTTTACAGATCAGTGATTCATTTGTATTTCCTCTCTTGCAAATGCCTTTTACATATCTCTAGCCCTGTTTCTATTGAATGTTTTTTTAATGGATAACATTGGTTTCCTCTACCTGAAAAATGTTGCTATTTGCCACATATGACACTGATTTTATTGTTTTGCTTTTTGCCAATCACTTAAAAATATTTTTGCAGTCAAATCCATCATTACATTTTCTTGCAAAGTTTCGTGCTTTAGAAAGCCATTTTAATCCCCCAAATTTGAAACATTTATCTATTTTCTAACACATTTATGATCCTATTTTTAGCATTTAAATTATTTACTTATTTGGCATTCAGCCTAAAGAGAACTGGTTTCAAATATCAGCTTTGTCCATTACTCACTCAAGGTCTGGACAAGTTCAGTGTTCTTTGAGGCTCACTACCTCACTTATGTTGATAGTTTCCAACTCCTAGGTGTTTATAGAGATTAATTAGATAATGCATATAAGTGGTTTAGCATACTTTCTGTTGATAGTACATAATAAATAATGAGGAGGAGGATTTATGGGTTCATACACAAAAAGAATGCATGTAAGTATATGTAGATCACATACTTATGGACCAAAAAAATCTATAATTTACAAAAACATTTAAATGTAGAAATTTAATCCTTTGGACAGTCAAGACATATATAATGTCAAAACATACATGAATAAGATTTGAAAATAATTTCGTTAGATTGTTTTCAGTCCCATTTGGAACAGAATGGCAAATGAAGCAGGGCTCATGAATAGTGGATATACAGAGAAACTTCCTGTGCATGAAAGCGACTTTGGACTTTGGAGTTCAAGTCTTTGTTCTACTACCCTTTTTAACGGAATGATAGGATAAATAATGAATGTTTAACAGTGATGGCAGATCAACAGGCAAAGATAAACACAAAAATGATACAAGACAGAGTGTTCCTGTTCAATATCCTCCAAGTAGTTGCACATTTAGATTGCTTCTAGGCATCCAGGCATCTGAGCTATCACCAGGAATATCTAAATTGCTTTCTCACAGTTTCTACAAAGCACTCTCTTTACTTTATCTACTCATTTTAGATAGCACCTCATTGAATTTCTCCTAGCCAATTTACTTTCTGCAAAGCTCACATTTCTCTTACAATAGAGAAATTTCTTTAGCTCTACTCTTTTAACTTTAGCTTAATAGCATGGGGGCTTTCGTTAAGTTTCACTGTCAGCAGAACAGCACAGATTTAACATTTACGTGATCCATTTCTACTAAATAGCAAAAGGAGAAAGTGTTATGCCAAGGGCAATGTGGGTATTAATTTTCTCTATGGTTTATACAATTACTAGAATGCATCCCCAAAGAAAACTAATATATTGATCAAACCTAATTAGCTTTAATTTACATAAAACCAGAGAGTGAGTTACTTCAACGTTTTAGAAAAACAAAAGGTTTAAGTGAAAATAAGCCATGGGAATTTAGAGTTCAGACTCATCTGGCATACAAAATATCTAAAGTATGAGCAATATGAGACCAAAATTCTAATCTTATTATAAGAAAATTATTTAATGACAAAAATAATATTAAATTCTAATTGTTTTTAAATTCCTGTTATATAACACATTTTATGTAAGTATCCGTATTTAGTTTTTTAAATAAGTGGAAAACTAGAAATTAAAAAAAAAATCATCAAATAATACCATCATCCAAAGAGATGTGTGGTGATTCTTCTTCCAGGCTTTCGCTATGCACACGCACACACACACATGCACACACACACGCATGCACACACACATATGTAATATTCATTCCACTTGTTCAGTTTTATAATCTTTTTTTCATTTAACATGAAGGAATTAAGATGTTTTCTTGTCATTTCTTCATGCAACAAATAATTACTTAACAAACATCATTTGCCACAACAATGCTACTTATGTTGTAAACAAAAATTTATAGAACTGTAATTGTTACTTCCTTGTGGAATTTATATTCTTTTCTTTTAAAGATTTGTACTTATTTATTTGTCAGAGAGAGAGAGAGAGCAAAGCAGGGGGAGTGGCAGACAGAGGGAGAAGTAGGCTCCCCGCTGAGCAAGGAGCCCAATGTAGGACTCAATCCCACAACCCTGGGATCATAGGCAGCCGCTTAACCAACTGAGCCACCCAGGTGTCCCTGGAATTTATATTCTGAGTGACCAGATAGATAATTAACAAGAACACTTGAAGGAAGAACTAAAAAATAGATTTCTGTATATTTCTATGGGCATAATTACAAATCACAAAGGAAATTATGAATAAAAGATAATCATGAACGGAATGGAATAACTACAAAAATAAGGTGGCTAAAGATGACATTTGACAGGTGACATTATGTTGAGCTTTGAAATATTAAGAAACAGCAACCTTTATCCTGTGTCACGTGGGAGCGATCTAAGCCCAGGAAGCAAGCGTGAAGGTCCCACACAGCAAAAGCTTTATTTTGGAAAAGCAATAAAAATATACCAATTCTACTGTACCTGGTTAGAGCTTAGAGTGGAGGCCACTGGCTGGCCAATGACTCACAAGTGTAGGTAGTACCATGCAAAAGGGGCAAGCGTTTTGCTAACACAAGGTCTCTGGCCCAATGAGTGGAGTTTGACAGTAACTCTTGCTGCAGTTATAAGAAAATAAATAAAGAAAGAAAGAGAGAGAGAGAGAGAAAGGAAGGAAGGAAAGAAAGAAAAAAGAAAGAAAGAAAGAAAGGGAGAAAGAGAAAGAAAGAAAGAGAGAAAGGAAGCAAGAAAGAAAGGAGGAAAGCAAGAGAAAGGAAAAGAAACCAGTTCTAGAGTCTAGGGAAAGGAGAAGACAGAAGGGGATATAGTTAAGCAGTTATCAAATCATTCCGGATTTTATTGTTTGGTTTTCTAGTAAGATTGAAGCACACAAATTGAGCTAACTCTTGACTCCTTTTGGCCAGCAGAATGCAACAGAAATGATACTGGGCCTATTCCAGCTCTAGGCCTTAAGAACTTTAGACTACCATTTTCACTCATGAATCCGATTGTCATGTAAGAAATTGAACTGCCCCAGCTAGACGCATGGAGAGGCCACGTGGAGGAAGACCGGACATCAGATGTAAAATAATGTTCTCTGTGATGTTCCAGCCCAGCCGAGTCACCAGTTGAGTGCAGCTAATTGAAGAGCCCCCACTAATAAAATATAAAACATAACCACCCAGTCAATCCCTGCTCAAATTCCTAACAAACCAGATTACAAAAAGTAATAAAACAATTGTTTTATGCCACTTAATCTAGCGATAGTTAGTTACACAGAAATAAAGGCAACAGTAAACCTATACAAGCAGACCTCATTTTATTGCACTTAACTGTACTGTGCTTTGTGGATATTGTATTTATTTTATTTTATTTATTTATTTATTTTTTTTACTAACTGAAGGTTTGCAGTTATCTTGCATGCATGAAACACGTGTAAAGGCACAATTTTTTTAACTGCATTTGCTCACTTTGTGTCTCCGTGTTGCATTTTGGTAATTTTTGCAATATGTCAAGCTTTATTATTAATATTATATTTGTTATGGTGATCTGTAATCAGTGATTATGACTCTCTAAAAGCTCAGATGATGGTTAGCATTTCTTAGCAATAAAGTATTTTTTAAATTATGTACACTTTTTTAAACACAATGTTATTTCACACTTAATAGACTACAGTATCGTGTAAATATAAATTTGTATCCAATAGGAAACCAACAAACATCATTTGACTCAATTTACTGTGATATTCTTTATTGCAGTGGTCTGGGACGAAACCCACAATATCTCCCTGTACACTTGCATTATAATATAATGTTTACAATAGCATAAAATAAAATTATACAGTATACTATACTCTACCATAATATAATTTCAGGTAGTGAGATTATTTGTTCATCTTTCCTAAACAAATATGATCTATTTACATGTAAAATCATTTTATTTATTATGCACGGTTCTTTTATAATATAATTTTGCTCTTCAGAAATTTATATTAGCACAACATAGCTATTAGCAAAAGAGGGTTAAAGACATAGATGATTTAACTTAATATGAAAATTAATTTTTCTACAAAATTGTTCTAAAGTTCTGTTAAACTAAGTTTAGAGTAACTAAACAGTGAGTTAAGGTCAGTAGCAATACAATTTAAATATATCCATTATTTGAGTTTAGTTTTGCCAAAGAGACGTGGCCTTTCGTTTCCTGTCAATAGCAATATGATTTTAAGTTCAGAACCTCTTACATATTCGTATTTACCTTTATGGTCTTCAGCAGTGAATGTCATTTTTTGAACAAGTGTTGGGAAACATAATTGAAAAGACGTGACCGCCAGTTGACCTGTGAGCTGGACCTCAGCACTCAGAGGCTCCTCATCCCCTCCCCTGTCCTTGGACTGTGGTTCCCTTGCAGTTCCTGTTCCCAGAGGCTGCTTCAAGGATTTAGCTTTGAGTTGATGATGTGGTGTTGAGAACAGCTACACGGCGTAACCCAGTTAAGACCTCTTAATAAAATTTTAAGATTTGGCAGGCAGGAGCGGGGATCCATTGTTCCTGCTGCCCAAGAAAGCCTCATATGTAAGTTCATTTGCTTATTAAAGATTTTATTTTGTTTATTTGACAGAGAGAGAGATAGAATCACAAGTAGGCAGAGCAGCAGACAGAGAGAGAGGGAGAAGCAGGCTCCCCGCTGAGCAGAGAGCCCGATGTGGGGCTCGATCCTAGGACCCTGAGATCATGACCTGAGCTGAAGGCAGAGGCTTAACCCACTGAGCCATCCAGGTGCCCCTCATTTGCTTATTAAAACTGCCACCTACCAACCTAGAGTGGTCGGCCACTTTCTTCGGCCTCTCCCTTCCCTCCATGTTGGGGGGGGGTGCGGTTTAAATCAAACCCAGGAGTCTCCTGAGAGTGTTGTGAACCAACAAGTGGAAGAGCTGGAAATAACTTAATTTTTTCTCTGCATAATTAGTTTTAATTAATTTCCATTCATAACTCTGTGTAAGGTATAGTTGTTTCAATGGGGTTGCTGACGTTAAATATAATTAATACAATGAAAACTGAGTGACAAGAATTCATATGTTGGCTGACAGTGTGGTCTCCTAGTGACATAAATTGGACATGTGACACCATAGATATGTAGCAAACTCTACATAACCCTCGATGACATCTGCCTTCTGATGTTCATGCTCTGTAATCCCTTCCTCCTGAGAGTAATTGGGTTCTGTGACTTGCTTCTAATGCATAGAATAGGGCGATGGATTCCTCTCCTATGATTAGGTCACATTTTATGGCAAAAGTGATAGGATGTCACTCCTGTGATCATGTTATATGAATCTCCATCTCACTAAATTTACTCTTGCTCTCTGCTGCCTCTGAAGAAGCAAAGCAGACAAGTTGTAAACAGCCCATGGAGAGGCCTCCATGGCAAAGAGCTATAGGCCACCTACTGGAGCTCACAGTCAACTAACACAAGAACATACATTCTGATAACAACTAGAATGATCTTGGTAGGAGAATCTTCTACAGTTGAGACTCCAGATGGGAATATCACCATGATTGTGAGACCCTGAGCAAAGGACACAGCGGATTTGTGTCTACACTCTGACACATGGAAATGAAGAGAAAATAAACCTGCTCTGTTTTAAGCACTAAGTTTCTGGTAATTTGTTATGCAGCTACAAAAAACTAACATGTGATATACCTTTGTTTAGACAAGTGCTGTTCAGGAGAAATAAAATTCCAGCTACATATGTTATTTTAAAAATAATAAAAAGAAAACTTTATTTTAATAATACATTTCATTTCTATATTATATATTTATGTTATACATGTTTATATGTTTATATAGCATATTCGATACAACATAAATTGATCTATGATAGTAAATATATATATGATTAGTATTATTCATATACTATGTATTTATTTTTTATTTTACCCAACATACTCAAAATATGGTCATTTCAATATGCAATCATATTATCAATGTTTTATATATATATATGTGTGTGTGTGTGTATACACACACACACGTATATACACATTTTTTCATATCAAAACTTCAAAATCGAGTGTAACTCATGCACAACATGTCAATTCAGATACAATATCTTTATCATAAATGATTATTTTGTATTTAAGTTGGTTTTTTTTTTTTAAGATTTTATTTATTTGACAGAGAGAGATACAGTGAGAGAGGGAACACAAGCAGTGGGAGTGGGAGAAGCAGGCTTCCGCTGAGCTGGAAGCCTGCTGTGGGGCTTGATCCCAGGACCATGGGATCATGACCTGAGCTGAAGGTAGACATTTAAACGACTGAGCCACCCAGGTGTCCCATCTGTATTTAAGTTTTATGAAATATACCTAAAAGCTTTATATTACTTTTAAATTTAAATTTAAGTTAATCGTTTGGTGAGCATTTTATAATTTATATAAATGTCGAATCACTGTTGTATAATGGAAACTAATATAGAATTGTAACACAACTATACTTCAATTTAAAAAAAGAAAAGATAGTTCATTATAATTATACAAAGTTGTAAATTCTGTTTGTCACATCAGACATAATTTCAGTACTCAATAGCCACATTAGGTGGTGGCTACTAGCTACCATATTGAATGGGAAAGAGTTAGACTATGAATTTCATGGCACCTAGTTCTTAAGCCCATGTTTACACTTCACACTTGAAGTAATTTTCCTAAATTTTGTGAAATCTAACAAGCAAAATGAGTACTTGTTGTCAATGCAGTTTGCCAAGATACCACCCACTCACCTCATTCTGGTACCATAGATTAGTAGTTGGATTAGGTAATTAAGATGCAAGTGGTCTTCAAATTCACAGTCTGAGAAAGGAATGGTGATGGAACACCTATGTGGAACAAAGGTGGAGTGGGGAGTGGAGATTGGTTTGCCTTAATGACTAGAGCTCATGTGGGTATCACATACACCAATCTTTTTTTGGCTCATAGAATAGCATGTTAGTCCTAAAACCATATCCATGGGAAATTAAAAAAACAAAACAAAACAAAACAAAACAAACAAAACAACAAAAAACAAAAAACAAAACCCTCAGAGAAATAAATCCTAACGAGGAGACTGTGTCTGTATCATGTGCAGAAAAATAGCATTTCCCTTTGCCCCAACTTTCATGTAAATATACCAGTAAAGAGGAACTTCGAGTTGCATCTAGGGTTTATAATATGCCCACATCACTGCTTCCTTGGCTTAACCTTATTTCATTCACTTTCATTTTCAAGTTACCATTCACCCGTCTGACACTTAAAAATAAATGTAGAACAGAGCTTCATTCTTAGCTTTATGTTATTCTTGACTTAGATATAAATCCTAAGAGATCTCATCTACATCTAAAATTCCTGCTACCACTTATATGCTGATGGCTACCAAAACTTTATTTTTTTAGATCCATATTTGTAAATCGTACTTACTTGTTATCAACATTTGAATAACTCATAACTCACAAGTAAGTCAATGTCTAAAATGAAACTTATTTTTACTTCCAATTATGCTTAATTCTCTTTATTTTCTCTCTTCCTAAATGTACTATTATCCATAAGTTAAAGCCAGACATCAGTGATTTATTCTCGATGATTTTTCCTTCCCATTTTCTTCTTTACTCACTGAAGTCTAGAATTGTATTTGTTTCATATCTCTTGAACCCTTTTTTTTTTTTTAATTTCTGTTTCCACCATCATTGTTTTGTTATTCACACATGACTTCTTACCAACTTCCATGTTAACTCTCTGGTTGCTAATTCCACTTATTTTCTTGCTTTAACTGGCCTCTGCATAAAATAGCACCTCATAGTTTTTAGGAAAATTTTAATCTCCCTAGTTTAATTCACAAAACCACTTATGGCATAAACCACACTTATCTCTGTCTTATGCAGTGCCTGCTGCATATCATGTGCACAAAAAAATCCAGAGAGTTTATTTGGTTTCTTAAAAATCAGAGAAAATAACTTTTTTTTCCCTTTTCCTTTTATTGATTTTCAAATAGTCCCTTAAAATTAACCAGGAAATTTACTTGAAAATGGCAAATATCTGATACTACTTATTAAATGAAATTATTTACAAATCAATATTATGTAAACAAAATTATCATTGTAATTATTTTAACATAATAAGCCAAGTATTTAGAAACGCTTTCTTAGAGGGTTTTAAAAAAAATAATGTTATGTTTTTACCTTATGGAACTCCAGCATGACACAGTGGACAGACTACTGGATTGAAATTCAGAAAACTTAGGTTTGGGTTGTAATTCTGCCAATAAATAGCCAAACAACTTCTGTCAGATAAACTAACCTCGGTAATTCTCAGCTAACAGCTTTCTTATCTGTAAAATAAGTTGGTTGAACTAGATAATCTGTATGTTTCTTTCTACCTTATTTTATCCATGTCAGTATTGTTAAATAGAATAATGCCCTCTGCCCCAGAAGACCTTATTGATTTCACTCTTAAATATGACTACTAGTTCCACTGGAATCCTTTATCAAGTGTTTTCCATGTGTTAAACCTAAAACTGTTTTATTTTCTTGATACGAGATAGAGATAAAATAAAATGCATATATGAATATTGGATTTACAAATTATATTTGTCTATTGAAAACAAAAATATGAGCATTTATAAATGGCATATGAAGAATTTAGTACTCCTCAGTCCTCGTACTCTACCAGATAGCATCATTCAAAAATGTGATCACCCACTCAGCATTGTTATTGTTTTCCCTAGTAGAGAATTTATATATTTCATAGCCACTCTTATTTTATGATGATATTAGTGGTCAAAATAATTACCACCCAGAATTCAAATGTTCTTAAAATTTCCTAGTACAATAAATATAGATAAAATTTTCAAATATCCTAAATAATAATGATATAATATAGAAAAAATCCACATTACAATTTATTTGTTGAACATGTTTTTACCTAGTAAATAAAAAACACATTTCATTAGAAATTGTCACCAGTTAGACCCCAAGATTTGACCTTTACTTCCCACCTGCTTGTACACTCCGAGTTTTGTCCCACATTTTTCTTTAAGTTCTTCTTTCCAGCTTATCCCTTAACTCAGGCAAAACATCCAGTAGCCATAATATCCTGTGATGGAAATCAAAACAAACCCTCACACAACAGGGACTGCCCTGAGGAAGAGCTCTGGCCAGCTCAGACCAGTTTAAGCTTAACCCCCAAATCACACCTGCATAAAAGAACCTTGGAGTGACCTATGCATTAGGAAATTTACCTTTACTTTGCTATCATACCACAATATCTGCCCAAAGAAGATCACAAGCCCCATTTACATAACATACAATATTTGTATGGACAGGTTTCCTTAAGGAGCTTGCACAACCTTATGCCCTCCTCCACATACAATGGCAAGTCTCCCCTATCTAAATATTCATCCTAACCCTAAATAGAAGGAACTAATTCACCCTTGCCTGGAGAGTCACAGCTTTGGAAGTTATTCCTGTGAACTTCTTACTTGCTGAAAATAAAGTTTCTTTTGTTGAGACAACTCTATCTGGTGTAGTTCCTATCTGTGATTCATCAAGGAAGGAACTCATGTCAGTTTGGTTACAAAATAGAAAACTTTGCTACAAATTATACTCCAGAGTTTTCATTTAAAAAATACAATGGTATTTGTCAACTTAGCAGTTAAGTATCTTATAATTGGTAATGATATTCCATATTGTTACTTTATTACTTTTGCTAAAGAAATTCCTAGGGACTCATAAAAAGGAGAGTCTGTAGAAACTACTGGGTTTCTAATGCGATAGAAAATGATTATTATAATCAAAAAGAGTTTGGACTTGTAGCTAGAGGCAATATTGACAAGTTTTCTAAGTTAGACCCTTGTTATAGAAACTTATCAACAAATAAAATATTTTTATGGTTCAGTTTCACAATCCGAAATTTTAGCCAGAGAATAAAAATCAAACAAGTATTCCTAATCATTATTTTCAACTATAACAAATTTGTTAAAGACGTTATTCAGTTGATCGATTTCCACAACAGCTTCAGTGAAGGTTGAGATTTAGACTTATGAAGGGAGTTGCTTACTAAAAGAAACTCCGTTCTCATACGTTACAGTGCTGTGAAAGAAGACTGCCAACACTTGCTTTGGTTTCTCATTGACAAGTTGTTAGGATGCTCAGTTTGCATTTTAAAAAGATGAAAATGATTCTGGTGGGATGGAGAACATGAGGAGTCCTCTACGCAAGTCAGCAATGTGAACACCCTGCAGATGCCTATTTTACAGAAGTGTAAGAATTAGAAATAAATCTGGAAAGATGTATATCCATTACTCAAAGCTCTCATAAGATCAGGTTTGAAATAATACATCCAGTTTTAGACTCTAATGAAGAACAATGATTCAAATTCCTAAGAGAGTATACTGGAGAGCTCTGAGATTAATCAAGGATAGGAAGTCTGCTTTATGAGGAAAGGTTTGAAGAAGTGAACTTGTTCCAAGAAAAATATAATAAACATATTTAATCATGAAACAGAGTGAAAGGAACCTGAGGTAAAATACTGAGAAATATCTGAAAAAGACGTTTTGATTAAAGGTCATTATAAACATACCTGGGAAAAATAAAAAATGCATTTCTATTATATAAATTCATTGAAATATTTACTTTTCAAAAGCTTTTTCAACTTTTTTTTTACTTGTGCAAACTACTAAATGGGGACACTTTAAATTTTGGAATGATATAAAATTGTAAAGTTATACAAAATAATATTGAGTACACAATAAATAGCATATATAATATAAATAAAGCAACACAAGTACTCAGATTAGGCTATCCAAAAGTTAAAAATATAAGTTTTCTGGAATCCAGTCTGATACCAAATAAATTCTGTATAGCAAAACACTGTAGGGGAGGAAAAATAATTTTCCTTCCACCCTTCTAGGTTCTTGGCTGAGAGACTATTGTAATAAAAGAGAGAGAGAGAAGTAATAGAAGAAAAATGTAAGTTTAATAATATGTGTACCCCTGTATAACATGGAGGAAACCTAGGAAAAGAGCAATCCCCCCCAATGGCACAAACCATCACCTTAAATAACATCTCTAGTTGAAGACAAAATAAGATATTGTGGGGGGTGGAGGATGGGGAGCCAATTATAGGAGGTTTTCAAGCAAAGCATGGTAAAGCAGGGTGGGGCTACCTATGCAGATTAAATCTCTGTCTTCTCAATTGATGATGTTAAGGGATTTGGTCATTCCCCTCTTCCTGGTATAGCCAAGAAGAAACTCTTACAAATAAAGCTTTCCCCCTATAAATGTAAACACAAAAGGGTAACTTCTCAGTTTTCAGAGTTTTTACCATGGCTGCTGTTTCTTAAAAACAATCAACTTAAAATAATCCTTAGGCCAAAAAGGCATATTTTGAGGTAGCAAATTTTGCTCTCCTCCAACTTCATATTTGACCAGAATACTACAACTGAGCTTCTTGATGTGGAAAATGACTAGGAAGACATTTAGCCCTGCATAAATAAATTCAGAAGTATATAAATGATAGAATTTAAAGCAAATATGGAAAATGAGACACAAAACAAGACATTACTTTCCATGGAATGAAGTAACTTTACATATTATTAAAAAAATTCAACAGAGTAATTTTGAAGATCTAATCGGCTTTATTACATGATTCATGAATGGGGCAGCATCCTATCAGCAAGTAGAAAGCATCCCCTAGTTGTATAAGATGGAAGGTTTGTATAGCAAGCAGGGTGGGCAGGAAGGTTTTATTAAACAAAAGAATTGTTCTAGGCAAGGTCACATTCCCTTAGGGGGAAGTAAAGGGGGTCTTATCATGCAGATTACCTTATCTTCTTTGGGGCCAGGGGATAGAGTAGGCCCATGTGATAGATTGCCTCCTTGACACTAATCAAAAAATTCTTGACTGACCAGTTAAAATTTGCAATTCTGGAGGAGGTTGAAATTGCAATAAGATTAGGTATTAAGCTTTGGTTTCGTGACTTGCCCTTACACCATTTGGGACCTGTGGTTTTCTTTTTAACAATATATCAAACAAAGTTCTTATAAAAAGTAGGACTACATTAAAATTTTTAAAAACTACATAGGATTGTCAAAAATTGAGTTTCAAAATAATATTTTGTTTATTTGACAGATAAGTCAATATCAGCATTATCAAAATTGTATAAAATATGCAGCAGACATGAGTATAATTACAGACTTTAAAAAATATATAAAGTTGTTCTCTGATACAATTCTTTCAGTATCTCCCCAGTAGAGGAGATAATAAACTGTAATTAGCATGTTTAAAGAAACATTCCTTCTCTGGATATTCTTCTGAGGATAGTGCTCTGTGCTTGATGCATAGGTTTTTACTTCCAAAACTTATCACTAATCACAGTCATTGCATAGAACTGCTAAAAATTTGTCTTTTTTTTTTTTCTTTTTTAAAGATTTATTTATTGGAGAGAGAGATTAAGAGAGAGAGCAGGAAGAGGGCAGAGAAGAGGAAGAGTCTTCAAACAGATTCCCCACCAAAACCGGAGCCTACCGCGGGGCTCCATCCCAAGACCCTGGAATCAGGACCTGAGCCAAAACCAACAGCCGTGACACTTAGCCCACTGAGCCACCCTAAGACTTGTCTGTAAGTATATCAGAGTACTATCAGTTTATTTCTGTGTATGACTTTGTTTTCCATGATTACATTCTTCAAATTGCCACCTGTTTATTGAATAATGAAATGGCTAATCAGTGATGCAATTTCTCATTATTTTTTATAGCCTGACTGTTCAGTGCATTTATTCATTCTGGTGGTTGCATTTTGTCTGCCAGATTAGCATTTTCTGCTGTTGTTTGCGATTAAGAAAAGATATCATTTTCTGATAGGAAGATCACTCTCTACTCATAGAATAAACTGAGATGAATGCGGCATAATATTATCTATGGAAACTGTATTCTTTTATATGCAATAAATAATAGGAATTATAGTTTACTCTTTATACATAGGTAAAAATGGACTTAGTAAGTTTTCAATGAATGCTTGTGTTATTATTAGTATTAGTTATTATTATTAATTTTGCAGTAATGTTATGCTAGGAAAGTATTGAGTGATATATCCTATTTAGGGAATAAATCCTTCTATCAGAGCTTTTGTACATTTTTGTTTTTAAAAAATCATGTAGGTAGCTGAGGGACTGCACTCTTCTACTTCCCTTGTCATCCTGGAACATGTCAATCTCTTCTCCAGTGCATTTTCCCACTACTGTCATCACCTCCCCACAAAAGGTGTGTATCTAAATATCTAAGGTATGCTCTTAATTTACGTAAATCTTTGTAAAACAAGCAGCCAACGCCATTTTGCATGTTTGTGCATATACAAATACTACTAAGGGCTAGCATTATTTTTTTTCCTATTTTTCTCATTCAACAATTTGAATGCCCTGTTGCTGTATGTCTATTGCAGATTATTGCTATATTGCTTCAGTTGCATGAATTCAGTACAATTCACTTAATCATTTCCCTGCTAATAGATGCCTAGAAGTCACCAGGAGCATTGAAAATATCTTCTTGGTTGATGATGCCCTTCTTTTATCAGAAACTTTGATTTGGATGGAATACAGTTTATCGATTTTCATTTTGTAAGGTCTGTACTTTTAGTAAAAAGTTTTCCATTTTTCCTGGATACAGATATTTTGGGGGGGAATTCTCCTTTATATAGGGTCCAGAACCAGGGTATCAATTTATTGTTTTTCTATAAAGAAATTTAGTTTCCCCAGCTTTATCTGCTAAACAATCCAGCATTTGTCCATTATTATATATGATATATATACATATATATATATATATATATGATTGCTGCTCAATATTTTACTTTTTGCATTAATCTGAGGTTTCCCCTTTCCAGAAATAGACTGGTTTGATTTCTGTAACTCTTTAACATGAATACTTTATATTATGGAATCTTCTTTCTGTGATCTCATTTTTTTCAAAGTTGAATAGCTATTTCTTAACTTTTATTATACCATATAAATAAATATTAGAGTGAGTAGAGAATTCTTCCCAAAATTAGGCTGACAATTTTTACTGGGAGTTTTTCATTTTGGGGATAAATCCGTGAAAAGAATTGTCATTACAAAAATATGTTCCAGGAAAGAAAACATAATGATTACTGATTAATTAATTAAATTTAATTCAATATATTATGTACATTAATATGAATTTATAATTTGTATCCATACAGATATTTCCCATGCTTTTTAAGGTAATAATTTTATACATGTAATTTCTCTTAAAGAAACTTAGCTACTTTCTATAAGTTTAATTTTAAATATTTCATATATAGGGTAACAAAATCTGCCACCCCAAAATGTGTCTTTTTGACATGCGGATTAATTTAAGCTGATTATTTTTAAGAAACAGAAGAATCTAGAAGAAATTTTTATCTTTCCCTTAATTGCCTAAAAGAATTTAAATAGTGGACTTTCTCCAGGAAAGGAAATACCACCAAAAATAACTAGAGAATCATATGAACTAGATGTGGCTGACAGGGAGAAATTTAGCAAAGTCTGTTAAATTTCTTCTGTATGTCCCATTGTTTCTCTATGGCCTGGAAAACTTTTGTTTGCCACTTACTCCTTGTCATGTGTGAACTGTGTTCCTTCCATTTGAAGTCCCCAACATCTACCACCTTCTCCTTAGGTCTGGATGACAGATAATTGCCTCACAGCCTGTGAGTCTCATATTCTTATGGAGACCCCATAAATACATAATTAAATCTGATTTTCTCCTGTTAATCTGTCTCATGTCAATTTTATTCTTAGTCCTGCTAATAAAAAAACTATGAAATATAGGAAAACAGTTTTCCCCCAACACATGTGTAAGAATTTAGTCAGACTTGCTGATCTTGGTTATTAGATTTTTTTCCCTCATTCTCTTTTGTTAAGGGAATGATTATATAATCAACATATAATAACATTTTCCCCTTCCTTTCTCATATTTACATATGTGATAATTTTCTTATAGCATTGGCCACAGGTTCCTATACTAAATTAAAAAGTAGACACATGGTAAGCATTGCTATGGAATATTTGTTTTTCAAGATAATATATATAAAGTTTCTCCATCAGGCATGAAAATATTTTTTTCTATTTCTTTTTGCCTGAGAGGGTTTTTTACTTGTTTCTGTTTGTTTTGGGGGGGGGTGTTTTTTTTTTTAGCTATGAATCAGGATTAATTGAGTCATTATGAATTATTTTAATCTCTTTAATTATGACTTTGTTGTTTTATTAAAATGATATATTGCATTGCTATATATTGTAGCTTAAGACTCTTCTTACTTTTATGGGATAAGCAACACTTGATTAGAATTCATTTTTAATAAGTTGCAAGATTCAATTACTATTTTCTTCAGACATTTTAGATTCATGTTCATAAATACAATCTATAATATTTCTCTATAATGACATTGTTTATATCATGAATATGTTAGACTCCTAAGAATATTAAGCATTTTTTTTTTAAGATTTTATTTATTTGAGAGAGAGAGCATGAGTGGAGAAAGGTCAATGGGCGAAGCAGACTCCCTGCTGAGCAGGGAACCTGAAGCATTTTTTTTTTAAGATTTTATTTATTTGAGAGAGAGAGCATGAGTGGAGAAAGGTCAATGGGCGAAGCAGACTCCCTGCTGAGCAGGAATCCTGGGACTCCAGGATTGTGACCTGAGCCGAAGGCAGTCGCTTAACCAACTGAGCCACCCAGGTGTCCCGCGTTTTTGTCTTTTTATCTAATTGCTGGTACAACTTATATAAAGTAGTTGGTCTATAACTTATATTAAAATAGTTGGTATACAACATATATAAAATATTTGCTGTATGCTTTAGTTGATTAAAAAAAACCTGTAAACTATTTGTAAGATATAAGAATTTTAAAGTAGAAGATTACAAATCCTTGAGATGCCTGGGTGGCTCAGTTAGTTAAGCCTCCAACTGTTAATTTTGGCTCAGGTCATGATCTGAGGGTGGTGAAATGGAGCCCCACATTGGGCTCTATGCTCCACGTGGAGTCTGCTTGTCCTCCTCCCTCCCTCAATTTGTGTGCTCCTTCTCTCCGTTTCTCTCTTTCTCAAATACATACATACATACATACATACATAAAATCTTTCAAAAATTTTAAAACAAAGATTACAAATCCCTACTTAGTGTAAAAACAAGTAGCCATGTGTTTATATGTGTTACAAACATTTTTATTTAATACTCATAATAGTATGTACTGTTGCTGTCAGAGAGGTTAACTTGCCCAAGGCCACATAGCTAAGAAGAAGGCCATATAGCTAACCAGAATTTGAATTCAGATAGCTCTTGGCCCTTGATTATAACCATTACCTTAAAAGCCATCTCCTTAAAAAGAAGATTTTAAAAACCTATGAAATGTTTATTCATTCAAAATCTTGGCTTCAATATCTAAATTTATTTTTATTCACAGATTACCTCTCAGTCATCTTTTAGAAAGCATTTGCCTCCTCCACGTCTACCACATCTACTCTTTCTCACTTTCTGCATCTGGTTATGGGAGAACTACCTTTGCAGATGAGGAAATAGTTCTATATATTCATGGTCTTGAATGTTGTATAGTTATGAGGCTGTGTAAGACACAAAATACAAGAGATCAACTATTCACTATATCTTATCAGCATGCTAAAAACAATCCAAATTTTACTAGGTACCTAAATTCTGGAGTCTATCTATCTTGTCCAGTCCTGGCTCCTTTCTTGGTAATATGGCCTTAAATAAAATGTTTACATTCCTTGCATTTCAGTTTTCTCATTTGTAAAGTGGAAAGCATAATGTCCACTTATCACATACAGCTTATGTCAGATTTAACAAATCAGTCCACACGGGCACCTAGGTGGCTCAGTCATTAAGGGTCTGCCTTCAGCTCAGGTCATGATCCCAGGGTCCTGCTATGCAGGAAACCTGCTTCTCCCTCTCCCACTCCTCCTGCTTGTGTTCCCGCTCTAGCTGTGTCTCTCTCTGTCAAATAAATAAAATCTTAGAAAACAAACAAACAAAAAGACAAACAAACCACTACACACAAAGAACTTAGAATAATACCTAACCAGTTAGTATGTAGTGCTTAAATATTTCTTGTTCTTCTTAAGACATATACCACCTGAACACTGTTATAATAGATATTTAAGTAAATAGCTTTTTCATCTAATAGAGTGCCAGTGTTTGGTAACAATGTGGTGTGTTTTTTTTATGAACAACCCCCTACCTATCTAGCACTATCACCTGCCCCAGCACTCAAAACCCAGTAAATAATTATGCATGTGAAAGTAAATGAAGACAACATATCCACTATTATTTAGACTACTTGTTCACTTATTACTTACTCTCAGATATGTATTGTTTTGGTTTTGCCTCCCTAAAAATTTAAAAGAAGAGAAGGGAGACACTCTGGTATTGAATTTTTAAAAAACTGACAAGTTATGAATTGCAGTATTCAACTGACTTTATTTCATGTTTTAGGAGAGAAAAGTACTGGAATGTTGGTATGATAAAAGAGTGACAATAGAAGAAAACTTCTACTTATTATTTAGCATCCTTCAAGTGTAAAATAGGTACAGGTTTCTTCTATTTGGAAATAACCCTCTGGAGGTCACCTGAACCTAAAAGAAGAATTGGTTTGATATGTTATAAAAGTAAATGTTCCTAATACAATATTAAAAATTGGCAAGCCAGGACCTGGGATGACTCTTTCTGCAAGTGTGTGTGTCGTAGTAGTGGAAGATTTACTTCACGATGATTGATCTCAGTTTTTCCATTTCTTGTAGAGTTATAAAGTTCAGGTCTCTGTCGGAAAGCACTAGCTTGAGGCAAAAGCCTAGGGGCAATCATATGGTAATGTAAGCCTCTGATCCAACCCTTTAAGTGATTCCCTTCCATAGAAAGATTTAAGCTCTTCACATTGATAGTAAGTGTTAGAGATTAGATTGTAGGGAGAATGGCTTATGTAAAAGAGCCACTGGGCAGGCCATTATGATTTATAATAGATGTGTCATAAAATTTAAAATACAAACTTTTTTCAAAGTAAAAAATAAAAAACAAAAATATCTTTGGGAAAAATTTATTTCAGAATCATCATTAATATTCTTAGTGAAATAAGAAGTAATAGCAGTGGTTATTTGCATGGCATCCCTCCAGTTTCATTTCTGAATCATTTTTTATAAAATGTCTATTACATGTACTTACATCATTCTTAATTAATCAAAGTGAGCTTGAATGCTGATAATGCAATGCTTGTGCCCAAGTTTCATCCATAGGAAATTCCACAGCCTGACTCATTCATTCAGTCAGTCAATTACTGAGCAGTTACTATGTGCCAGGCAGATGCTGACTGCAGGGATTCAATGTGGATCAGAAACAGACATGTTTTCTGCCATCTTAGAACTGGGGGGTGGGGAGATATCATTCAAATATTTATACAAAAGGGAGTAAATTTGTGACTGAGAAAATTCAGAGAAAAAAACACATGGCTGTAAAAACATAAAATAGGTATTTCTCATAATCCAAGAAGACAAGTGAAACTTTTCCAAGGGATTTGAAACAATTCCTACATTAAAAAGAAAAACATCTAGTCAGGTTCATTAATCATCTTAATCTAATATTGCTTAAGAGTGCTCTATGGCAAGTCTATGGAAAATTATAATTATAAACACTTATCATTATTGATTATTAAATGTACTTTTATTCACCTAAAATATATTCCTTTTCTCTCTCTCAGTTGCTCTCTCTGTATACACACACACACACACACACACACACATAATTGTAAAACTAATGTTATAAAACTAATATAAATCTTACTATTGCTATGACTTGAGTTAGCCACCTGCGTAAATTAAAAAAGCACGACTGGAGACTTAAGTATGTTTGAAAATACTAAGGATCAGTCAGCTTTCATAAATAACTTTGGTAGATTAAAAGACTTTGTGGAAATTTACAAGGTTTCTTTTCTAATCAATATCAACACAAAGTGCAAAATCAATTTTGATTGCTCCCATTGTGGCAACACAGAAACAAGCCACCCTATCTATTGGCTCTGCTAAGATAATAGAATACAATAAAAAAATAAATGAATAAATAAACAAGAAGACTAACATTTCCAAAGTAACCCCAAATATTAACTTGATTTTTAAAGCATATATAATTTTATGAATGATAAAGTGAATATACTATGTTTAAAATAAACCCTTAGGATCAGGTTTTATTATTAAAAGAAATGGGAGACGTGTCACACATCCTATGACTTTTGCAAACAATACTAGAAATATAACATTATTTTGATGATAGGAATGTTTATTTTTGTTAATGCTATAGTTTTTAGAAACATCTCTCAAAAAATTGTTCAAAGATGACACAATAAAACATTATTATTCAAATCATTACTAATCCAAAAAAAAAATCTTACAGAATAAATATGTTGTTTCTTAATGTTTATATCTGTAATAGCATGCTCAAAATTGGTCTCCAATTCATTTTAGGCATAATTTAATAATGTTAAAATCAGTTATATTTTTGAAATTTCTAAAGAAAAAAATATCTGCTTCTCTAGAAATAAAAAAGTATTGGCTGCCTTCAAAATTTGACATAATAATAATAATACTAACATTTATTGTGTACCCACTAAGCTCTACATATCCATTATTTAAACTCTCTATGTATAGTAACTCTTTAAACTCCAAAATAACCATATGAGAGATAATATTTTTATCCTAAATTTACAAAGAACAAATTGAAGAACAGAAGGTTTAACTACTGTTTAACTCATTTACCTAAGGCCATAGAACGCCTAATGGCTGAGTAAGGGTTTGTATTAAAGGTCCAAACCCAGAACTTACAGTTTTACTTACTGAAAGTTTAGGTTTCTTTCTTTCTTTTTTTTTTTTTTTTAATTTTATTTATTTATTTGGGAGAAAGAGAGAGAGAGAGAGAGAGAGAGAGACTGAACTGGGGGGAGGGGCAGAGGGACAAGCCGACTTCCCTCTGACAGTGTAGCCTGATGCAGGTCTCCATTTCAGGACCCTGGGATCATGACCTAAGCAAAAGTCAGATGTTTAACTGAGTAATCCACCCAGACATCCCTAAAAGATTCAGTTTCTATAATTTGTGTAATTTAATTACAAAAATTACATTTTAATACCTTTGGGAGCAAGCAATACGTCTTTTTTACCAAACACTATGTTTATAGTATTAAGAAAAAACAATAATATAGTTTACATTGATTGATACTTTTATTAGACCTGTGAAAAACGGGTAAGACTGGAACCATCTCTCTCTCTCTTTTTTTTTTTTTTTTTTTAAGACTGGAACCATCTTGAAACAGATCTCAAGTGGCCCTTGCAGAGAAACTGCCTTACCCACTTTTAAATGGGCCAACACTTCTGGATGGCTAAACAACAATCTGAAGCAATTGCTTGAGAAGTCAGTGAGAGAATGGATCCACTTACTACAGAACTGATGATGGTTGTGGACTTCCTGAAGATTGAATGAGTCATCAATCAATACATATATAACCCATATAGAGCTTAACTTGTTAACACCCACAGAAAACGTTGTTTTTCTTTTCTTCCATGCATGTAGAGACTCCTCTTCCTCATTTAAAAAAAAAAAAAAAAAAAAAAAGACTTTGTTTTTACCCCATAAGCAAGACACTATTTGGGTATCTATCCAAATCTGTGCTGCCCAGATTGCAATTCTATAATCCCAGATAAGTGCTTATTTGCCTCTCACTACAGTTCTTTATTTTCGGGTTAGCAGATCATCTCTGCATATCATTCAGAAGTTGTATTGTCATAATCTGATTCATAATTCTTCAAAGCATGTACCATATTACTGCGATGACCTAAAAGATTAGAAACATTTTGACAGCTCATTATTGCTGTTTTACCCTTTAATTTTAACTTTATATCTAACTAATATTTTTTAAGTTTTTCTTTTTCTTTTTAGTTTTTAATAATCTCTACATCCAATGTGGGCCTCAAGCTCACAACCCGTAGATCTAGAGTTGCATGGTCTTCTGACGGAGCCAGCCTGGCACCCCAAATTTACATCTAAATAAATTGATTTAACTTTTAAATAAAGTGAATGCAGGTTTATCTGTCAAAGACAAGAAAAGTGCAAATTGTCTGTTTCTGCAACATGGCTAAAGTGACTTAGTGATTGGCAAACACAGCATCATCAATGCTAAAACTGAAGTTGTTTGTCACATTCCTTAGCTGATTCAGCAAGAATAGTATTGATTGGGAATACATTGTTAAATATAAAGCTTTGGATTGAGCAGTTGAAAAAAATGCTCATATGACTTATACATACTACAACTTAAAAAGTTTTAAGAATTGAGTAGGACACAAAACTTGGACACAACATAATACAAATTAGAAAGGGAAAATATGAATAACACTGATGTATAACAATTCATTGGTAAACTTAAAACTTTTCTTTAAAACCAAGATATCAGAGAATTATTTGCCCTTTTAAATTTTTATTTTTAATTGTGGTTGTTGTAAATATTACTTTATGTTAAATGTCAAGTAGAAAAATGTGGATATAAGTGAAATCAAGAGATTAAAATATTTCAATAAATAACTAAATATTTTTTGATCATGTTATTCAACAGGGCACTATTAAAGGGAATATGAGGGATAATAAGATTTATAATACATTACCCTTCCTCTCAATAAATTTTCCCAAGACTTACCTGGAATACTATTTCTTCCCCTCCCTGTCATTCTACTTCACAAGATGAAATTTCATAAATATTTTGAAGCTTCAAATCTCATATTGCCATTTTAGTTTTAAGTCTCTCTCCGACATACTTTGGAGTCAAGTTTTTTACAAGTGAATAAGAACGCACTTGTGAGAAATAAATCCCCACTTCTTAGTGTCCATGTTGTTGAATAACCCCCCTTTCCTGAATGTTGGAAAGACCTGGGACTTGCTTCTGACTAATTAAATATGGCAAAGATGATATGGTGTCATTCATGTGATTATGTTGTGTTATATAAGACAAAGTCTTAGCAGACTAGAGCTAGACCCTTTCTTTGTGGGTGTGATGAAGTAAACAGCTATGTTGAAGATGCCCATGTAGCAAGAAACATCAAAAATCTATGGTCCTGAGTCTGGCAACTACAAGGAAATTAACTCTGCTAACAACCTAAAAGACTTAGAAATGCATCCTTTCTCCACATGACAAAGCAGTCTGGTCAATGCCTCAATTACAGCTTTATGAGACTCTGAACAGAAGACCTCTCCAACCATGCCTGGAGTCCTAACCCAGAGAACCTGCAAGGCAGTAAATTATATTCATTAAGCTGCCAAGTTTGTAGTATTTTCTTTATTAATATATAATGTACTGTTTTTTTTTTTTTCAGAGGTACAGGTCTGTGATTAATTAGTCTTACACAAACCACAGCACTCATCATAGCACATGCCCTTCCCAGTGTCTATCAACCAGCTACCCCATCTATCCCTTCCATCCCCCTCCCCTCCAGCAACCCTCAGTTTGTTTCCTGAGATGAAGAGTCTCTCATGGTTTGTCTTCCTCTCTGGTTTAATTTTGTTTCATTTTTCCTCCCATCCCCTATGATCCTCTGTCTTGTTTCTCAAATTCCTCATATCAACGAGACCATGTGATAATTATTTTTCTCTGATTGACTTATTTCACTTAGCATAATACCCTCTAGTTCCATCCATATCATTGTAAATGGCAAGATTCTGTGTTTTAGATGGCTGTGTAGTATTCCACTATATTTATACACCACATCTTCTTTATCCATTCATCTGTTGACGGACATTTAGGCTCTTTCCATAGTGTGGCTATTGTAAACACTGCTGCTATAAACATTGGGGTGCATGTGCCCCTTTGGGTCACTACATTTATATCTTTAGGGTAAATACCCAGTAGTGCAATTGCCAGATCTTAGGGTAGCTCTATTTTCAACTTTTTGTTTTCCAGAGTGGCTGCAGCAGCTTGCATTCCCACCAACAGTGTAGGAGGGTTCCACTTATTCTGCATCCCCCCCAACACTGTCATTTCCTGACTGGTTAATTTTAGCCATTCTGACTGTTGTGAGGTGGTATCTCACTGTGGTTTTAATTTGTATTTCCCTGATGCCAAGTGATGTTGAGCATGTTTTCACACGTTTCTTGGCCATTTGGATGTCTTCTTTGCAGAAATGTCTGTTCACATCTTCTGCCCATTTCTTTATTGTATCCTTTGTTCTTTGGGTGTTGAGAATGAGAAGTTCTTTATAGATTTTGGATACTAGCCCTTTATCTAATATATCATTTACAAATATCTTCTCCCATTCTGTCAGTTGTCTTTGGTTTTGTTGACTGTTTCCTTCGCTGTGCAAAAGGTTTTTATAATGGGGCACCTGGGTGGCCCAGTAGATTAAAGCCTCTGCCTTCAGCTCAGGTCATGATCGCAGGGTCCTGGGATCAAGTCCTGCATCAGACTCTCTGCTCAGCAGGGAGCTTGCTTCTCCATCTCTCTCTGCCTACTTGTGATCTCTGTTTGTCAAATAAATAAATAAAATCTTAAAAAAAAAAAAAGGTTTTTATACTGGTGAAGTCCCAATAATTCATTTTTACCCTTGCTTCCCTTGCCTTTGGTGATATTTCTACAAAGAAGTTGCTGCGGCTGAGATCAAAGAGTTTTCTGCTTGTGTTCTCCTCTAGGATTTTGATGGACTCCTGTCTCACATTGAGGTCTTTCATCCCTCTTGACTCTATTTTTGCGTGTGGTGTAAGGAAATGGTCCAGTTTCATTCTTCTACCTGTGAATGTCCAATTTTCCGAATGCTGTCTGTTGAAGAGACTGTCTTTTTTCCATTGGACATTCTTTCCTGCTTTGTTGAAGATTAGTTGACCATAGCTTGTGGGTCCATTTCTGGGCTCTCTATTCTGTTTCATATATCTATGTGTCTGTTTTTGTGCCAGTACCATACTGCCTTGATGATTACAGCTTTGTAATAGAGCTTGAAGTCTGGAATTGTGATGCTGCCAGCTTTGGTTTTCTTTTTCAACATTCCTTTGGGTATCCGGGGTCTTTTCTGGTTCCATATAAATTTTAGGATTATTGGTTCCATTTCTTTGAAAAAAGTTGATGGTAATTTGATAGGGATTGCCTTAAAAGTGTAGATTGTTCTAGGTAGCATAGACATTTTCACAATATTTGTTCTTCCAATCCATGAGTATGGAATATTTTTCCATTTCTTTGTGTCTTCTTCAATTTCTTTCATGAGCACTCTATAGTTTTCTGAGTACAGTTTCTTTGCCTTTTTTTTTTAAGATTTTATTTATTTATTTGACAGACAGAGATCACAAGTAGGCAGAGAGGCAGGCAGAGACAGAGAGGGGGAAGCAGGCTCCCTGCTGAGCAGAAAGCCCAATGTGGGGCTTGATTCCAGGACCCTGGGATCATGACCTGAGCCAAAGGCAGGGGCTTAACCCACTGAGCCACCCAGGTGCCCCTTCTTTGCCTCTTTGATTAGATTTGGTATCTTATGTTTTTGGGTGCAATTGTAAATGGAATTTACTCCTTAATTTCTCTTTCCTCTGACTTGCTGTTGGTGTATAGAAATGCAACTGATTTCTGTGCATTGATTTTATGTCCTGACACTTTACTGAATTCCTGTATGAGTTCTAGCAGTTTTGGAGCAGAGTCTTTTGGGTTTTCCACATAAAGTATTATATCATCTGCAAAGAGTGAGAGTTTAACTTCTTCTTTGCCAGTTTGGATGCCTTTTATTTCTTTTTTTGTCTGATTGCTGAGGCTAGGACTTCTAGTACTATGTTAAATAGCAGTAGTGTTAGTGGACATCCCTGCTGTGTTCCTGACCTGAGGGGAAAAGTTCTCAGCTTTTCCCCATTGAGAATGATATTCGTGGTGGGTTTTTCATAGATGGCTTTGATGACATTGAGGTATGTACACTCTACCCTTACACTTTGAAGAGTTTTAATCAAGAAAGGATGCTTACTTTGTCAAATGCTTTTTCTGCTCTAATGAAAGTTTCATATATTTCTTGTTCTTTCCTTTGTTAATGTATTGTGTCACATTGATTGATTTGCAGATGTTAAACCAACCTTGCAGCCCAGGAATAAATCCAACTTGCTTATGCTGAATAATCCTTTTAATGTGCTGTTGGATCCTATTGGCTAGTATTTTGGTGAGAATTTTTGCATCTGTGTTAATCAAGGATATTGGCCTATAATTCTTCTTTTTGATTGGGTCTTTGCCTGGTTTGGGGATCAAGGTCACACTGGCCTCATAAAATGAGTTTGGAAGTTTTCCTTCTATTTCTATTTTTTTGGGACAGTTTCAGGAATATAGGTATTAATTCCTTTTTAAATGTTTGGTAGAATTCCCCTGCGAAGCTATCTGGCTCTGGGATCTTGTTTGTTGGGAGATTTTTAATTACTGCTTCAATCTCTTTACTTGTTGTGGGCTTGTTCAAGTTTTCTATTTCCTTCTGGTTCAGTTTTGATAGTTTATGCATTTCTAGGAATGTATCCATTTCTTCCAGATTGTCAAATTTGCTGCCATATATTTGCTCATAATGTGTGTTTATAATTGTATTTCTTTGATGTTGATTGTGCTCTCTCCTCTTTCATTCATGATTTTATTTATTTGGGTCCTGTCCCTTTTCTTTTTGAAATGTCTGTCCAGGGTTTTATCAATCTTATTAATTCTTCCAAAGAAACAGCTCCTAATTTTGTTGTTCTGTTCTACTGTTCTTTTGGTTTCTATTTCATTGATTTCTGCTCTGATCTTTATTATTTCTCTTCTTCTGCTGTGTTTAGGCTTTATTTGCTGTTCTTTCTCCAACTCCTTTCAGTGTAGGATTAGGTTGTGTATTTGAGACCTTTCTTGTTTCTTGAGAAAGGCTTGTATTGTTATATACTTGCTTCTCAGTACTGTCTTTCTGTAACCCAAAGATTTTGAACAGTTGTGTTTTCATTTTTACATGTTTCCATGATTTTTTTTTTTAATTCTCCTTTAATTTCCTGGTTGACCCATTCATTCTTTAGTAGGATGCTCTTTAACCTCCATTCATTTGAGTCTTTCCAACTGTCCTCTTGTGGTTGAGTTCTAGTTTCAAAGCACTGTGGTCTGAAAATAGGCAGGGAATGATCCCAATCTTTTGGTACTTGTTGGGACCTGATTTGTGACCCAGGATGTGTTCTATTCTGGAGAATGTTCCATGTGCACTAGAGAAGCATGTATATTCTGTTGCTTTGGGATGGAATATTCTGAATATATTTATGATGTCTATTTGGTCTAGTGTTTCATTTACAACCTTTATTTCCTTGTTAATCTTCTGCGTAGATGATCTTTCCATTTCTATGAAGGGGGGGTGTTAAAGTCCCCTACTATTATTATATCATTGTTGATGTGTTTCTTTGATTTTGTTATAATTGATTTACATATTTGGCTGCTCCCATGTTAGAGGCATCGATATTTAATATTGTTAGCTCTTCTTGTTGGGCAGACCCTTTAAGTATGATATAGTGTTCTTCCTCATTTCTTATTGTAACCTTTGGCTTAAAATCTAATTTATCTGATATAAGGATTGCCACCCCAGCTTTCTTTTTCTTTTCTTTCTTTCTTTTCATTTATTATTTTTTTTAACCATTCTGATACTGTCTTTTGATGGGGGCATTTAGCACATTTACATTCAAGGTAACTATTGAAAAGTATGAATTTAGTGCCATTGTATTGCCTGTAAGGTGACTGTTACTATATATTGTCTGTGTTCCTTTCTGGTCTACTACTTTTAGGCTCTGTCTTTGTTTAGAGGACCCCTTTAAATATTTCCTTCCAGACTGGTTTGGTATTTGCAGATTCTTTTAATTTTTGTTCATCCTGGAAGATTTTTATTTCTCCTTCTATTTTCTATGACAGCCTAGCTGGATATAGTATTCTTGGCTGCATATTTTTCTCATTTAGTGCTCTGAATATATCATGTCAGTCCTTTCTGGCCTGCCAGTCTCTGTGGATAGGTCTGCAACCAATCTACTATTTTTACCATTGTAGGTTACAGACCTCTTGTCCTGAGCTGCTTTCTGGATTTTCTCTTTGTGTCCAAGACTTGTAAGTTTTTCTATTAGATGGGTTGTTGACCTATTTTTATTGATTTTGAGGGGGATTCTCTTTGCCTCCTGGATTTTGATGCTTGCTTCCTTCCCCAAATTAGGGAAGTTCTCCACTATAGTTTCCTCCAATATACCTACTGTCACTCTATCTCTTTCTTCTTCTGGGATCCGAATTACTCTAATATTGTTCATCTTATGGCATTACTCATCTCTCCAATTCTCCCCTTATCATCCAGTAGTTGTTTATCTCTCTTTTTCTCAACTTCTTTATTCTCCATCATTTGGTCTTCTATATCACTAACTCTGTCTTCTGCCTCATTTATCCTAGCAATAAGAGCCTCCATTTTTTTGTTACACCTTATTATTAGCTTTTTTTCTTTTTTAATTTCAACTTGGTTAGATTTTAGTTCTTTTATTTCTCCTGAAAGTGATTTTATTTCTCTAGAATGGTCTCCTCGAGTATACTGTATGTTTTTTCAAGCCCAGCTAACTTCTTTATAACCATCATTCTGAACTCTAGTTCTGACATCTTACTAAAGTTCTTATTGATTAGGTCACCAGCAGTTGGTATTGCCTCTTGCTCTTTCTTTTGAGGTGAGTTTTTGCACCTTGTCCTTTTGTCCAGAGCAGAATAGATGAATGAGAGAAAAAAATGCTAAAAGGATAACAACAACCCCAGAAAAATATACACTAAATAAATTAGAAGAGACATGAGCCTGGGGGAAGAAGAAAGGATAAAAGTATATGATTAGGCTGGTGACTAGAACAGAGTCACATACTTGATTTTGGATATATTTTGGTCTGTTAGAATAAACTGTCTCCCAAAATTTTAAAGGAAGGAAATCATATATATATATATATATATATATATATATATATATATGATTGCTCTGATCTATCTATCTATATCTATATCTATATCTATCTACATATATCTATCTACATATATATAGGTATATAGATATATATGCCTATATATCTATATATCTATAGGTATATATTTATCTATATATCTATGTATATCTATATATATATATATGTATATATGGGTAAACATGATGAGGGAATGGAATATGCCTGTAAAAAGAAATTTAAAAAATATCTTAAAAAATGAATTGATAAGAAGTTCATTGAAAAAGAAAAAACAAAACAAAACAAAACAAACAAACCAAAAAACAGAGAATGTGATAAAGTTGGAGGTTAGAACAAGACCATACACTAGATTTAAGGTATAATTTGGTCTGTTAGAAGAAACTATTCCAAAATTTTAAAGAATGAAAAACCAATATGCATACAAAAAAATAAGGTTAAATATAATGAAGAGATAGAACACAACTATAAAAACGAAAATTAAAAAAAGATTTTTTAGAAAGATTTTGATAAGATAAAATAGTTAAAATAGGAAAGAGGAAAAATTTTAAAAATAGAAAAGGAAAAAATAACAAAAATTAAAAAAAAAAAAAACTTGGAAAGACTAAAGAATCATGGGGAAAAGCCATGAATTCTATGTGCTGTATTCCCCCAGCACTGGTATTTTGCAGTTCTCATTGATCAGTAAACTTGGTCTTGGAGAAATGTTCTTGCTGATCTTCTGGAGAAGGGGCCTGTTGCAGTGATTCTTAAATATCTTTGCCTGAGGCACAATTGTACTGCCCTTAACAGGGGCCAGGTTAAGTAATTTGCTCAGGTTTGCTCTGGTTACTTTTTTTTCCCTGAAAGCTTTCCATACAGCATTGGAGGACAAGAATGAAAATGGCAGCCTCCCAATCTCCAGCCCTGGAGGAGCCGAGAGCCTGGCGGCTCCCCTCTTCAGTGAGTTCTCAAGGAAAATCAGTCAAGCACTCTTGTCTCCCTGATTTCTGACCATTCTCCAAGCTCACCCAGCCTGTAACTGAGCATTTCTATCTCTGGCACATGGCGCCATTTGGAGTCCCCAAACCTAGCAGATTCCTGCAGTGTGTTCCTGTGCCACACCTCCCAGTGGTGGTGGAAGGGAGAGGGGGGTCTCTCCGTATCTACCACTTGAAGAGCAGTGGCCTGTGTCAGCACAGGCCTGTGTCAGTTTATGGCTGACACAGAGAGAGCCCCCTCCTCAGCTCCATCTTTGCAACCACCTTCCCTGCTCTGATACTTGGGAGCTCTGCCACACTCAGGCACCTCTAGTCTTTCTGTGACTCTGAGGGTCCAGAGAACATGCTGTCCCAGTGAGGATTCCACCCTCTGCTTAGCCACTTGGAGTGATGTCCCTCCATGGAGCAGACTTTTAAAAGTTCCAATTTTGTTCTCTGCTGCTCACTCACTTTTGGGAAGCTGGCCCCGCCTGCCACAGGCTATCTTCTCATATATCGCTTGGGATTCACTTCTCCACACATCCTATCTTCAGAAAGTCATGGCTTTTCTGTTCATAAAATTACTGCTATTCTTCTCTTCGATCTCTTGTTGAGTTTGTAGATGTTCAGAGTGGATTGATGACTATCTAGCTGAATTCCTGGGAGCAGATGAAATTTAGGTCTCCTACTCTTCCACCATCCTGCTAATTCCCCAGGATACACCTTTCAAATGCTAACTCCTAGTTTGTGGTAATTTGTTATACAGCAGGATAAAGCTACCCATACCACTTCCGTCAATTAATTGTCTCATTTTTTTATCTTTGCCACCAGGCTGTGAGCTATCTCTATGTTTGTTTATAATTTTCCTCTTTATTGGAAGATAAGTACAAATGTTTGGCACATTTATTTATTTTGAATCTGCTTTCTTTCTCTCTTTCTCACTCCCACACAGCCATACACATATACGAGCTATTTCTTAAAATAAAGTAGCATTTTATATTTGTTAATTGCATGAATGAATAAATGAGTTATTTATTACTTTCATTTTAATGATTAGGAAACTGAATCAGAGAATGTTAATATGGCTTATAAATGGCAAAGCCAGGATACAAATTAAACCATATGGTTATACATCCTGTATTTCTTCTGCTACAAAATGGAATATACAATCTTTTGTATTTCTATCATGGGATTACTATGTTGTGAGTAAGTGAAAGAAAATATATAATGTGCTTAAAGTAGTGCTTAACATATAGTAGGATATTCTTCTTCTTCTTCTTCTTCTTCTTCTTCTTCTTCTTCTTCTTCTTCTTCTTCTTCTTTTTTTAGATTTTACTTATTTATTTGACACAGAGAGAGAGTACAAGCAGGTAGAGTGGGCAGAAACAGGCTTCCAGCTGAGGAAGAGGCCCAACATGGGGCTCCAAGACAGGACCGAGGGATCATGATCTGAGTCGAAGGCAGATGTTTAACCAACTGAGCCACCAAGGCACCCCTATAGTAGGATTATTATTATTATTATTATTGTTTTATTCTTTGAGAGTTTTTTTCCATTTTATTTTATTTTATTTCTTTTCAGTGTTCCAGCATTCATTGTTTATGCACCACACCCAGTGCTCCATGAAATATGTACCCTCCATAGTACCCACCACCAGGATCACCCAACCCCCCACTTCCCTCCCCTCCAAAACTCTCAGTTTGTTTCTCAGAGTCCACAGTCTCTCATGGTTTGTCTCCCCCTCCAATTTCCCCCAACTCACTTTTCTGCTCCATCTCCCAATGTCCTCCGTGCTATTCCTTATGCTCCACAAGCAAGTGAAACCATGATACTTGACTCTCTCTGTTTGACTTATTTCACTCAGCAGAATCTCCTCCAGTCCTGTCCATGTTGATACAAAAGTTGGGTATTCATCCTTTCTGTTGGAGGCATAATACTCCATTGTATATATGGACCATATCTTCTTTATCCACTCATCCATTGAAGAGCATCTTGGTTCTTCCCACAATTTGGCGACTATGGCCATTGCTGCCATGAACATTGGGGTACAGATGGCCCTTCTTGTCACTACAACAGTATCTTTAGGGTAAATACCTAGGGCAATTGTAGGGTCATAAGGAAGCTCTATTTTTGATTTCTTAAGGAATCGCCACACTGTCTTCCAAAGTGGCCACACCAACTTGCATTCCCACCAGCAGGGTAAGAGGGTTCCCCTTACTCCATATCCTCTCTAACACATGTTGTTTACTGTCTTCTCAATTTTGGCCATTCTAACTGGTATAAGGTGGTATCTCAAAGTGCTTTTGATTTTAATCTCCGTGATGGCTAATGGTGATATACATTTTTTTCATGTATCTGTTCACCATTTGTATGTCTTCTTTGAAGAAGTCTCTGTTCATGTCTTCTGCCAATTTTTTGATGTGATTATCTGTTTTGTGTGTGTTGCGTTTGAGGAGTTCTTTATAGATCTTGGATATCAGCCCTTTGTCTGTGGTGCCATTTGCGAATATCTTCTCCCATTCCATGGGTTGCCCCTTTATTTTGTTGACTGTTTCCTTTGCTATGCAGAAACTTCTGATCTTGATGAAGTCCCAAAAGTTCATTTTCGCTTTTGTTTCCTTTGCCTTTGGAGACATATCTTGAAAGAAGTTGCTGTGGCTGATGCTGAAGAGGTTACTACCTATGTTCCCCTCTAGGATTTTGATAGATTTCTGCCTCACACTGAGGTGTCTTATCCATTCGAGTTTATCTTTGTATATCGTGTAAGAGAATGGTCGAGTTTCATTTTTCTACATGTAGCTGTCAAATTATCCCAGCACCATTAATTAAAAGATAAAAGAGACTGTTGTTTTTCAACTGGAGATATATATATATATATATATATATATGTATATATATATATATATATATATTTTTTTTTTTTTTCCTGCTTTGGGTCAAAGATTATTTTACCAATAGAGTTGAGGGTCCATATCTGGTGTCTCTACTCTGTTCCACTGGTCTATGTGTCTGTTTTTGTTCCAGTACCATGTTGTCTTTGTGATCACAGCTTTGTAGTAAAGCTTGAAATCAGGCAACGTGTTGTCCCAGTTTTGTTTTTCTTTTTCAACATTTTCTTAGGAATTCAGAATCCCTTCTGGTTCCATAAAAATTTTAGGATTGTTTGTTCGAGCTCTTTGGAAAATGCTGGTGGAATGTTGATTGGGATGGCATTGAAAGTATAGATTGCTCTAGACAGTATAGATATTTTAACAGTGTTCATTATTCCAATCCATGAGCATGGCACGGTCTTCCATCTTTCTATGTCTTCTTCAATTTCTTAATGACTGTTCTGTAGTTCCTCGAGTACAGATCCTTTACTGCTTTGGTTAGGTTTATTCCCAGGTATCTTATGGTTCTTAGTGCCATAGAAAATGGAACTGATTCTCTAATGTCCATTTCTGTATTTTCATTGTTAGTGTATAAGAAAGGAACTGATTTCTATACATTGATTTTGTATCCTGTCACATTACTGAATTGCTGTATGAGTACTAGTAGTTTGGGGGTGGAATCCTTTGGGTTTTCCTTATAAAGTATTATGTTATCTGCAAAGAGAGAGAGTTTGACTTCTTCTTGGTCAATTGGAATACCTTTTATTTCTTTTTGTTGTTTGTTGAACAAGAGTTGTGAGAGTGAACATCCTTGTCGTGTTCTGGATCTCAGAGGGAAGGCTGTCAGTTTTGCCCCACTGAGGATGATATTCACTGTGGATTTTTCATAGATAGATTTTATGAAGTTGAGAAATGTTCCCTCAATCCCTATATTTTGAAAGGTTTTAATCAGGAAGGGATGCCATATTTTGTCAAATGCTTTTTCTGCAGCAGTTGAGAGGACCATGTGGTTCTCTTCTCTTAGTATTTGTTCTATCACATTCATTGATTTGCGAATGTTGAACCACTCTTGCATCCAGGGGATGTATCCCGCCTGGTCATGGTAGATAATCTTTTTAATGTACTGTTGGATTTTATTAACTATGATATTGTTGGGAATCTTAACATCCATATTCATGAGGGATATTGGTCTGATATTCTCCTTTTTGGTGGGGTCTTTGCCTGGTTTGGGGATCAGGGTAATGCTGGCTTCATAAAAAGAATCTGGAAGTTTTCTTTCTGTTTCTATTTTTTGAAACAGTTTCAGGAGAACAGGTATTATTTCTTCTTTGAATGTTTGGTAGAATTCTCCAGGGAAACCATCAGGTCCTGGTCTCTTGTTTCTTGGAAGGTTTTGGATCACTGCTTCAATCTCATTACCAGATATTGGTTTATTCAGGTTGTCAGTTTCTTCCTGATTTAGTTTTGGAAGTTTATAGGTTTCCAGGAATGCATCCATTTCTTCTAGGTTGCTGAGCTTATTGGCATATAGCTGTTGATAATAATTTCTGATGATTGTTTCTATTTTCTTGGTGTTAGTCATGATCTCTCCCTTTTCATTCATAATTTTATTAATTTGGGTCCTCTCTCTTTTCTTTTGGATTAGTTTGACCAATCGTTTATTGATCTTATTGATTCTCTCAAAGAACCAGTTCCTAGTTTCATTGATGTGTTCTACTGTATCTCTAGTTTCTATCTTATTGATCTCTAATCTTGATTATTTCCCTTCTTGTGCATGGAGTTGGCTTAATTTGTTGTTGATTCTCCAGTTCTTTAAGGTGTAAAGAGAGTTGGTGTATTCTGGATTTTTTCATTTTTTTGAGTGAGGCTTGGATGGCTATGTATTTCCCCCATAGGACTGCCTTTGCTTTATCCCATAGGTTTTGGATGGAATTGTCTTCATTCTCATTGGTTTCCATGAATTGTTTAAGTTCTTCTTTGATTTCCTGGTTGATCCAAACATTCTTGACCAACGTGGTCTTTAGCTTCCAAGTGTTTATATTCCTTCCAAACTTTTTCTTGTGGTTGAGTTCCAGTTTCAAAACATTGTGTCTGAGATTATGCAGGGAATAATCTCAATCTTTTGGTATCAGTTGAGCCCTGATTTGTGACCCAATATGTGGTCTATTCTGGAGAACATTCCATGTGCACTCGAGAAGAATGAGTATTCTGTTGTTTTAGGGTGGAATGTTCTGTATATATCTATGAGGTCCATCTGGTCCAAAGTGTCATTCAATACTCTTATTTGTTTGTTTTTTTCTTTCTTTCTTTTTTAAATATTTTATTTATTTATTTGACAGAGAGAGATCACAAGTAGGCAGAGTGGTAGGCAGAGGCAGAGAGAGGGGGAAGCAGGCTACCTACTGAACAGAGATCCCAATGAGGGGCTCTACCAGGACCCTGAGGTCATGACATGAGCTGAAGGCAGAGGCCCAACCCACTGAGCCATGCAGGCAACCCAATACTCTCATTTCTTTATGGATTTTGTGTTTGAATGATCTGTGCATTACTGAGAGCAGTGTGTTAAGATCCCCTACTATTAATGTATTCATATCAATATGACTGTTTATCTTGATTAACAATTGTCTAATATAGTTGGCTGCTCCTGTATTGGGGGCATAAATATTTATAATGTTAGTCTTTCTTGGTGGATAGACCCTTTAAGAATGATGTAGTGTCCTTCTTTATCTCTGACTAGAGTCTTTAGTTTAAAATCTAATTTATCTGATATGAGAATTGCTACCCCAGCTTTCTTTTGAGGCCCACTGGCATGAAAGATTCTTCCCCATCCCTTCATTTTCAATTTGGATGTATCCTTAAGTTCAAAATGGGTCTCTTGTAGACAACATATGGATGGGTCATGTCATTTTATTCAATCTGCAACCGTGTGCCATTTTATGGGTTTAGGCTATTCACATTGAGAGTGATTATTGAAAGATACATTTTTACTGACATCATGTTGCTTGTGAAGTCCTTAATTTTATAGATAGTCTCTGTAAATTTTTGTTCTATGACACTCTTAGGTTCTTTCTCCCTTTACAGATCCCCTGTTAGTATTTCTTGTAGTTCCGGCTTGGTGGTCACATACTCTGTTAAACCTTGCCAGTCTTGGAAGCTCTTTATCTCTTCATCCATTTTGAATGTCAGCCTTGTTGGATAAAGTATTCTTGGCTGCATGGTCATCTCATTTAGTGCCCTGAATATGTCTTGCCAGCTCTTCCTGGCTGCCAGATTTCTGTGGACAGGTCTGAAGTTATTCTGATGGATCTTCCTCTGTATGTGAGGAATCTCTTCCCCTTAGCTTCTCTCAATAGCTCCTGCTTAAAATTATGATTCATCAGTTTAACAATCAGGTGTCTCGAGGTATTTCTATAGTCTATGATTCTGGGGGGAGATCTTTCTGCCTCTAGGACATGAACACTGTTGCCATTCCCCAGTTTGGGAAAATTTTCATGAAGAATTTGTTCAACTATATCTTCTAGTCTTCTTTCTTTCTCCTCTCCCTCAGGGATCCCAATAATTCTGATGTTGGAATGTTTCATGGTGTCATTTGTTTCCCTAATTCTGTTTTCATGGCTTCTAATCTGTTTCTTCCATGCCTCCTCTTGATCCTTTTTCTCTATCATTTTATCCTCTAGATCACTAATTCTATCTTCTACCTCAGTTACCCTAGCTTTTAGAGAATTTAGATTAGATTGGATCTCATTGATAGCATTTTTAACTTCTTGCTGGGCAGATTTCACTTCTGCCCTAATAGATTCCATGTTGTGACCAGTGGTTTTCTCCAACCTAGCCATTGCCTGGATAATTGTTACCCTGAATTCCCTTTCCAACATAGTGTTTATGTCCATATCCAGTAACTCTGATGGAGAGGGCACAGTCTCTGAATTTTTCCTCTGTTGGGCATTCCTCCTCCTAGTCATTTTGGTGAGAGGTGGTTGAGGGGATGTATAGCTGAATATATCAACTGTGATCCTGGCAAGGTGCACCCTGGAATGCTTCTGAGCAATTGGAAGTCACCACCAAAAAGAAAGAAAAGAGAGAGAGAGAGAGAGAGAGAGAGAAGACCCAGTCAGAATGGGCCCCAAAGGTAAGATTTATAAGTTATATGAATAAAAATGAACACATGAAAAGACTGACAAAAGTAAAGGACAAAAAAAATAATAAGAAGAACGCAGCCAAAATGAATCCCAAGGATAAGATTTATGTAATATCAAAACAAGAACAAATACACAGAAACACTAACAGAAGAAAAAGATGGGAGGGTGGTTATAAATCCTCGATGTGGACAAAAAAGGTTATGTTGATTCTTCTTGGGTGTATCTTGATATCTTTGTTAAAGGGCTCAACTTTCCAGAGATAAAGGGAAATTAAAACTGGTTTATATATAGGGGTAGTATTGATTAGGGAAAGATTACCTTGAAGCTTATATTTATATGTATATTTAAAAAAATAGAAAATCAAAAGAAAAACACAGGTGTATGTATGAAGAAAGTTCAAGTTAAAAGGTTATTATGGAATTTGTTGTATTGAACCTCTCGTTGTAATGGTAAATAGGTTAAAAAAATTAAAAAGAATGAGAATAATGAGAATTATTTAAAAATAAAAGTTGTATCTATGAAATATACAGGTTTTAGGCAATACTGGGAGTTTAATATCTTCTTTTCCCCTGTTATTGGGGTTTTACAGTTTTATGGGGACCCTGTGGTGATTGTCCTATCATTTGGAGGACAAACCTCCAAAGGAGGCTGGCTTTCTGTGGGACGGGCCTGCCATGTTTCTTTTTCTTTTTTTTTTTTTTTTTCAGTCATGTTTGCTTGGGTTGAGTCCTCCTGCTCCCTATGAAGGGACTGGGCTCTGTTGAAATTGGTTTTTCAGGCTTTTGTTATCTGGAGGTTTTTGTTCTTTGGTGGCTTTCCATGGCTTTTTGGAGCAAACTGTTCCCAGACCTCTGGCTCAGAGAGAAGCCTCAGTCTGCTCCCCTCTGGGTGGTCCAGAACAAACAGACTCCCCCTCTGCACAATCTGCTGAGCCTCCCACAGGCAGTGCATGCCCCTAGCCACCATGTCAGAAATCATGCAAAGTGCCCCTCTTATCTCTACACCCCCATGCTACTAAAACTGTGAGCGATATTGGTCCAGGGAGCCCACTTCCACTGGCTGTCTTTGCCAGGACTGTGGCAAACCAGACAAAGCACGGTGAGATTTTCAAGGCCAGGGTGGGAGAGTCCAGACTTTCAGCTGGTCCTAGTGCCAACTGGCTAGCACCCTCACAGGGTACTCTCAGGTATGGGTGGAGAGCGTGTTTTAGTCCCTGGTGATGCAGGGTGCCTACAGAGTGCAAAATGCTGTGGTTCTAGAGAGCACTGGCTGGCACACACATCAGATTCCCTCACACACAGAGAGTGCCTGGCCCAGCACTGGGACAAGCCGCAGAAACCTGGTGGCTCAGGGACCATGGCCTTGAGGCTTTGCTGCACTCTCTCTGGCAGGGCTAGTCTCCAGTGGTGGCAGTCCTGGGTCCCTGGGCTGAGGCCCATGCCGATGACTGCCCAACTGCACCAGTTTTCTCTTAAGATCTTTTGCTCCTTTTGAGTGCTTTTGAGGCCCATGCCGATGACTGCCCAACTGCACCAGTTTTCTCTTAAGATCTTTTGCTCCTTTTGAGTGCTTTTGAGGCCCATGCCGATGACTGCCCAACTGCACCAGTTTTCTCTTAAGATCTTTTGCTCCTTTTGAGTGCTTTTGAGGCCCATGCCGATGACTGCCCAACTGCACCAGTTTTCTCTTAAGATCTTTTGCTCCTTTTGAGTGCTTTTAACCAGTTAATGCTGGACCCCAATTACAAGGCAGTCCGTATTGGGGTAGTACTTTTCATGGGTCACTTCTGGTGACTCCCCCCCCTTGTGTTTATACTCTGATATCAGTCTGATTCCCACTCACTTTATTATTTGGCATCTTATTTGGCATCTTCTGCCCCCGCAGAAATCCAGCAGTGTATAATCCTACATCTCAGGCTGATTTCATCAGTGTACAGAGTGTTCTGGTAGATAATTAGCTCACTTTAGGGGACCAGTTGAAACAGGGTCGCTTACTTCTCCACCATCTTGCTCCCCTCTCCCTATAGTAGGATCTTAATAAGTTCCTGTTAACTCTTATTATGCCTAAGCTCCCAGAAAACTGGAAATTCAAATTTGTACTCAGTTAAAATAATCATGTCTCCTGTATATGGAGGAATTTAATTTTTTTCTTCTCTTAAATTGTGTTTGTATTTCAATAATCTTATGGGTTTTTTTTAATTACAAAAAATATAAAAAAAATCAAATCACACATGCCTTAAAATTTGAGGGGGTAAGCAGAGTTCAAAAAACTGTATAAGTAAATCTATAACTTTACTCAGTGGTATACATTTTGCAGAATATTTTATGAGCCATACATTTGGAAAATAAAAATCCTTCTAACTGATGCAGTTTCATCTAACAGTTCATTAAATTCTAACATCTACATGACAATAGAAACACTGGTTTCCCGCTTTCTCAAATGTTTCTGTTCAGCAGAAACTGAATCCATTTTCTCTTGCCAGATTTTTCATTTCAAAATTCCTAACACTTCTGACAGGTTCAACCCATTCAGATTGGCATGTCTATAAAGGTAGGACACAAATGAAAGGTTGAAAATGTCCTTTTTTTTTTTTCCTAGCTGTTAAGACCACAGAACACCTAGGATTTAATCAATTTTATACAATGTGAGAGAAATCTTATTCAATTGAGATATACAGTGAAATTTTAACATTTGCATACAATCTTTGTATCTTTGCATTTGTTCAAAAATTATTCTTAATGTTAGTTTCTATGTAGTATTTCCAGTTGAGGTAACCACCAAACTCCATGGTCTTCTCCTAGTCTCTTACTTCTGAGAAAGACTAAAATATCAGACAACTATTCTTATTTCTGAGTCATGTTAAAAATTATAATAATCAAAAAATATTACATACTGCATATGTCAAACATCATGCATGTGTTCTTCACAGAGGAAGAGAGAATTCATGAGCCATCTTACCTTTCACCAATAACCACTGACATTCATGGAATTCCCTGAAGTAAGATATATGAGTATATGTTACTTTTTTTCAAACTACATGGTTCACGAACTATATTAGTTATCACTGCCAAAACTTAACATAAAAAGCATTTATTATTGCCATGGATCGGTTGGGCACACCTGATGATAGGGTTCAGGCTTGGCTGTTTTCAGCTGAGTTTCCTCTTGCATATGCTATCCACAGGAGATGTGAGTAGAGGCTGGCTTATTTAGGATAGTCACATTCAAGTGGTTATTAGTTATCTGACAGATGGAACAGGTTAGCTTAGGCTTATTCGTGAAACACTGGTGAGACCCAAGAGAACAAGTAGAAGAGAATATGCTCCCTAAGACCAACACTTGGACTGGTACACCATTATACTCTACACATTTTCTTGAACAAAGCAATGTATAAGGCCAGCCCATATTGAGGAGATCAGTAAATAGATTCTTATTTCTGATGGAAGTATGTGAAGAGCAGCATTGCAAAGGATGCAGATAGAGCAGTGGGTGAAGATTTGCAGTTACTTTTGCAAGTCGGATACCGCAATGGCCGTCCAAGAATTCACTGCATGTACGAGCTTTAGTTTTTAAAAAGTCTTAGACTAGTTCATATCTGTGCCAAAATGAACTTAACATCTTGTCCCTATATACAGACTGAATGTTGGAGGACCAGAGAAAACTACTGCTATACAATCTATTCCAGATGACTGCTATTTCTTTCCTTCCGCCATCCCCACTGCTCAAGTGTTCATATTTGATCTGCTCCATTTCTCACTTCCCTGAGAATCCAGAGGCCACACAGTCATTGCTGACTATAGAACCTCTAAAAGCATGAACTTTGTATTTACAGAAACCTGGATGTTGCAACCTAGCCACTGCCCAACTGTGTGATCCTAGACAGATAATTTATCCTCTCACTGTCTGTTTTCGTATCCTGAAAAAATGAGTGTAATAGTCCATATATCATAGGTCTGTTGTAAGGATTTAGTGATTGTAAGTAGCCCAAGAGAGTGCTATTATGCAGTAGATGCTTAATACTTACTTATTTCCTCTATTCCCACAGCTTTCTTGGAATTTTTTTTTCATTATAGGATACCTGGTCTCATAAGCAAAACAATCTCACAATTTATTCACGAGGAATTAAACCTTACAATTTTTTTAAAGATTTTTATTTTATTTATTTGTCAGAGAGAGAGAGAGTACACACAAGCAGGCAGAGTGGCAGGCAGAGGCAGTGAGAGAAGCAGGCTCCCTGCTGAGCAAGGAGCCCGATGCGGGACTCGATCCCCAGGACCCTGGGATCACGTCCCGAGCCAAAGGCAGCGGCCCAACCAACTGAGCCACCTAGGCGTCCCGAAACCTTACAATTTTTAAGTGTGGAAATATTAGGCTGCAGCAGAGTAAAATTAGAGTAAATTGAAGTTAATATATTATTGAAACATTTATGATTTTCTTGAGGATATTTTTTATGGCTTTTTCAAATATATATATATATATATATATATATATACCAAAATTATATATTCCAAAGATGAATAGTTAGGTAGTATGCATTCTTTGCATACTATGAATTATTGCATATAACAATATTAAGAATCCAATCATAATCAATAAACATTGGAATGACATTATTAATCTTTGATATATTTGGGGGTCACTTTAATAAGGGGATATTGAAGTTATTAATACAAATGAAAAGAGAAGACATAAAAAAGTGGCATTGATTCATAGGACACAAGAATATATTACTTGGTGCAACATAATTATTTAAATGGTCTCCACTTAAATTGATGAGGTTAGAACCTCCTCATTTCCGCAGGTATACTTCTTTAGCTGGGCTTTCCAAAACCCAGTAAGGGAGTAGAGAATTTATATTCCCTTAACACAAGTAATCCAGGTAAAGCATTCAATCTTAATAATGAGATTTAAAATCTAATTTCATTCCATGTGGGACTGAGAAGAATCAAACTGTTTTAAAGTCATAGAGAAATGCTTCTAAGGTCTTTTTCAAATATATATCTTCTCTCACTTAAATAAACAGTGCCATATCCTGATTCCTCTAAAGATACCCCAAAGGGAATATAACTGGTAAACACCAAGTTCACAGAAGTTGTACGGCTGGCTATACATCATGACCGCAACTCAACTCCCTGTAGCCTCATGTAACGGTCCATAAATCCATGCTTGTTCATCTCCTGTCAGAAACTACTCTTTATAACACATCCCCCAATCCAACCTGGTTGCTGTAGTCCTTCAGTAACTCATTGATTTCTACGTTCAGACCATATCCAAGCTATTTCCTTGGACTGCCACAAAGTCTTTGCAAATTTTCCATGTGAAGTAAGCATCATGGTTTTTTCAACTTCTCATTCTCACTGCTCTCTGTTTTCCTAACTGCTTGTCTTGTTTCTGAGACTCGTCTTACCTGGATTTCTAGTATCACATGACGTGGTTCCATATATTCGTGTAGGGTTTGCTCCCTGTGGCCTTGTCATTTATTTTGTCACTTATATGAGTACTACATCTTGATTTCTCATCTAACTCTGCCTTGACCATGGGCTTCTGGGGAATGCCTGAGATCAAGGCTTTTCCTGATTTGACCTGATTTGACCACTTGACCGGAACTCTTCCTATCTGTCTCTCCAGCTGCTCTCTCCCGTGAACAACATTCTCTTCTCTCTGTCCTGACAAATTACATTCAATGCCTTGTAGATCAAATGGGAGTTTTTTGCTTAATCATATAAAATCATATAATTACACATGTATTATTTGGAAGGTTCTCAAATATCATTGTCTGGTTTGTATTTATTTGTATTTATTTATTTTTGTATTTATTTTTATTCCTAAAGATACTATTTTAATTTCAACACTTTATTTATATAATAAGGTCCACTATTGTGTTATAAATGGGGCATAAGACCCCTCCATGGAATCTTTAAGCATCACTGCAACATGGCTGTGGAATTACGCTTAGAGAGACATTGAAATGGAAGGATTTATTTATTGTACTCGTAGGTTCAAAGGTAGGTATGCCCAGGAAACCACACAAAGTCATCCAAAACTTGGAGTTTAGTCATGGCAAACAGAAAAGAAGCAGAGCTAGAACCTGTGGGCAAGTGACTTTAGTGAGAGGTGGGTAGGGATGCTGTGGTATGTGGGAAGCCTTCTCCTTTGATTATAACTGAGTCACTACGGATAGGAGGGAATGTGTAAAATGGAGAAGTCATCATGAGGCTTATGCTTGTGCACACATGTTGGAGACTGATACCCAGAGGTATGCAATAACAAAATAAAAATTCAAAACAAGCAAGGCAAGTGTCAAAACTCAGGGAACATTGAGGCGACAAATAATAAATTAACTTTTCAAGTGCATAAGCAGTAAGCCATTCAGCATCCTCTTCCTCCTCTATCCTGATTATTGTATAGCAATTCATTCTTTTATTTTAGAATATTTTTATTATAAACATTATATACAACAAACTTAAAGATACAGATTCGAATATAGGAAGTATTCTGAGCAAAAATCCTATTTTGTATACTAAAAATAGCATTGATAATGTTTTGCTGTTTACAAATGCCTCAGTAAAATAATGAAGTTGCTACTGTTTCTTATGCTGGTATTAAACAAGTAAATTTAAAACGTGAAAATAATTCAGAACCAAAAAAGACTGTCAGGGATGCTCTTACTTCAAAGGCAAAGCTGTTCCCTTGAAGACCTAAACACTCTTGGAAGATTTAACAGTGCTATAATATCTATAGGAGACTGGCATTGACCGTTCATTCCTCTAAGAAAACCAAAATGCCACATGGATCTTCAGCTGTTCCTTACAGCTGCTTCTTTCTCAATGGCTCTTTATTTACTGTTGCCCACATTTGAGTACTGTTGCCCAAAATCATCACATAGTTTGCTCTTTCATTTCATTCATTGATGTTTTCTGATTTTTTTTTTTTAATGTTACCTCAGAGGAGCATTTGTTGGTTACCTGATTTCATGGTAATTTCCCCATTTACTTTCTCTGTTCTTAATCTAGTTGTTTCAAGGATTTGTCATTACTACATATTACTATACTCTCACACACACAAACATGCATACATGTATGTGTGTGTGGTGCTATTAACTATCCCCCAAACCCAAATGTAAGTTTCAATGGGAGAGAAAGAGAAGTTGCCAGATTTATCATTAAATACACACACACACACACACACACACACACACATAATAAATCATTTGTGAGTGTCAAGTCTTTGATACTTTATAATAGCAATTACCATGCTAGTGGTCAGCTTCCCGAATTGGTAAGTAGGATAACCAGTGAAACTTTACTGCATAGACAGCTAAGCAAAGCCAACAGCTATGACATAAGTCAGAGCTATGCTAAGTCTTCAAGGACTTGGCAGGAGAATAGGAATTGTTTCCTACTAAAAAGAAATCCCCAATGAGTAGAAAGTGATTCATATTTTGTAGTTAGAGAACTTGACAAAGTTATCAGTGATTTTCAAATGATTAATGAAAAAAATCATAAGGAGAGTTAAATATTGAAGAAGGTAACTAATTTTTAAATGAGACTAATTTACTACAGCAAATTGTAGACCTCACAATTATATCTGTACTTTATGACACTATAGTTATATTCCTTTTTTCTTAGGGTAGTTCCAATGGAAAATGTCTTTCTAACTGTTGAAAGTACACTTGTCTTCTCTGTACATGTGTCCCAAGTTCTAATTTGGAAAATACTCAGGGTTAATGTAAGAAATGCTAATGATGAAACATGCTCCAATAGAAGCCTTATTAGAACATATTTTCAGATTTTTCTAATTGCTTTCAGTTTGTCAAATAAAATCATAGAAAATCAAAAGTAAGAATTCTTCCTAAAATCTATCATTCTAAAACATTTTCAAATTTTGTAGTTCAGCTTGTAGCACAAAATGTATATTAATATTATTCTGCCCATATTTGCACAGTACATATGAACAGAACTATTTAAATCAGTAAGATCCTTTGTGAATCTCCTGTAAACACCTGTGGAATATCAGTTTGCTTATGAGCCTCTTGTGTTCTTCATAGTGACCCTCGGCTAAATTTGGACAAATTCTGTTTGAGAATAAATATATTAAGACTTTGTGAGAAAAAAGATTTCCTTTGTTCTAGGTGAATTGTACATATTATTTTTACTGTACGCTTAATAGTTTGTTAGTAAGCTGTAATTATATAAATCTGAGATCTGTATGTGAAGAGGTGTAGGTAGAGGTATCCATGATAGTGAGAAATCATGGAAGTACCTATAGTTGGTGACCTAATATATGTGGTTTGAATCATCTGTCGAATCAGAGTGTGGCCTTCATCTCTCTTCTGCAAATGAACTCAGAGTTAGAGACCCCCAGAAACTTGGGGATGTGGTAAAAACTGGAGACCGTTTTGATATAGCTTGTAAGTTTTGAAGGAACTTTTTCATCAAAACATGTACAGTACATGAATCTTTGTGAAGCATTCTTCATACTACCTACGAGCAGGGTAAAAATTGTGCAGCAATGTTTTCATTGAAATGGAATATTGGGTTTGTCGGTAAAAAGTTATCTTTGGTCAAATAGAGATAAGGAACAAGTTTAAACATAGTTAAACAGTCTCTCTTATTGCAGGTCTTTTCAGAACCATAATTATGGTAGTGTTGTTCATGACCAGGCCACAAAATATCTTTTCATAAAACATCATTCACATTTAATATTCTAAAGAACACAGAAGCTGTATTTGGAATCATAGGAGGAAAATAATGCATTGCCTCACAGTAGAAGTAGATGTTAAAATATTGGTCAGCTAAAACCTTTTAAGAAAGCAAAATGTTACAAAGATAAATGGACAAATAATAAAATTATAGCAATTTATATTTGGTATGGGCCTGAAATCAAATTTTACATATATATATATATGTGTGTGTGTGTATATATATATATATATGTATATATACATATATATGTGTGTGTGTGTGTGTGTGTATATATATATATATGATGTGGTTCAGTATGCTGATTCCCAAAGGAGAACAAATCTGGGTGTATAGAAAAGAAAGCAAGGCACAGAGTTGTAAGAAGATAAGTCATTATGTAGGTCTTCATTGTGCTATTAAGCAATTATTTACTGAACACATGTGATGTATAAGATGTGTAAGATGTTGCTTCTGGTGCTATAAATACACAAGAGAGCCTAACAGTGCCTCTAATACTTAAATTCATTTTAAAAATCTAAGTAAAAATCAGGAATGACCAACTAGTTATTTTTCCATATTCCTAAGACTAAATAATTCTTCAACTGATTCTTGCTTTATCTATTATTTTTTTTTATCTACTATTTTTCATGATCTTTTAGTTACCAGCATTAAATCCTCTTAAAAACACAAAAGGGTGAGTTTTTATTTTTCAGAGATAGCTATTAAGGGAGAAATAGATATCCTGCTTCCTATTCTTTAGCAGCATGTGAACCTCCAGGTAGGAGTCAGATACTCAAGTACAAAAGAGCAAAGTAGCAATCGGGAAAGGAAGGTAAAATGAGGAGAATATCTAAGGCCCATATTCTTTGTTTCTTTTAAAGAAAAGAAAGCTACAAAATGAGGTTGATCCAGACCTGGTCCTGGGGAGGGTAATTGGGAGCAAGAACCTAGCCTTCTTTCATGGGCATAAGCTCCATCTGCAACAATGTCTAGGGTATGATGATTCCAATTATTATAGTTACCATTTTTCAGTGTGCAAAGAAATCCTTCTTCAGTTATTAGATTAACACTGCAGGATACTGAAATTATCTGGGCTCTAAATCTAGGAATTCTGAATCAAAATGGTAATTGTATCATCACTAACCCTTTGCTCGGGTTTGAATGATTTTCAGTCCCTTAGTGGTTTGTAAATCAGACCTTACAATGTCTAGTCTTCATAATATGAGCTGACAGTATGAGAGAGAACACTTGAAGATATATGTATTTTTTTGTTTAATGTGCCAAATATCATCTGTCAGCAAATCACATCCCTGTAATCAGTTCAATAAGAAATTAGTGAAAGATTTTTGGATAAGGTGAACTATATAGTTTTCTGCTTTCTCAAAATACAGTTGTAAGGTGTTCCTGCATGACTAGAATCATAAGGAAACACAAACTGTCATTTAAACCCACTCACTAAAAGTACAAATATGCTTCCTGGCAAAACATAGGCAGAAATCAGAAATTTAGAATGTACTTATGTTATCATGCAGGCAGACTTTAATTTAAAAAAAAAAGAAAAGGAAAACATGGTTCTTGTACACAATCTTCCAATGAGCCTGTAACATTGTTTAAGGCTGTTCACATTTTTGACAAAGGCCATGACCTCTATCATCAGTCCAGAGATCCAAAAAGTGTGAAGATTTATGTACTAGTGAGTACAGAGCACTTAATATCATGAAACTCTAGCTGTAAGGTGAGAAGAAAGCATTTTATGCACATGTTTATCATTTTTTCTTTTATTTATAAGTTGATCTTACGCATTTTTCTTAGTTATCAAGCATTTATCAAGCATAAATTCAGAACCAGACTTAAAAATAAGCTGAATATTCAAAACATGTGTATGAGTCATGTATAGGCTGACATTGACATTTCTTTTGTCTGCCAATATTTGCTACTGTTTTGTGCTGATTAAAAAGTAAATAAATGAATAAACACCCAAAATAAACCCAGGAATATATGATCAATCATATACAACAAAGGCTATGCTGTGGGGTGCAGACAATCTCTTCAATAAATAGTGCTAAAAAAAAGACTGGACAGCCAAATGCAAAAGAATGAAACTGGACTTCTATTTAAACCAGTCAAAAGAAACATTAACTCAAAATGGATTAAAGAGTTGAATGTAAGAAATTCATTCCTAAAAGAAAATATAGATGGCTAGCCCCTTGATATCAGTCAGTCTCGGTGATGATTTTTTTGAATTTGATACTATAAGCTAGGGTGTATACAAAACCCAAAATAAAATGAGTGGGACTACATGAAACTAAAAACTTCTACAAAGCAAAAGAAACCATCAATGAAATGAAAAAGCAACCTATGGAATGGGAGAAAATATTTGCAAATTGTACATACAATAAAGGATCAATATCCAAAATACATAAAGAATAAGGAACTCACACAACACAATAGCAAAAAAGCCAAGTAACCCAAGTAAAACAAACAAACAAAAAACCAAACAGACAAACAGAGAAGCCAAAGAAGACATACAAAAAGCGAACAGGTATGTGATAAAATGGTCAACATCATTCATCATTAGGGGAATGCAAATAAAAACCACAATGAGATATTACCTCACACCTCCTGGAATGGCTACTATCAGAAAAACAAAAAATGATGTGTTGATAAGCATGTGGAGAAAAGGGAGCCCTCATGCAATGTTGGTGGGAATGTAAATTGGTACAGCCACTCTGGAAAACAGTATAGAGGTTCCTTAAAAAAATTAGAAACAAAACTATCATATGATCCCACAATTTTATCTCTGGGTGTCTACCAAAGGAAAATGAAACACTAATTCAAAAAAATATGCACCCCCATGTTCATTGCAATGTTATTTACAATAGTGAAAATATGAAAATAAGCATCTGTCAAGAGATGGATAAAGAAAATGTAATATACACATACAATGAAACATTATTTGGTCATAAAAAATGAAATTTTGTCATTTGTAACACCATGGATGGAAGTTGGGCATATCATTCTAAATAAAATAAATTGGATGGAGAAAGATAAATGACATATGATCTCACTTAAATGTAGAATCTAAAACCAAAACCAAAATAAATACAAAAACAAAGAACCATGCCTTAAACAGCTTAGTGGTTACAAGAGGTGGGGTGGGAAGTGGTCAAAATGGGTGAAGGGGGTCAAAAGGTACAAGTTTCCAGTAATAAAATAAATAGGTCATGAGGACATAATGTACTACATGACAACTATTGTTAATAAGTTTGTATGGTAAACTTGAGAAGTGCTAAGTCAGTAAATCTTTAACATTCTCATTGCACACAAAAAAATTCTATAACTACATATGGTGATAGATATTAACTTATTGTGGTGATCATTTTGCAATATATACAAATACTGAATCATTACGTGTATACCTGAAATGAATATAATGCTATATGCCAACTATATTCAACAAAAATGAACAGACAAAATAACTGTAGTTCACACATTATTCATGTGTGGTCATGTATTTGCTTATCTGTCCTAGTTTAGATGATACAAGGTGACTATACATTTATTTTAAATAATTATTTGCATTTTCTAAAACTATAGAACATTAAAATTGCAAAATACTAATAGGAGAAGCAAAATGACATTTTTTGGATGCCACAAAGGTTTGTTTTTCTCCCCTACAGTCTGTCATCTCTTTTCTCCCTAAAAGGTGTTATAATAAGAAAAAAATAATAGAAGGAAAGAAAAGTTATATACTGAGATTCAAACTTCTTTACAGAGGCATTCTAATTGCCTGTATCACTGATGTTGGAAGAAGTCTGTAGGTAGTCTAATCAAACCAATTATATTTTGCCACAGATATTTCCAGTAATTAAATTAAAGGACATAATAGATGAAGTTCACATGTTAACAGCTCCTCCTATCATCATTTATTTCTGAATGCTCGTGAGACAGGAGATGCATTTAGGCTTAGTAACTATGTATTACAACTGTGTAGTTTCCCCTTAACAGAGTCAATGATTTGAACACGGCCTAATGTCACAAAGCAGAAGCTGGCAAAATCTATCCCCTCATTCATTCACTTTATGTTGAATGGAGTCCATCATGCCCTGTGTCTTAGCAACATGCTAATCATAGCTGGAAATATGTGGTGGTGGTGAAATTAGATATTGAGGTACGTAGTTGGGGGAAACAATGTGAAATAAAGACAGGCAAATTCAAGCAAGTAGAGAAAAGAAAAACAGCAGTATTTCTGGACTATGAGTGTATGAATAGAAGCACATGGTCCAATTTTTTTAAGCTCGTTTGTTAAAATAGTTTTTTATCTAGAAGTAGGCATGATGTGATTCCAATATCTGATGTTTAGCTTTGTACTTATCAAATGCTTTTACTTTTAAGCATTTAACTAAAAGACATTTTTCTAATAATCACAGAAATATAATTTCTTTTAGGAGATATAGAGCATTACATATTATTAATTATACTTTGTGATGATGTTAGACATTTAAGACTCATTCCAACTATTTGCCTAGCCACAAAATTACCTATCAAATTCAAATACTTAAAAATTATTTGTCTAATTCTTAGGTTTAATTTTCAACTGCATCCACTTCTCACTTACCTTGAATGATCCCTTTATATAGTTCTTTTCTCTTAATGTGTTGCTCTTTGGGATGAAGGGCCAAGTAGTCACACATATTAGAACTGTTTATAAAATAAAATAGAACTCAAGCAATATCCAGAATGCACCCCCTTGTTAAAAGGAATAGGCAATCCTTTGCACTGACAGTGTGACATCAATTTTTCTTACCTAGCTATATTTTCTTTATTGATTAGTGCTTAACTGCACTCGTAAGGGAGATTTGCAGATTCATAAATTTCAGGTAGGTGAGATACTGTAAGAACTTTTACTGAAATGAGGGTGCCGAGTTTATTTATAAATGAACATGATCATTACAGAAGTAGCTATAAAGTGCTTAAATAGTAGTGATCTTAACAGGTATCTGTGTCTCTGAAAATATGTAAGTCTGTGTTTTAAATGAGCCAGGTGGTTTGAGTAAGAAAAATGTTGCACATGATCACAATAAGTACCCGTAACTATTTTAATAAAACCCTGTTCTAAGAAAGATTTTAAAAATATACAAATGGACTCTTCAGAGTTGTTTGCATACCATTTATAGATACCCCGATCTCATCTCAAATACATTTTTAAAAATATATATTTATTTACTTATTTGACAGACAGATCACAAGCAGGCAGAGAGGCAGGCAGAGAGAAAGGGGGAAGCAGGCTCCTTGCTGAGCAGAGACCTGATGGGGAACTCTGGGATCATGACCTGAGCTGAAGGCAGAGGTTTTAACACACTGAGCCATCCAGGTGCCCCCCAAATACATTTTTTTGCCATGCATGTCATCGTATCATCCACCACTCCTTCCACTTTGTAACAGTCATGCCCTTTAACCCCGCTGTCCCTACAGTTTGCTGTTTTTAATTTGCTGCCTTCTTGCACACATTCACATTGTTCTCATTATTCAAAGTATTTCTTGTCCTTAACAGGTGTCATTTTTATCAGTTTAAATTGTATCTATCTTTCAAGATACAGCTCCAATGTCAGCTTCCCAATAAATCATTCTAAAACATTTTTATCAGCATTAATCTCACTCCCCTGAGTGTTACAAAGCATTTCATTTGTATTTTTAGCAAGAAAGTATATCACGATTTGCCTAATATCTTGAATTTGTGTCCATGTCTGTTTAATCTGATGGGTAATAAAAATTTTAAGGTCAATGACCATAAGCTGTTTATTTCTATGTACACAAAACTGCCAAGCATAGTCCTTTGCCAGAAGTAGATACTCAGTAAATATTTGTGGGATTACACTGAATTGAGATAAACTGAATTAGTTCAAGGTTGCTATGCAGTGAGTTTCTCTGTGTTCAGTATGCATTGCTCTTGAATTGCAACATTTGTCTCAGTCTTTGCTGTAGTTGAAAGCTGATGTACTCTTAACCTAGCTGCATGTAAGTGAATTGAGGAGTGACGTTTATTAATATTTGCATAGCTCTAAAGCAGTTCATACTGTGCAAAACACTCTACAAATTGGAAGTGCTATTTAAAAATAAAAGGATGCATAGTGTTGTAAAGTGTAGCAACTTGGCACAATCAATACATCTCTTGAATTTTTCAATATTAAAATTAAAAGAAAGAAGCACCTGTTATACATCTCTTGAAACAATGGGACACAACTTCATTTGCAAATGGTGACATTGTTTTGTTAAAAGAAAAAAACCTGAGAACAGTTGCTAGGGATATTGTATGCACTCATGGTGTCTATGGAAACTGAGCCTGCACAAAACGTGTAATGAGGAATAAAGAGATACCTGGAAAAGTGCCCAGTGTCAGAAAGACAATGATAATATAACTTTTCAATATTTAGAAAGAGCAAAAATAGAATAAAAAATACATGTACCTTGTGCCTTTATACTGGTACCCTTGGAAAGTTTTAATTCTGGGGAAAAATACATAAAGAACGGAGAAACAAACACCATAACAAAATTTTAGAACATGCTTTAATTTACTAACACATTTAAAATAACAGTGGTCAATACTTCTAAGCCACTCATAGAATTGCCCCATGCCTTTATATTACTATAAACCACAGAAGAATCTCCTCATGCCCTGAAATTGCCTTTAAGGTTCAAAGACAAAGGAACACAATTTATTTTCTTTTTGAAGTGTTGAACCCTGGCACATCTAATGATTTTGGACTTCATTAATCAGAAGAGATTGCCATACCCTTGACCAGGCTTCTACTAGCTTGCTCCAGCTGATATAAAAGAATCTTTGTCTGAAAGAAATAGATTTATCTCTTGTTCTTATTTAACTAATGACTTCAGATAGAGTGTTTTCCTAGAATTTCATCTGTCTCCAAATGCTGAAATGATTGCAATTGGTTCTTTAAATTAATGGGGAAAAAAGTGGTTCATGTTTGGTAGATTTTGAAATAATACATTATAATACATTATCCATTGGTTAATTTAGTTTTTTAAAATGAATGCTTTCTATGTATCAGAAAAAAGTTCTAGAAATAAATACCTGAAGTAAGTCCCATATAGCCAGTGGTAAGTATAAACAGACACAATCTTGCCTCCCGGACCATACTGATTAGTGAGGAAGAGATTTTCATCAAACTATAAAAGTGAAATATGTCAAAGACAATTCTTTTAAAAATGGCAAGTCAATTATAAGTGTAGGAAAATATGATCTGAGCTAATGTCTCAAAAACAATAATAATTACTTTGGCACTATAGGTCAATTAGCAAATATTTTAAATGCCATCTATGTGGAGTTTTTTGTTTGTTTGTTTTATATGATACTCCAAAAAAGAACCGAACTCCTGATCACAAACAGATACTAATTAATAGCTTTATATTTTAAGTAGCAATTCTGTTGTCCTCCATTCATTGAGTACTGTGTATGGTGTAGCCCATATAATACTTTTTTTCCTAATTTTCTGAATTGCTAAGCAAATTCTTTTTTTTTTAATTAACATATAAGGTATTATCTGTTTCAGGGGAACAGATCTGTAACTCATCAGTCTTACACAATTCACAGCACTCACTATAGCACGTATCCTCCCCAATGTCCTCCCCAATGTCCATAACCAATGTCCACAACCACCCTATCCCTAGCCCCCAAACGCCCAGCAACCCTCAGTTTGTTTCCTGAGATTAAGAGTCTCTTACTGTTTGTCTTCCTCCCCAGTCCCGTCTTGTTTCATTTTTTCCCCTCCCTAACTCTCAAATTCCTCATATCAGAGAGATCATATGATAATTAACTTTCTCTGATTGTCATCTGCTAAGCAAATTCTTTACATTTAATACTTACTTAAGAGTAGATGGGTCTTTAGTAAACATTCAGCCGACTCAATTGACCAGAACTTTGAGGAATTGAGAACAAGACAGAGGGGAAGAAATGTTGGACGGTGTGGCAGAGATTGGAAAAAATAGGAACCCAAATCTCTAGGGGCTAGTTTGGACCCTACTGAAGTCCATTAGTGCAGGAAGAACTACTGGAGTTCAAACCCATCAGTCATTTCTCACTCAACCTCCTGGGGTCAAATCCTGCCCTCAATTACACGCACCTAACTTTCGTTCAAGTTGCAGGGAGTTATACACACATTCAAGAGGGCAGGTTCTGGCCTTGTGAGTTGAATGGGGAGTAATTGATGACTTTCTCCTTGCTATGTCTGGCCAGTAAGCACAGCTTGCTGCTGAGCGCCCCCCCACCCCAAGCAGAGTGGGAGGGTGCTGTAAAAATACTCAGCCTCCAGTGCTGTGTCAGCCTTGGCAGCTGGTCTTCATTTCAAGATCTGAGAATGCCAACTTCACTAAGCCTTAAGATGTGTGTATTTTCTCACATTTTCTTCCTAGTTTATTCTACTTTTCCTTCCCCACTGTTAGATTTTCCTCTTCTCTAATAAGTGTTTCTTTTCCTTCTTTCCTCCATTTTTCCCTTATGATTTTTTTTTCTGTCTTTTAATAATATGAAGTGAGATGAAGTGCTTAGAATAATCTGGTGGAGCGCCTGGGTGGCTCAGTGGGTTAAGCCTCTGCCTTCTGCTCTGGTCATGATCTCAGTGTCCTGGGATCGAGCCCCGCATCAGGCTCTCTGCTCAGCAGGGAGCCTGCTTCCCCCTCTCTCTCTGCCTGCCTCCCTGCCTACTTGTGATCTCTGTCAAGTAAATAAATTTAAAATAAAATCTTGAAAAAAAAAAGAATAATCTGGCACATATAAGAGCTTAATAATTGCTGATTTTGTGTCAGTTATTATTTTGTAATATCATTACTATTATTATATAAGATTACCTCCTCCTTAATTTAAGGAAATTTTGTGTGTGTGTGTGTGTATATATATATGTATATATATATACACACACACACACATATATATGCACACATATATATATTCTTTTTGTACTTTGTATATTTTGTAAATTTTGTATATAAATTTTGTGTGTGTGTTTGTAGTCCTCTAATGTTGATAGGGTTTAAGTAGGACATTTTCCTTTAGAAATTTATTTACAATTACTTATTTCACACCAAACTTATAATCACATACTGGATTTACCTTTAAAGAAAAAATTAATGATGATATACTTAGGCATTATCCTTTCATGAGACATGTGACAGAAAAGCATTTTGGAATACTCAAAATATTCCAAAGACTGTCACTAGCCGAGCCAATAATACTTGACCTAATACAATTTTAGCTTCCTGAGGTAAATAAATATTAAGTTGTTTTAAATAGTTAAAAATGTTTTTTAATAACTATACTCTTTTATTACAATATTTGTTAAGATAAAGCAAAATATAGGTTATTTTGGATCATATAATGCTTAAAAATAGGTAGGAAAAATATTATAATTTTAAACAATATATAAGATTTTGAATAACTTGTGAGAAGGTTCAGAGCAAATCTCTCCGACAATGAACCACTGTGGCCTGTAGGCTATTTTGCACCTGAAGGCAACGGAGACCCTGCGAGCTCAAAAGAAGATTATTGCCCCTCTCTTATCTACCTAGAGGAATGTAAATTAGGGTTCTCTCCCTTAATTGGTTATTTTATCTGATAAAATTTTAGATAAATAGATAAATTTTATATGAGTGACCCATCTGTATGGCAGGGCAAACATCTAATTACCAAACATCTGTCCATCTTATTGTCCTGTGAATCACATTCCTTTTCTTTGAAGTCCCAGACCCCCTCCTACTTTTTCTTGGTTTTTGACTGTCTTTGGAATTTCCGTGTCTATGTGGATTCCCCATAAGTACAACATTAAATTCGATTTTCTCCTGTTAATCTGTTTTATGTCGATTTGATTCTTAGCCCAAATAGAAGGACTTTGGCGGGGACGGGAAATTCTTTCTCCTTAATATGGCTCTTACTAGATTTTTATTCAACAGTGCTGGCCTAGGTTTGGCCAAGATACAACAGCCCCAAGAACCACATTTTGTCACCCCATATGTCTCCTCAACACGACTAACCCATTAGATTCAGAACACACCAGAGAACAATTTAAACAAGGTGAATGTTAAAATTTCATTGTAAATTCCTAAAAATAAGATTCATCCCAGGTGTAATTTTTAAGAAACTAGCTGCAAACTCTTGCCTTTCAAACCAGGCCTGAATATCTTGTAGTAAACAAGAGATAAACTGAAAGGCTGCTTCTAGCCAAAGAAGACAAACGTACTTCAGTCCCAGGAGCTGCACAGAAGATATACAATCTGGGCCTGAAATGGCTAAGCTAAGGACTGTGACAAGCAAAGAAAGAAGAAGTCTTCAAGTTTTTATTTTGGTCTAGGGTTTATAGGGGCAAGCCACAAAATTCACTTCACTGGAGTGAAACAGAAGAGATCTGTAGGGTCAAATTTGAAATGCAAGAGACATCGGGATAAAATTTCAGTTCAGTCGAATAGCTAATATCATAGGCAATTTAGAGGAGGAATTTCATCTCGCTTATTAAAGAAAATATAATGGATGGATGAGAGGAGAGCAAAAAGACAGAAAGATCAAAAGTTAGTAAGAGAGAAGATATACGATAGTGAATTATGATTCCAATTTAGTGGGATTGCATTTTGGAGATTTAGTTATTTATATTTATATGTTCAAAGAAGTAGAGAGTTATAATTACATATATAATTCTCAGTGTAAGAATATTCTATGACAGAACTAACTGTGTTTGCCCATTAGTGAAGCATACTCTACAGATTGTTTTATTGATTCTCTTTCAGCTAATGAATCCAATAAACGAGATGTTCAGAGCCACAAGTTCACTGATGCGTGAAAGGGAAGTCTGATAAGAGCTGACTACTTACTACTCAGAACATAAATGGAGGTTATAGGAAAATAGCTGATACTCTGCCATTTAAATCAGATGTAAGAGGGATTTACTGCAGCTTTACAGTAAATCTTGGGAGTTACTTACTATTCTGAATGTGGGTAATGTGGTAAACTAATTAGTGGCCCCAAAGATGTCCATATTCTGATCCCCAGAACCTGTGGATATTTTATCACATAGGGCAGAAAGGGACTTTGTAGATGTCAATAAATGAAAATTCTGGAGATTGGGAGATTATCCTGATTTATCTGGATGGGATTAATGTATTCACAGCGGTCCTTTCAATAGGGAGAAAGGAGGGTCAAAAGCACAGAGTAGGACACCTGGGTGGTTCAGTGGGTTAAGCCTCTGCCTTCAGGTCAGGTCATGATCTCAGGGTCCTGGGATCGAGGCCTACATCAGGCTCTCTGCTCAGCAGGGAGCCTGCTTCTCCCTCCCATTCTGCCTGCCTCTCTGCCTACTTGTGATCTCTCTCTCTGTGTCAAATAGCAGAGAGAGAAAAGGCCATGCAATATGAGGTTTAAAGCCAGGGAATGAGAATAGCACCACCCTAGGAAAGTTAAGGAAACAGATTCACTCTTGAAACCTTCAGAGTGCGGCTGTCAACATTATAACTTTAGATAACTTTAGTCCAGTGAGATGATTTGACAATTAAATCATTAAAATTGTAAAAAAGTAAATGTGTGTTGTTTTAACCCAAATTTGTGGTAAGTTTTTTGTTTGCTTGTTTTAAAGATTTTATTTATTTATTTGAGAGAGAGAGAGAGCGCGCTCATGTGGGTGCATGTGTGTGTGTGCACTAGTGAGCAGGAGTGGGGGGAGGCGCAAAAGACAAGCAGACTCCCTGCTGAGCATGGAGCCCATGGGGGCTCAGTCCCAGGATTTTGAGATCATGACCCGAACCAAAGTCAGATGCTTAATAGACTGAGCTACCCAGGCACCCTTGTGTTAAGTTTTAATAGCAATTATAGAAAATTAATACAGTAATTATGCTTACCTTATAATACTTCTCTACAGGTAACTAAGAGTCCAGCATTTCATCGAAAAGGATCTGCTTTTTATACCAATTGAACTAATAATCTAATAGTGATTATTAAACTTTGAATAACAATAAAGAATGACAACCCCAACAGTTTCCATATAAACTCAGTATAAACAGCATCTGTAACTGTGATTCCCAATTCTTAATTGTCCATTTATTGAAGCTTATAGAAGAGAACCCAAAAGTAGTAAGGCCTAAAACCAGCTTATTTGTAAGGAAGGGGTTGAGTCTAGAACTTATATTAAAAAAGTAAATCCTGACCATACAATCCCTAAATCTTGATGAAAGATTTGTTCTTAAATAATATGAAAATATGATGTGGTTTATCATTTGAAATTTATATATAGGGTTTAGTATAGCACTCCTTAGCCACTAGAGTTAAATGAATATACCTCCTAAAACTATTTTAAAATCAGAAGCAAGCGAACAAGGAACAAAAACAAAAACAAGGAATAATGACATTGTCAATCTTTCTCCCCCCACTCGCCGCCCCCCAACCCTGCACACACACACTGGGCTCTCCATCTTCCCTTCTGCTATGAGAAGCCAGTCTGAGTGAGGGTAAATTTGTACCTGCAGATCTTTGAGCAGCAATTCTAAGACAGACTAATTAAGATTTGGAGTAGAGCCCATGACTTATTCATCTTTATATCACTTCCATGATCCAATGAACATAGTAGAAAGTCCAGAGTATCTTGTTAAATGAATAAATTAAAACTAACCCAAGTATATTCATGGTAAAAAGTATTTACTATTACAATTTACTCAGATTACAGATAAAAATGTTACTTCGCCTACAAAGAAAAATGGCCAAGGTACAGTGTATTCTCCCACCCTAAATAATGAGTCTTGGGCTAAGGTAACCTTGAAGTTTCATACCTGATTTATTCACCTTCCCGGATTTGCTCTTAGCTCTGTGGGACTCTGACTCTTTCCTCTGCACCTGGACCCAAATAAAGGACCATGTTTTGAGACATGTTAAGTGCCTTCTCAAGAGAGAATATAACTGGGGCACCTGGGTGGCTCAGGGGGTTGGACCTCTGCCTTTGGCTCGGGTCATGATCTCAGGGTCCTGGGATCAAGACCTGCATCGGGCTCTCTGCTCAGCAGGGAGCCTGCTTCCCCATTTCCCTCTCTGCCTGCCTCTCTGTCTGCTTGTGAACTCTGTCAAATAAATAAATAAAATCTTAAAAAAAAAAAAAAGAGAGAGAGAGTATAACTATAAGGAAATGTGTAGGATTTCATGTATCTTGGGGGTAATATTTGCTCAGTGAGAGAGGGGATGGCATGTACTTAAATCCCTTGTCCCTCCTCTTTGGAGATATCCCCAGTGAATAAGTAATCAGTTTAGTGTTCCAGGGGAAGCTTTAGAGATGTTGTAACATACCACTTTGTATTTTATTTCTCTCCTTCCCAGCTTCTTTCTTTTCTTTCTTTCTTTTTTTTTTTTTTTTTTTCCTTTTCTCACTCAAATTTTTCTGGGATTCTAGTCTCTGGTAGAGAGTTACCAATTGAGTTTTGTGTTAGGCTGCTTTCCAGGTATCTCTGACTAAGATAATTTTCATTCTTAAGGGCCAACGCATGGAAAATGACAATTCAACTCTGCAGAACCAATAACGATTGCAAATTACAAAATGCTCTCCTCAAAGAAATTGCCATCAAACAATATACATTAATATTCCACTTGAACCTAAGAAATCAAATACATGGGGCCTAAGACTCACATAGATCCGGAAGGTATCCTTAGCAGAAATAAAGTTTTATCTAAGACTGGGACTTAGCAAATTATAGGATAATTTATTCACAAATATTTAATGCACATATAAGTGATTTTAGACTGAAATTTGAAGACCAAGAGTAATAAACTAATAAGTGCATTTTCAAAATTAGAGGAATATGGATATCTGAGGAATAGATACTATAGATACCTGAGGGAAATTCCCATTATTTTTCTTCAAAAGCAGTGACAAAAATTTACTTTGATCATGTTCTCTCTTGAGTTCATCTCAGGCTCTTGTTCGGTTGAATTTAAGAGAACTTTATGAAACCCGATGAACAGAATTTTGAACTTGTTAATAAGAATATCCTGGACATTACTCTAACTATATTGTGTTTCTTCTTGAGTTAGAAGAGGGGTACTTGATAAGAAAGAAAACAAAACAAAACAAAACAAAAAACAAAGGATTCCTAGACCTAAAGTCATTTCATAATTACAATAAAGATATTGGATTAAGAAGCCTAGGCATACATAAGTGATATCCTAGTAAAATCATTAATCCGGGTTAACTGATATGAATGCCCTTCTCCTTCAAGGTCAACTGCTTAAATGTTGTGCAATTGCACAGGAACCTGAGTAAGAAGGGCTGTACTTTAGGTTCAGTGAGCTTCTCTTGCCCTTTGAAATTCCTAATACTTTTGTGAAAATGGGCCCTGCATTTTCATTTTCAGTTGAAACCCCACAAATTATGCAGCCAGTCCTGCACAACTTAAAAGCTTAATTGGTGGATTCAGCCTTATTCTTTAGCAGATTTTTAATTCCCAGAGTTTGGAGGGCAAGGGCCTAAGAAAATAAATAATTAAAGTGATTCTGAGATTTATATCAAAATAATCCTTACTTTTTTTCCATTCTAAACTTTGATTTGTCTTTGGCTTGGAGGCCCCATAAGTAGGTCATTGCTTAAAAGTTTAGGGACTGGATATCTCTGTCTCTTTATGTATTTAGCTTCTGTCTTTGTTATGTTCCCAAGAGCCTCATCATTTACATTACTTTTTGCCCCTTCCCCATATTTCTGGGTCATGATCTCTTGCTCTACTTAAGACTTTTATAAAAAAGAAACAGATTTTTCACATTGCCTTAAGATGAGTGGGAGATTAATTTTAAGATACATAAGGTTTCAATTTATATACTCTAGGGATGGTCTAGTTCCTCTGAGAGTCTCTCATTCTTTTGAAAGCCATGTAGCCTTCTTTATTGTGTCTTTGATTATGTAAAAATATATGTCTTTCATGATGACTTCCTAATGTTATCTCATGATTGTTCTTCTTACCACTTCCTAGTTATAGCATGCTCTGTAAATTGTTATTTTGATATCTCTTAATTTAGGTATCACAGAGAGAACTTGGTTGGCCTACCCATCTAAGGCAGGACATGTCAGGTTAACTTTGCACTCTACGGATCAGAGGCACATGCCAGGTAGCATCAAGCCTCGTTAGTAAGGCCCAGGAATAGAATTATGTGGTACGCAGCATGACTTGCTACTAAGAGCTATGATTTCTATCAGAACTAGGTGATAGCAAATGTATCTGACACATAAGTTAAAAATCCTGCCTCAGAATATGGATTCAAAAGTCTCCATGGCAGTAGCTAGAATTCTATTTTTTTTAAAGATTTTATTTATTTATTTGAAAGAGAATGAGAGAGAGAGAGAGCATGAAACAGGGGAGGGTCAGAGAAAGAAGCAGACTCCCCACCAAGCAGGAAGCCCGACGTATGACTCCATACCGGCACTCCAGGATCATGACCTGAGCCAAAGGCAGTCGCTTAACCAACTGAGCCACCCAGGTTACCAGGTAGAATGCTACAGGATCTTCCTTGCTGCTAGTTATGAGATATAAAGATTCCTTGCTATACTTTTCAATGATCACTATAATTTTTCATGCTGAGCACCTATTGCTTGAATTCATATCTCCCTGCCGAGCAAGGAGCCTGATATGGGACTCAATCCCACAACCCTGGGATCATGACCTGAGCCAAAGGCAAATGCTCAACCAACTAAACCACCCAGGTGTCCCCATTCAATATATTTTGATTTGAGAATAAAATAACTATGTTTTGTACTGACTTCCAGTTATTTTATTTATAATCAAAACATTTCAGCAAGTAAGCTAACAAAAAGCATATTGACATTTTCTTTTTCTTTAATTTTTAAAAATATTTTAATTATTTTATTTTTCTAGCTATTTTAATAAAATGTTATATCTTGATTTTGGCCTTAAAACTCCAAATTCTCTCCTTTTTGCTATATTTCATAAAGTATCAAATTTGAAGTTCAAGGTACAAAAAATGCTTATCATTTTATATTCCTGTGGTCTATTGTAGAACATAGCTTAATGTCTGCCATTTGTAGGTTCTGGATCCTCTACACTTTTCTTATTCTTTAGATATAAGCTCAGTTTATGAAGTAATTTCAGTAATTTCAGTTTAACATAATTTATCTACAAAAAGATGCAAAAGAAGTACCAGATTTGGATATCACTGATAAGTAAAGAGTCTTTTTTTTTTTTTCAGTAATTCGATGTTGCAGTTGTGAGAACATTTTCTGAGAAAATAATGGAATACTTATTATATAAAGTAACATGCGCTGTACAATATACAGGTATACCTTTTAAAAATAAAAGTCAAGAAGCAAAAAAAAAAAGTCAAGAAGCATGTGTACAAAGATTTTATAAAGGAAAGGAACCTCATTTTATAGAAAAAAATGATTAAACAAAGTTTCTTGCATAATACTGGAAAATTGTTTTAAAATAAAAATAACTGCAACATCGAATTATTTCAGAAGCCAAAGACAGAGCTACAGACTAGGTTGTGGGAAAAAAAGAAAAAAAAAAAAAAACACTTTCAAGGAACATGAAAGCTACAGACCAGTTTTTTAGTGTATCTAGATACTGTGCTGTGTTTTTTGTCTGTTTTGCCTTTTTTAAGAAAAGCCATCTTGGCTCCTCTTCTCAATTTCTAGCATTTGGTCATTTAGATAAAGGTGTCAATGCTCACTTGCTTAAGTAATTGTATTCAAATGATTTTTACTGCCTAAATATGATCTCACTGCTGGATATTGCCTATGGTTTAGAGTGCACAGCACAAGGCATTTAAATGACAAGGTATTTGCTTCCAACTTGAATCTTGCCTGAAGAGAGTAACAGGCAATGTCTAGCTTCATTACCTTTTAGGGGTTTAATGTACAATATTTATTGGCGTTGCTACTTTCTCAGTGTCCATAGCAATTCTTCTGTCCCATTTAGTAGCTGTTTGTGGTAAATGCTCTTGCGTCCTCTGGTTTGATAGTATTTCTACATTTATCAGTATGTAGAATAGTAAAATAAGAAGGGCTTTGCCTAGTTCCCGGAAATTTCACTCTACTGTATCATAGGATCTATGTGTTGGAACATATGTATAGGTGTGTATGCATATGTATGTGCACAGCAATTGATAGCAACTAAGTTCTAGTCTCTACTATTATTTGTAGCCTCTCAGACTTGGTCCAGTTATTTAATTTATACGAACCTGTTTCCTTACCTATGAAACAAACTATTTTTGGAGCTAAAGTCTGCTCTGTATTCCTGTAGTATACAGGATGCTCTGAACTTTCTAGAGGCTAATAAATATTTGTTTACCAGACAGATTAAAGCAAGGGATTATATCAGATGATCTTTTAAGGATTGTTCTAGCTCAAGGAACAGTCAGTTATTTATGACGTCAATTTTCTTTTTTCGAAGCAAATAGCAGAGAAATGTAAACATATATGACAAAAGGAAGATAGTTGTACATTATTTTACATTTAATGTCTTAACCACTAAGGACTGAGGTTTCTGGATTCAATTTGAAGTAGCTTATGGTAATGATATTTCTTTTTGGATATCTATGTTCACAAGTTATAGACATTTGAATGAAGTGAAATTGTGTGTATACACATACACAAACATGTCACACACACACACAAATATACACATATCAGAAATAAGTCCTTGAGTTTCCTATCTTAAGTAAGATGTAAAAAGGATTGTTTAACTTAGGTCACATTAAGAAGTAACAGTTGCTTAAAGCATTAATCATGCCCTAGACTCTGTGTAAAATGATTTCTATGTATTATCTCACTGTATGGTCATAAAAATTTATGTACTAATTTTATTTTATTTTATTTTATTTTTTTATGTACTAATTTTATTATCCATATTTTACAGATGAGAACACTGAGGCTTAATGTGATTAAGTTATGAACAAATTCTCAGAGTTGTGGTTGGCAGCTCAATATTCTTTCCAAAATTTTTCTGACTCTAGAATAAATGCTCATACCCTATATACCACTTTGCAGTCGGTCCCATGCTTCATTAATTTCTATTGCATTTCATCCTCAAAAGGAAAAAAAAAAGTTTCCGTTTGTGTTTTAACTGAAGAAGCTATTTTCTTCACTTTCATTTTTTAAAATACCACCTATACCATGCAAAGTAACATAATTACTTATTGGGAAATATATCTTCTTTTCTACTAACTTGAAAGAGTAGATTAATGAAAGTATTTGAGTTGTGAAGTCATCTTTCCAAGGACAAAATGAGTAAGAGGAGACCATAGATCTACCACCATTTCTGTAATTAATTAAGTGCAATTTTGGACATGGACTACACCATTGAAATTATTCAGTACTCGGATTCTATATGACTAAATATTTCAAATGAAGATATTGTGTTAGATTACTTCCCATTGTCCTATCAACCCCCAAATGTGTGTTTTTATGTGTTTTCATGAAGAGTCTCAGATAGATGACCCATTTGCTTAATTAAGAACCACCAACCTCACCAAACTGATTCAGTTCATTTTCTACCAAATACTTATTTACTATTGTGTTGATACAGGCTAGGAATCAGAAACTTGACTTGATTGTATATTTTCTTTGATCTATAATGTTGAGTATTATGTTCCAAGCTTTCAATTGTCCCTACTTTATCTAGGAAACAACCATGCAAACTAAAATTCTAAAATAATTGCAAGTGTTCCGTATATGGTTAAATATTAAGATTTAGGATTTGCTTGCACAAAACTAGGGAATAACTAGTGTTTTATTATTATTATTATTATTATTATTATTAATTTTGAGAGAGAGAGAGAGAGAGAGAGCAGTAGGGAGGGCCAGAGAGAGAGAGAAAATCTTAGGCAGACTTCACATGCAACACGGAGCCCAACATAGGGCTTGATCTCATGATCCTGAGATCATGATCTGAGCCAAAAGCAAGAGTCAGATGCTTAACTGATGGAGCCACCCAGGAACCCCTTAAATTTTATAATTATTAGAAAATGTTTAGAAATATCTTTTTAGAAGTTCGTAAGTTTGGTGTGTTTTTTAAATTATTTTATTACCATGATACTATGAATTTTAATATAAAACATCTATTCCAACATACCATTTGCTGGAAACCATATGTTTATAGAGGAAACCATTGCATATATTATGATACTTATAACATAAAATGACAAAACCACAGGTATAATAGAAAAAAATAAACAAACATGTTCGCATGTGGGCATGATGTTACATCTTGTTTTTAATTGTACCATGTTTAAGCTCGAAATAGGGGGCACCTGTGTTGCTCAGTTGTTAGGCATCTGACTTTGGCTGGGGTAATGATCCCAGGGTCCTGGGATTGTGCCCCACATCAGACTCCCTGCACAGCGAGGAACCTGCTTCTCCCTCTCCTACTCTTTCCATGTCTCTCTCTGTCAAAGAAATAAATTTTAAAAATCTAAAAAAAAAGAGAGCTTAAAATAGTTGATGTAAATGTAGAGTGTATAAGAAGGTTATGACAGGGTGCCTGGGTGGCTCAGTCATTAATCATCTGACGTCAGCTTAGGTCATGATCCCAGGGTCCTGGGATCAAGCCCCGCATTAGGCTCCCTGCTCACCGGGAAGCCTGCTTCTCCCTCTCCCACTCCCCCTGCTTGTGTTCCCTCTCTCACTGTGTCTTTCTTTGTCAAATAAATAAATAAAAGTCTAAAAACAAAACAAAACAAAACAGAAACAAGGAATGTTATGACCAAACAACTAAGCCTGAATCCCACCTATTTTAGAAAAGTTCATTAATTAATTTGACCCATTTTGTTGATCTCCTCCCTGTCATAGTCTTTGGCCAGATAAAATGAGAACAAAGTCCTTGCCAGCAAAAAAGATTTATCTGGGACTTAGTATGTGCAATTACTCTACTAAATCTTTATATGCATTTTCTCAACAATTTTATTGATGAGATTATAATTATTATACAAGTTTTATGAATAATAAAATCAGAGAACATATCCAACATATATAAGGACTCCTCAAATTAAACAATGAGAAGACAAGAAAATTATTTTAATGGTCAGAAGAGCTGAACATATAAATGACATTGAACACATAAAAATGGCAAATAAGTATATCAAAAAAGTATTCAATAATATTTGTGATTAGGAAAATGCAAACCAAACACAATGAAATACTACTACCTACATATTAGAAAGACTAAAATACAAATCAGAACAACAACAACAAAAAATTTAATGATACCAGTTACTGGTGAAGATACGAAGCGATAGGAACTCTCACTGAAGGTGGGAATTAAGTCTAGTACAGCCACTTTAGTGAACAAGAAAGTTAAACATTATCTTACTATAGAATCAAGTGGTCATGCTCCTAAATATTTACCACACTTATTTAAAGCTTATTTCTGCAGAAAAACCTGCATATAAGTAATTATAGAAATTTTATTCAAAATCATCAAAAACTGGAAGGAGCCAAGATATCTGTCCAGGTGAAGAGATACACAAAGTGTGGAGAATACATACAATTAAATAATATTCAATGATAAAACCAAATGAACTATTAAACTACAGAAAGACCTGAATGAGGTTTAAATGCATATTGTTAAATGCTACCTGAAAAGAAGCCAGTCTGAAAAAGCAACATACTGTCTGTTTGAAATTTTGGAAAAGGCATAGCTATTGAAAGGATAAACGTGTTAGTGGTAACTAGGTGTTCTGGGCTGGGGAGAGTGAGTGAAGAGGTTAAACAAGTGAGGAGAAAGGAATTTTTGAGGACAATGAAACTATTCTGGAGGGTACATAATACTTTGGATTCATCAAAACTCATAAATGTACAGTACAAAGAGTAAATCTTAATATATACAAATTTTTAAAGGATTAGTGAGATAGATGACTTAGTGGTGAATTCCACCAAACACTTAATGAAGAAATATCTTAATCCTTATACACTTCCAAAAAAAAAAGGAGAACAGGGAATGTGTTCCCTAATACCTTCTGAAAGTCAGTATTACCATTATACCAAAACTAGATAAGGGCATTACATGAAAATAAACTATAGGCCAATATCCCTTATTTTTTTTTTTTAAGATTTTATTTTTCCATTGGAGAGAGAGATAGTGAAAGAGAGAGAGAGGGGAGAAGGTCAGAAAAAGAAGCAGACTCCCTGTGGAGCTGGGAGCCCAATGGGGGACTCAATCCTGGCACTCTGGGATTATGACCTGAGCCGAAGGCAGTTGACCAACCAACTGAGCTACCCGGTGCCCCCAATATCCCTTAATAATATAAATGCAAAAATTCTCAACAAAAAACTAGCATTATAAATCTAGAAGAATTTAAAATAACGTACATACCTTGACTAAGTTAGGTCTAATTAAGGAATGTCAGATTTTTGCACTATAAGATAATGAATGACAGAAATAACATATTAACAAAATCAAGACAGAAATAAAAAGGTTCATCTCAATAGACACAGATTAAAACACATACACACACACACACACACATACACGACAAAATCCAGCACCCTTTCATGATAAAAACACTAGAAAAATCCCTGGAAGACAGGGCCTCCTGGGTCACTCAGTTGGTTGGGAGTCTGCCTTGCACTCAGGTCATGATCTCAGGGTCTTGGAATCGAGTCCCACATTAGGCTCCCTGCTCAGTGGTAAGTTTACCTCCGCCTCTCCCTCTGCATCCTCTCCCCCACTCATTCTCTCTCTCTCTCTGTTTCTCTCTGTGTCAAATAAAAAAATAAATAAATAATCTTTAAAAAAAAAAAAAAAAAAACAACTGGAAGAGAATTTCCTTAAAATCTAAGTCACACTTTCTTGTGAAAGAATGTTTTCCCCTGATGATCAGGAACAAGGCAAAACAGAGCACCCTTGCCAACATTTATGTTATTTTTTTTTTCCTTTCCTTTCCTTTTCTTTCTCTTTTCATTTTCCTTTTCTTTTCTTTTTCCTTTTCTTCTCTTTTTTCCTCTTTCTTACTTTCTGTCTGGGAGAAGGAAGGAGTCTTCAGCAGACTCTGCACTGAGCATGGAGCCCAACTCAGGGCTTGATTTCCCAATCCTGAGATCACAACGTGAGCCAAAACCAAGAACCAGATATTCAACGGACTCTGCCACCCAAGCATCTCTATGTTATTTTTCAATGTACTGTAGGGTCTAAGTAGGACTGTTAGGCAAGAAAAGGAAGAAAGGGAAGAAGTAAAATTATTTTTATTTATAGATGGCATTATGTGTGTGTGTGTGTGTGTGTGTTTGTATGAAATGTCCTCAAATCCACAAAAATCTATTAGAACTAATAAAAATGTTTAGCAAAATTACAGAATACAAGCTGAATATTTTAAAAAGTTGTACTTTAATACACTAGCAATAAACAATTTGAAAATGAAATTAAGAAAATTCCATTTGTGTTAGTATCAAAAGGAATAAGATACTTGGGAATAAGTTTAACACAAGCACAATACTCATACAGTAGAAACTAAAATAAAACATTGTTTAAATAAATTAAATATCCCCTAAACAATGGAAATGCATATCTTGGTTACAAATCAGAAGACATAATATAAAGACAACAATAATTCAAAAATTGATTTATAAACTTAATGCACTCATCATAAAAATTCCAATAACTATTTTTTTCAGAAGTACAAAAGCTGATCCTGAAATTCATATAGATGTTCAAGGAATCCAGGCTAACAAAAACAGTCTTGCAATAGAACAAAGTTAGAGGATTTGTACTTTCCAACTGCAAACCTAACTAGTAATTAGAGTAATCAAGATAACATAGAACTGGCATAAAGATAGAGATAAAGAACAATGGAATAGAATTGAGATTTCAGAGATAAACCCCTGGCCAATTGATTTTGATGGAGGTGTCAAGGGCATTCAATGCAGATGGCACTGTTTTCAACAAATGGTTCCAAGACACCTGGATATCAACATGCAATAGACTGAATTTGAATCCCTATTTTACAACATATATAAAAACTAACACAAAATTGCTAAAAAAACAAAAAGAATAAAAAAACTGCAAATGATTGCTAAAATTATATAACTCTTAGAAGAAAAAAAAAATCTATAAATCTTTTGACCTTGGGTTAGTTGATGGATTCCGAGGTATGACACAAAAGCATGACCGAGAACAACTTAAATAAATAAACAGGACTTCATTGAAAGCAAAAGCTTTTATGCTTCAAAGCACACTATCAAAAAAGTGAAAAGACAAATCTACATCTGATAAGAGTCTAGTATCCAGAATGTATAAATATCTTTCACATCTCAACAATAAAAAGACAGATAACTCACTTAAAAATAAGCAAAGGATTTAGATAGATATTTCCATAAGGATGATATACCAATGGTCAATAAACACATAAAAAGATACCCAACACCATTAGTTGTTAAAAAATGCAAATGAAAATTATAAGGTACTATTTTACACCCACCAGGGTGGTGGCTATAATAAAATAAATGGAAAATAACAAGTGTTGATGAGCATGTGGATAAATTGAAACTCTGATCTACTGCTGATAGAAATGTAAAATGGTACAGGGCCTATGGAAAACTGTTTGTCAGTTTCTCAAAAAGTTAAACATCAAGTTGTCAGACGACCCAGAAATTTTACTCTAAGATATCAAAGAGAATTAAAAACAAATGAAGAATTTACATATGGATGTTTATAGCAGTATTATTTAAAATAGCCAAAAAGTGAAAACAATGCAAATCCTCATCAGCTGATGAATAGAAAAATAAATTGTGGTATAATACAATGGAATAAATATACTTAATGCAATAAAAAGAAATGCAGCATTGATATATACCACAATAGGGATTAATCTAGAAAACATTATGCTAAATGAAAGAAACCAGTCACAAAGACCTACATATTTTGAGATTCAATTTGTAATGAATATCCAGAGTAGAGGAGTCTATTGGGACAGAAAATAGATTAGTGGTTGCTGGGGATGAACATAGGGCAGAATGGGAAGTGACTACTACTTGGTTCAGAACTTTTTTTGTAGTAGTGATAAAAAATTCCAGAATTAGACAAAGGTAATAGCTGTAAAACCTGTCAAGTACACTAAAAATTAGTGAAACATGGTGCACCTGGGCGGCTCAGTCGTTAAGCGTCTGCCTTCAGCGTCCTGGGATTGAGCCCCGCATTGGGCTCCCTGCTCGACGGGAAGCCTGCTTCTCTCCCTTTCCCACTCCCCCTGCTTGTCTTCCCTCTCTCACTGTGTCTCTCTCTGTCAAATAAATACATAAAATCTTTAAAAAAATAAAAAATAAATAAAAATTGGTGAATCATACACTTTAAAATAAATAGTTTCATGGTATATAAAGTACATCTCAATTAAAAGAAGTAATTTGTCATTTCTATACATTATATGTAAGACTCCTGACAGAGCATCACTAACTAACATCACTTCTATGGTAAAAATAAAATTCAATCTCATATTGAGATTTTTGAGAATTGAGAATCTCATATTGAGATTTTTTAAGAATTGAGAATCTCAATTTGCAATAATGAGAATAATTTTTCAGAAAATGCTTCCAAATTATGGAATTATGCTAATCTAAATATGATATATGAAGAAGTTACTATGCCTTAAAACACCTTAATGTAATACATAATACTTTTTGGTTTGGGGGATTCTGGAGAGCTGATGCTGTGACTTTTCACTTTGAATACAAATGAATTTTTTATATATTTTTTGAAAAAGTTAAAGAAGTTTTTGAATATTGAACAATGCACTCTACTTTCTACATTGTGCATTGTGTTTCTTGAATGTGCTTAATAAACGATCACATCAGTATCATAAAATAATGTATAACAGAAGTGTCTAATTCAAACAGTTTTTTAGCACAATAGTGTCTATAATCAGGACTAGATATAATCCTCAGTACACAAACTCAGGTATTCAATGAGTTGTAATCTGATTACTTGATTATTTGATATTTTGATTTTCTAAAACAATTTAATTGTCATACATCTGCATGGGTGGTGTCATTTTTATCATAATACATTCTCTGTGTTTACATACATAGACTCTTGTTTCCCTGATGGCTCAGTTCAAGTTCTACAAGGTTTACATCACCCTGAGGAGTGAGGGAGGAATATCTCATTCTGAATCCCACCCCGCTATCACTAGAATGTAATTTCTGCAAAGGCAAGATTTTTGAGTGCATTGATTGCTGCTGTGCCTCACTATCTATAAAAAAATATTTGGCACATAAGAGAGACTCGACAGAAAATTGTCCAATTAATAATGTCTATGTTAGTATCTCCTGAGATGAGCACTGGTCTTTTTTTTTTGTAATTTATTTATTCATTTGAGAGAGAGAGAGAGCGCACACAAGCAAGGGGGAGGCAGAGGGGGAGGAAGAAGCTGACTCGCTGCTGAGCTGGAAGCCTGACTTGAGGCTCAATCCCAGGGCTTGGAGATTATGACCTGAGCCTAGGGCAAATGCCCAACTATCTGAGGGACCTAGGTGCCCCTGGCCACTGGTCTTACTGGTTTTCATTACTGGCATACAAATTACTATTTTTTTTAAAGATTTTTGTTTATTTATTTGACAGACAGAGATCACAAGTAGGCAGAGAGGCAGGCAGAGAGAGAGGGGAAACAGGTTCCCCACTGAGCAGAGAGCCCAATGTGGGGCTCGATCCCAGGACCCTGGGATCATGACCTGAGCTGAAGGCAGAGGCTTTAACCCACTAAGCCACCCAGGTGCCCCCAAATTACTATTTTAAAGCTATCTTCTGGCAAAGTTTTGGGACAGTCTGATTTTTTTTTAGGTCTTATATGGCTAGAGACATCACATATATACTTTTCTGATAGTTGCATTCCTACTATCTCCCAAGGGTTCTTCACAGGAAATGAGAAACAGGTCTCCTTTATTCTTGAAAATCAAAAATTTACCTGGGATTTGGCCAAAGAAAAGGGCATAGAGCCCCTTTCTCTAACAATACCACTTGCTTCACTCTACTTTTTTTTCTGCTCAGGGAATCTTATTCTCCTCAGGGTATGTGGGAGGAGAATGTGAGGAGCTGGTTGCCAGGAGTAACAGAATCCTCGCTCTTAATTTTTTCTCAAAATTTTATATCTTTTTTATTCCCTTCTGGATACAGAGTTTTGAAAATTAAAGTCTTAAAAGTGATTCATCTTTTAGCTTCTTTTTCCTTTTATATTCTTTTCCAAAGTACAGAGTAAAAATACCTGACTCTTTAAATATGGGAAAGGCCAAGAAAGCAATTCCATAAGTGAGAAATATTAAATAAGTATAATTTCATAAATATGAGGAAATAACTATATTCTAATTTGTACTTACGTGTGCAGCTATATCACAGCTTGAGCCAGGGGCAGAAATAAAATGTCATAATTTTTAAAATTGACATTATATAAAATCACCTGTCAAAATCATGAAATCTTGTTATTTCCTTTGTTCTTCAATATGAATAAAGGAAATATAATTAGAATACGCAATAAAAAGAAGATAATTGCTGTGCATTTTATCATGGAAATATTTACGCCTAGCACAGGAATTAACTCCCTTTTAATTGAAGTTGGGGGAGGGATATAAAAAATCAAGTGACGGATAGGTTCCCTTGTGCTCTTCTACAATGGAAAGCCAGAAAGAATGGTGTTATAGAGGACCTTGTATTCCAAATGAAGGAGATTTAACTGTGTCCTATATCAGGTAGTAAATAAAAAATCATTTTGCTTAGTCAACATTGACTTTCTTTTCATTAAAACTACCAACAAAGACCTCATTCTGCTTTCTATTTGTCTTTGGTATTCCACCTCAATACCTATCCTTTCCTATTTTCAAGCAGTTTTAAAGTAACATCAAAATGTCCCTCTCCCATACTTTAGGAAGATTATTAGCTCGAGAGTCTGATCCCTTATTCTTGCTTATTCAAGAATGGAGACTAGTAAGTTAATATATAGCCCTGTTTAATTATATCTTTGTATTTCAAAGGTATTTTCAATAGATTGAACTTAAACCAGATCGATAACTAAAGTTGTGATTTCTGGCACCCTGCTCATCAGTGAGGATGATACTCTGACATATTTGTCAAATTCCCTATTTACTTAATCATCTTCGTATCAGGCTCTATATTTCAATTTCATGTAAAACCAGCCTTGCTTTCACAAGCAAGGCTGTCACAAAACTTGTAGCCTACAAAATACAGGGCAAAGTAAGTTTGAAAGGAGTTTGATGAAAGCAAGGAATTATTACAATTGCTAAAACAGTATTTTAAATATGGCTGAAACAACAACAAATACACATGAATTCATATTCATATCTTTCCGGAGAGAGTGTAAAATAATGCTAGGTCCATAGAACTGTTGCTTCAGTGTTATTTCTCTCTTAATTTTCAAAAAGAAAAATATGTTCAGCTTGATAAGATCTAGATGCAAAATTCAGTACAAATTAGACGTAAACACCGTTAGAATGGTGTCTTGTTCATTGAAATTTAAAAAGTAAAATCCCCTTTTTATTTATTTAGACAGTACTGTACCTATATATCTAGATTTATAGAGAGAATCTACTTTTTGAGAAAGCCAAGGACTCTGAAATTTTAATTGCTATAATTTCACCGACTTTTCTGTTAAATGTATCTATCAATAATATAGTATGTATCATGTATACATTATATATAAATGCTAAAATTCTTTATTAATCTTCTCATCAGTGAATACCTTGCCACATTCTATATTCCATGTGAGTGTATTAACAGAAAATTCCTGGATGTAATAGCATAGCAACTTCAATCACCTCTAAAAGGACATTGTAACGGCCCCAGATCTCAGTAAGGATATTATTAGAACGTCAAAACTGGGGGTAGGCGTCACCTTTCCTCTAAGCAAATATTTTGAAAAGAAGCCCCAGGGAAAAGAGCATTTGGTTGTCAATTTAGAACAGGTGGATGAGACAACGGGGCGCCCCATCAGATAGGAGCCAGCACGCAGACAATAAAGGACAGGGATCTATTAGTGTATATAGTGCCCATCAATTAACTCCTCAAAGAAATAAAATCACAATACTGATATCTACCACACATTTGTTTGAAAAGAAGCAGTTCCAGCATATGTTGGTGCTCAAATATTAGAAAATTACAAAGTAAAAGGCTTACTGCACCTTTATCTTAAAGTTGAGGCTCTTTGAAACCAGACTGTAATTTTAGTAACTTCTCTTTCCACCTGTTTTCCCTATCCCTTCAAGAGGTTTGAGAAAATTTAAGAAGGATGATGGCAGTGTCAGTCTTCATAATGTCACTCCTCAATTCTAGCCATCTTTTAAATTACCAACTTTCTTAATTTAATTACATAAATGGTAATTACCTATAAAATAGCAATTAATTCTGAGAACACCTGTAAAGATGGGAGTGCACTTATGACACTTATGAAGGCTGAAACCGGATACTTGGTAGGGGTTAAATTCTTTGAAATCGATGGAATGCAGTGCCTGTAAGAAGATTTGCACTGAGGCCTAAGATTATGAACTTTCTGAACATGGCAGAATAATTTTCTCCACTTTTCTTGGGTTTCTTAGCTGTAATAATGAAGGATGTAACTAATTACTTGACTTGGCTTTTATCCCAATGGAAGCTTACATGATTAGGCTTTGTAATATAATGTCTTTATTCAATATATGCAAAAATGAATTTAACGGTAAAAACAAAGGCTTGTCCACAAAAAGTGGTCATCCTCCCTTTCACTCGGTCCTGTCACTTCTGAATCAAGGATTTTATGTGCATAGATTATGTGACCAATTGAGGTACTTGTTCCATGAATATAGGGAAAAGACGGAAATTATCTGAATCAGGGCAAACCTGCAAATCTGTATGTAACCAGTGGTCTCAGCAAGGGACGTTTTGGCCCTTCCCCAGCAGAAGATATTTGCAATGTCTGGAGAGACAAGTTCCTTTGTCACTACTGATGGGGTTGTTACTGGCTTCTCGCAGGTAGAAAGCAGAGATTTTGTGAATCGTTCTACAGTGCACAAGAAGTTCCCCATAACACGAATTATCTGTCCATAATGTTAATAGTACCATCATGTGTGTTACCTGATACATAGAAAAACAAGGGACATTACAGAAGAAAATCACAAAATGTGGCAGAAAGATATTTAATATAGTGTTGACCTAAAAATATGGTATGAAATACATTAAAATCTATATTATTAGTAGAAACTAGGAAATAATAATCTTAGTAATAATTAGATATACACTGAAATACTGTGTGGGATGGATATAGTAGACTACTATACCTCTCAAAAAGTATATTTTCCAGAACTTCAATTAAATTGTTTGTAATATGTCTTCTTCTCTCTATAATTCATGGGGTTCCCAATAAGGTAAGTTCTACAGTGGACAGTAGTGTTTAGCAACACTCTTGGGAGTAATGTTGAGGGGAATTCATGAACCTGAACAGACCACTGAGAAGTCAGATCATCAATTCATCAATTAACAAGGCTTTATTCTATTGGCTATTAGTCTGAAACCTAAAATCCCAACTAAAAGCTCTCACCGGCCACCATGGAAACCTTGTTTTATATCTGCCTTTAGATTAAGGAATAAAAAAGACCATACCTCCATTAATTATTTTTCTGTGTAGACATATTTTATGGATCATGTAAAGATGTTTATTCCTTTTAAATCTATCCCTGTTATGCCAAAACCACCCCCAAATAAATTCTCTCCATTGGTAATAGTTTTAACATGTAGATATATGTCCAGTACTTGATAAGATCTCCCATAGCGTATGGAAAAGCATTCACCTCCCGACAAAGACAACTACACACCACTTCACATCACTTTCCTTCTACATCTCAGTTAGGACTTTCTTGTTATAACTCTGGGCCATTTAAAATTCCTAGTGGGACAAAGGTGGAGAAAAGAAAAGGCAAGATATCACTGATATCTTATTTAATCAACAAAAAAATATTATAAAATTTGGGAAAGATGAATAAAATAAACAAATATTTGTGATGCTTAATCTTGTGAAAAAATACAAGATAATTTAATTATAGTGTCTGATATATCAATGTTTTTTATTAAGGGAATTCTCAGATCTATGAAGTATTAATTAAGGGAAGTTGCTTAATGAATTTAGTGGGAACATGACTGTGAATAAACAGATCTTTTCTATTTCTCATAAAAATTCTATCAAGGAATTTTGACAAAAATTGTTTAATATTTACCATCTGAAAATCTTATATTTAATTGTCATTGTTTTTAAAAATTTCTCTATCTCACAAACTTTAGGATAGAATTTGAAAACAAATTACAATTATTTCATTACATACTATGCACAATGAATCTCATTGGCTTATGTGGGGTAATCCACTAATTATATTCCATCATATAGTTTTTGTATCTAATGAGCCAGATGTTAAAAACAGAATTATTCAGCAAGCTTTTTTGAGAAATTTATCACAAAATTCACCAACATTTCATCTATTTGCAAATGAGACTACACATATTATATTTTCTTGTTTTTTTTTTCTTTAAGAAAAATTGGAAAAAATAGTTGCTCTGCAATTATTCTTCGAGAATTTCAGGTGAAATCATGTGCCAATTAGTAGGCTAAAAGAATTTCTTTTATATATATTTTCCCCCTGACCATTCTTACTTAATCAGTTTGGTCCAAGACTATAGCAAAAAGCATCTTTATCCATACTACCTCTAAAAAAAAGAAAACAAACAAACAAACAAAAAACCAAAAAACCACGCAGCATGAATTACCAGTAACATAGAAACGTTACTATATCTTCTGTTGATTTCTTCTGCCTCGAGTACACAGTACTCATTTTTTATGATGCTAGAAGCTGTGACAGATGTTTCCTGAGAAAATGAACCTCTTGGTAATGTGCTTCAGGGTTCCTGGATATTGCTCATTGTGAGGTTTAACTGAGGGATAACATCACCTAATACCCCTATGCTTCCGTAAGAAGGGGACCCTGGGCTCTCATTTGCCACGAAAGTGCCAGTTGGTGACATGCCAGGACATGTGGAAGGGGATGGAAGAGCCTTAAAAAAAGATGAAATCCTCTGACTTCGCTCAGTCACAACAAATGACGGAAGCGAGCCCCAGAAGCGAGCTCCGGATACAAAGCAGTGAAGGAGGAGAGAAAGCCACCACGATAATGGAACGGAGCAGCCACACCAAGTTTCCTAACCAGAGAATTCTTTATGTAAGAAGAATCGACTGGACTCAAAACTACACTTAGGTGGCATAATTGTGAGTTACTGAAATCAGATAATTACATGTATACAATATGTAATTGGTTTGCTGTGGTGGTTATTGTTCAAATTCGACAGCAAAGGAAGGGAGAAAAGGGAATGTGTAAGGGTCCACTTGTCTTACTTTTTATGGCTGGTAATTAATATGTACTACGTCAGATTTCTAAATTGACTAGTTAGTTGTATAAATGTGATAGGTTAAGTAACTGAACAAAATTCAGTGTTTCCTTCAGAAATATAGGGATGTGGGTATCATTTTATACCCTAGATTTTTTTCATGTTTTTTTGTCCAGACATAAGTTATTCAGTGTACTAATTATAAGAATCTAGAATAATTAAAATGTGAGTCATTAGTTTTTAGACATGGTAGCTAATATGTAAAATATGCTGGTATGTAGGGGAGATTACATTATTGCTCCACAAATACTCACTCTTCCCCTAACCCCTGCCACCACCATAAAGTTAGTATAGGCCCCTGCTCCATTGTCAACCTCCATGTGATTCACTTTGGCCAACTGAGTACACCAGTGTACCTTTTCTCACCAGAGGGTTTAAGAGGCATGAAGAGTTCCTTGCAGGCCTGGGCTTCTGCCATCTGCCTGAAAAGCATGAATGCCTGAGATTGGAATCAGGCCCAAAAGCAAGGTAGGTAGAGTACATTGGAATCCAATTTGCAGCTGAGAATAGAGCTGCCTCAGCCAATCTACACTTCTAAATTTAAAGAAAAAAAAAAAAAAAACTGTTGTTGAAAGGATAAAGAAGATATGGTCCATATATACAACAGAATATTATGCCTCCATCGGAAAGGATGAATACCCCACTTTTGTATCAACGTGGACAGACCTGGAGGAGATTATGCTGAGTGAAATAGGTCAAGCAGAGAGAGTCAATTATCATAAGGTTTCACTTACTTGTGTAGCATAAGGAATAACATGGAGGACTTTAGGAGAAGGAAAGGAAAAGTGAATTGGGGTAAATCTGAGGGGAGACCAACCATGAGAGACTGCAGACTCTGAGAAACAAACTGAGGGTTTTGGAACGGAGTGGGTGAGGGGTTAGGTGAGCCTGGTGGTGGGTATTAAGGAGGGCATGTATTGCATGGAACACTGGGTGCGATGCATAAACAATGAATCTTGGAACACCGAAAAAATAAAATAAAATTTAAAAAATACTAAAAATTATAAAGAAAAAAAAGCTAGTGTGAGCATGAAATAAATGATATAAGCCACTGAAATGTTGAAACTTATTAGTTTCTTGACCTGATTGCAAAAAAATATGGATAATATCATGCTATCATTTTTGGTACACTTGGTGAGTGTACTTCACTTCCTCACATGAGTAGTAGAAAATTTTTCTGGAGTGCCTGCATGGCTCAGTTGTTAAGCATCTGCCTTTGGCTCAGGTCATGATCCTGGGGTCCTGGGAAAGAGTCCCACATTGGTCTCCCTGCTCAGCGGGAAGCCTGCTTCTCCCTCTCCCACTCCCCAATTGTGTTCCCTTTCTCGCTGTGTCAAACAAATAAAAATAAAATTTAAAAAAAAAAGAAAATTTTTCTTGCCTCCAAAACAGTAATTGGAATTCCAGATGACAACTAACTTGAGCTGTCCTCTGTTTTACTAAAGTCTGACACTGAGGAAATTCTAAAGGCTTCAGAGTGACAGATACTGTGTTCAAACCCCAATTCTTCCATTTAATACTCTAGTTAACTTTGAACCAGTTTCTTAAACTCTATGGGTTTGTGCTTCTTCATCTGCATAAAGGAAGTAACACCAATCTTATTAGGTTGTGAGAGTCAAATAAAAATCACACATGAAAACTACCTAGCACATTTTCTATCACATTATAAGATTGATAATCAGTCATTATAATCACTACTGAGCTGTATTTCACTATTTTTCAAAGAGAAAAATAGTTCTGGATAGCACTGGATTCTAAGATTTCTGATTTGAATTTTGATTCCTTAAATAATGTGTAATGCCACCAAGACACCACTGATTTGGGACGTGAACATATAAGCCCCTGGAAGATATGAAACAGAAGGAAGAGCAATACAAGAAATGGTAGTACGGGACACGTGGTTATTTCACATGTACGGCTCATGTAGCTATAAACTATCTTCTTTTATAGAAAATGCATTGCCTTACACACTTTGAAGAGATGGCAAACTTAATTTGATTAAGGTTGATTGTCCTTTCCATATCTTCTGTCTGTCATCCTAGGTATTGACAGTCTTTGAGATTGTTCCAAAATAGCAAAAGTTCTTCTGGATTTCACCATTTAGGGTCAGGTGGGGTGGGAGATCATCTCTTCCTACAGTTTCTCTAGAGACAAGAAAACTATTCCCAGAAGCTCTGAGCAGAAGTTACCTTGGGGGACTCCTGTATAGCTCAGTTGGTTGCACATCTGCCTTCAGCTCAGGTCATGATCCCAGGGTCCTGGGATGGAGTCCTGCATTGGGCTCCCTGCTCAGCAGGAGTCTGCTTCTCCCTTTGCCTGCTACTCATCCTGCTTGTGCTCTCTCTCTCTCTAACAAACAAATAAATAAATAAAAATCCTTTAAGATGGATAAAGAAAGAAAGAAAGAAAGAAAGAGAGAAAGAAGTTATCCTGGAAGACAAAGGAACTTTGAAATTATTGGGCCCTCTAATAAATAAAAAATAAAAAAATAAAAATAAAATATTGGGCCCTTTTCTAGAGCTGGTAGTCGCTTAGATCCCTCCACTGCCCAAGGTTCTGTGATGGAGAGATGGTTACCTGAACAATATAAGGTTCTGTTAGAAAAGAGGAAGAGGAGTGTGAAGCAACCAACCATGTCTCCGACATGGTAAACATTTACTCACCTGATAAACTGGTGCTCCTATTTTATAAGTTTTTGTTTATAATAGATATTTTTAAAATATCAATTAATCTAAAGAACAAAGGGAAATTTCTGAAAATGGTATATGACATATTTTAGCCTTGTTGACCATTAAACCCGCAACTGATTTGGAGTACAGCCACCACAAGCTGTTCCAAGAAAAAAAAAAAAAGAGCTTTTATGAAACATTCATCTAAGAATAGAAGTAGGCATTTTTCCTCTATGTGGGCAATGCACATTATAGTACATTCTTAAAGAACTCTGCAAGAAGTTAAAATGCGGTTGTAAAAGTACAGCCCGACACAATGGTCCTCTGTTAGTCATTTGCACTGATTCTTGCATATAAAAGTAGTTGGCTTTTAGGTCACCTACAGATAAGGAATTTCTGGGTCTTCAGAAGAAAAGGCTGATCATTTTCACACTCTATTGTAGGGTAACTCCTTACAAAGACATTTTCAAATGCATGTTCAACTTTCTTATATATTTAAATTCAACAAATGGAAAAATATTTTCCATCTTCAAAAATGGTACTTAACTCTTGAATTCATAGATTTTGTATTTTCACTTCAATGGCAGTTAAAAATAATGCCTGCAAATAAGAATCTCATTATTCCTCAGTAACATAAAATAAGCATATAAAGCCATTTAAATTTTTATTTTACTCTACAAAGTTGCAAGGGCTTATTAACAATTAAATGACTCCCACATGTATAACTAAAAAATGTAATAATAATCAAAACTTGGGCATGTAATGATGGGGACCTTCATGTTACCTACTTCACGTCTTCAATTGAGGCACAAATGTCTGCCAATTTACTTAAGATGTGCAGCTTCTAACTTCTCTCTTGGCCAAGGTCTTGTTTTGGGAGTTTCCCCCCGTACTTTTCTACAATATAGATCTTGAATAGGGTGCACAACAAGCTTCACGGTTCTGAAAGCCAGTATAGTACATTTAACCCTATTTCACCCTTGAGGATCAGCTCAAGGAACACAGAGTGGATACTTGGACTCCTTTGAACCACTCTGAGACAGATATCAGCCAGGACTTTACTTCCGGACTCCATGTGTTCCCACTCTAGCTGTGTGGGGAAAATATGCCAGTATTTTGAGTCCTCTGTAAGAGAATTGCTACTGTGTACACATGCTTTGGCTTTGCAAAATCCTTCCTCAGGAGTCCCAAACTTCCTTTCTAAAACTATGAGTTAAATCTGAGAAGTGACCCAGATAAGAAAACTACTGCCATCACCATAGAGCTATGGAGGTCAGTAGCCCAAGCCACTATTGTGGTTTTGCTATGGATTTTCTGAATTACATCTACCCTGCCTCTGGAGATGAAGCGATACCAACCCTTGCATACAGAGGTCAGCCACCACTGACCTTCTCAGTAATGACCGTGACCACATTACCAACATTTTCCTTTTGGTTTAGTGAAGGGAGATTTTTCTGGAGCCTCTTGGAGAACATAGCTGGTGGGTTCTCTACTCTTCTGAAACAAATCCATCCCAGTGAGCCCACCTTTCTGAGTCCTTTGAATTCTTTCTCATTCTGCCAAGGCAATTCTTCAATTAATAATGTAATTATTAATTTAATTTAATTTGCTCTAGATTGTCTTTTTTTTTTTTTTTTTTTTTAATTCACATAGACATCCCAGTAAAGGTCTGGCTCTACATAGTCAACAGGATAGAAATAGTCGTTATTTCTTCTAGTGAAAATGAGGGGGCCACTTCGAATAGCCCAATAGACTGAAGAGAATCTGAGTATTTTAAAGTCTTCAAGTGCATGTACTCAAATATTCCCACCCAGGTCCCAGAACCCCACATTTTCCCTGACGGTGTCTAGACTTTAGTCTCAGACATGCTGCAATTGTGAATGAAGCCTTTTCTTGATAACCATCACAATCAGATCTTGGGTTTGACTTTCTGCCCAAACTGAGCTCCAGTTTTGGAAGTAAACTTCTTTTTAAATGTTGCCATGGGGGCCTCTGACTTTCTCATCACGTTTCTGAGTTGAAGACTGGCTAGCTTAATCCTGCCATCCTCTCTCTTCAGCACATTTATGGTGTTGAACAGTATCTAACCAACCACTTTTTCAGGCCTTATCATTACTCTTGCTACCATATCTCTCAAGTTCTAGACACATTACATTAGCCAGGCATTTTGTATATGTGTCACATCCCAAATCTCCATAGATGAGAGTCCTAGTAATTGTGATGTTACAATATTCCAGGGCTGATACAGTCTCACCATCCCATTTACCAGCAGCATAATTATCCTTGCCATCTGGCCAGCCCAGGATCCAATTCAAAATCCTATCCTGAGAATTTGGTAGCAGGCTGAGAATCAGGACCAGGTCCGTTAACAAATATTTTCTGGGTTTCCACAGATTCAGACCTAGATACAATGACTCAAATGCAATCCTGCAGGGAAATGGAGATTAATATATGAAAAAAGGAAGACAGACAAAAGTGTATTATTAAGCCAGTTACTGCAGTGGACAGTGGAAACTCAATCCTACAGGAAACTTTAGGGAATTGATATAAAACCCACAACATTATTTGTCTTGTGGGTCAAGGAAGCTGTGCTATTAATGTATTAATTTTTATTATTGACATTTTGAAAGCAGCTTATAGGAGTTATTAATTCCGTAGCACTTCTGGTCTGTAAAAAGAGAGACCCCCTCCTTTAAAAAAAAAAAAAATCCACAAAGATACAAATAGTCACAGAAGTTGTCTAGAGCACACTAAAACTGTGAGGTCATAGTATAAATGGGGGTGCTGACAATCTCTGATATTTCTATATGTGACTGAGAAAGCCCATTACAAATCCAGAAGTTTCTTTTCTAGATGTTGATTTTTTTCTCTTACTTTTTGTGACAATTTCCTTGGTTTTTGATCAATGTTTTTAAGGAGACGGTTTTATGTTTTAAAGTATATTCCATGAATTCATATAATATCATTACTGATAAAGAAATTATAATAGTCCCAGAAAATATTCATATTTGGTCAATTGTCCCCAAAATGTGTTTTATAATTTTTTTCAGTCAGGATGTATTCAAGAACAATGGATTGTATTTGCTTATTATGTCTCTTCAGTATCTTTTAATCATGAACCTTTCTCTCTCTCTTTTATTTTTTGTCATGACATCAATATTAATCTGTTCATCCTTCAACCTTTAATTTGCTTCTGTAACCTCTGTATTTCCTCCAAATTAGATATTAAGTGTGGACTTTATTGAATTTGGATTAACCATTTTGGCAAAAAGAGTGCATAGATGATGATGTTTGTTTCATACTATATAATGACAGGCCTGTGAATATAAATGATATCTCAATTCTTTATAAAAAATGAAATAAAATCATGTAGAAAGGGTTTCAATATTCGGCAAAAATCAAGTATCAACTCACCCCATCACAGAATGATATGCATCATTTGCCTTTTTAATATATATTTACCAAATTTTCATTTCATTATCTTCAAGAGTTTTTGTGCTTAGAAAATTCTGTTCCCCTCATGAGCAAATCTTCACCTTTATTTCTTTTAGTATTTTTTAAGAAAAAAATTACTTTTTCAATGTCATTTTACCCCAAATTCCCTTTCTATTTTTCAATTATTAAAATTATTTCAAATTAAACAACTTGTACTCCCAGGCTTTGTCAAATATCACTATACCTGAATTTTTTTCAAAGTAAAAAAAACTTATTCTTTTAAAATGAGGTAACTCTAGCTTCAGTTTTTAAGAGTTTTATTTTCTAAGATATTTAGCCATAGCTAACTTCAGGTTCCTTTCCCGTCTAGTACTACAAGAAGCAATTCTCTGGCACTGATTTTGGCTCTTCTCAATAGGCCTTGGACTTATCTGATTTTCTTCCTATCACCATCAGTCATTTGTCTCTTCCTGTTTTCTGACCTATTTAACTGGGACAGTCCTCAAAGTACAGTAAGGCCTTTAGCTGAGCTATGTTAACATGTACTCTAAGACATTATTAATCTTTTGATTTTCTTTCTTCCTCCACAGAAAATAAATAAGAAAAAACAACTAAAGCTAACTCTTCTTGGTCTGATCTGTGTGCTGTTTTCCTTCCAAAGCCCATAATTAAACTCTTTCTAATGGTCTTGCTTCTTTTTCTTCTGATCTTACCTCTCTTCTTTGCCTCTCACCCTCCACATGCATGGCTTTAAACTCTAAATCATAAACTTTTCTATCCCAAGTATTCATAATTTAAAAACTCTTCACTTAAAAATTAAAAAAAAAATCCAACTTATTCCTAGAATAAAATATCCTATAAATGTGTCATTGCACTGTTTTCCAAATTATCTCCAAATTATTTTTACATTAAGTACATTTTTGTATGATTTGCTTTTAGCCACTAAATGGTATTTATTTTTAAAAAATTACAAAATAGTTCACTTATTACCTGATATGAGAAAAAAACTTTTCTTTCTCATCCATTTAAAATGCTTGTAATGAGAACTTGTTCTGTTTTAAATAGTATGTTTCATAAAGAGTGGTAGTTATAATGTTGTCTCTTTACTCATTTTTCTTTCTCTGAAATAGTTAAAAATAAGATAAGACAAGTGTATTTAGTTAACAATATCTTAAGCTCTAAATTAGAAAACCCTATTCTAATGCAATATTGCTAGTTGGCAGGGTATTTCTTTCGTGACCGACAGCTACAAATCGTATTACTGTGTAAAACTTATTACTTTGAAATGTTTCTCTAGACATTTTATGTTAATCCCATTATAATGGGACTACAATCAAGCAATTGCAATGGTAGTAATTTTCACTGCTTTTATAGAAATTGTAGATAGATTGGACTGAATCCAAAACCTACTCCAAATAAAACAGCTATCAACTAAGTTCTTGATAACAATAAATGTTAAACTGCCTTCCATAAAAGGCTAACATAATAAAATTAGACATACTCTCCTTGGAAGTTATGGATTTTTAAAACTTCCAATTTTTGTTGTGGGATTTTTATGCAGAAATTTAATTTTAAGATTGGAGGGATAAAGTCTAAATTATTACAAGGAGTTCTCATACTGATCTAATCTTCACAGAGCTGTACACAATCTGTGTTTAATAAAGCTTCTATAGTAAGTTTATCCCTGGTAAAGTATAGATTAATCATGTAGATTAAAAATGAGGATTAGATCATTTCCATAAAATTGTTTTTAAGTATCAATTTTTTTCTATGTAGGCCATATTAAATTGACAAATTAATCTGGAAAATAAGCTTGATTAAAAGGTACTTTAATAAGTATACATGAGGTGCTAATATTTACCACGTATGTGCATTCACTTTTTTCAGAGGGATGGCAGAGGGGCAGAGGGAGAGAGAGAGAGACAAGCTTAAGCAGGCTCCATTCCCAGTGTGGAGCCCAGTCCAGGGCTTAATCTCTACAATCTTGAGATCATGACCTGAGCCGAAATCCAGAGTTGAACATAACTGATGAAGTCACCCAGGCACCCCCACTTTTTTAATTATTTAGCAATTGTGTACAGAAGACTTAACTATGTACCAAGTACTGTGCTGGGTACCAAGGTTACAGTGACCCCAAGCCATGTATGTTTATTTTTTGAACATATTATAATCCATTCATTTTTTGAACATATTATAATCCAAATTGTCTGCCAGTCAGAAATATTATGATAATAATGATAATAATAACAATAGGCGATATTTCTTGAATGCATTCTGTTCAGGCATTGTAGTGTGTTAAGAGTTTTATAAATTTTATCCTATTTTATCTTCTTGACACTAAGGAGATGGTAAATATTTTTATTCCCATTTCATAGATAATAGACCTGAAATTTAATGAAATCAACTAGTATATGGAATGTTATAAGTAACTACATGAAATAGATAAGATTCAGATAAGATTCTGATTGCCTCTACAACCAGAAATTTTAGCTATGTGATTTATGGAACCATTGAGATCCCATATAAAGACTATATTAAAAAGTCAACTTTTAAAGTCTTTAGATTTAAAAATTATGAGAAGTATTTTCAATGAAATAAGAACAGATATAATTTCACATAGTTTAAAATTAACATTATTCCTTCAAAATATGAGCTTAAACCTAAGCTTTAGTCATCGTGGAACACATAATATGTCAGTGACCGTGATTAATCATTCTAGAAAGCAGTATGTTTACATGTGTCAAGGGTCATGAAGAGCTTTTACACGTATGATACACATACTCTCACTTCTAGAAAGCATTCTAAGGAAACAGTTCAAAGGAATGGTCAAAAACCATATATATAAAAATGTTTTAGCATATTTTTAAAATGAAAAAATCAGCTTAAATATTCAATAGTATGTGAATTGCTATTAATTTTAGTTAATTTGTCCAGAAACTGGTATTGCTTGAAAAATTTTCAAATGATAATTATAAGAATAGATATATTTAACATAGAATAATATGCCATAAGTATAACTAAACATAGTAAAAATCACAACTTCCAGAATTCTGCTTATTTATAATTGCTGAATATTTAGGGACAATGACTAAAAATGAGTATAAAAGTAGAAAAACTTTGTTGTATCAGAAGGATAGTGAGCAAATCTGTTGTATCAAAAAGATAATGAGCAAATTTTCCCTTCATTTTTGTTTCAAATAAATATTGTCTTGAAATTATTTTTAAAAGCTTACATTTTGAAAGGATGTCTTTTATTTAAAGGCCAGAAGAATGTTTTGATATACTTATTTAAAAATATGATGTATAATTTATATTATTCAATGTAATAATTTCCAAAGAATTTTCTATTCAAGTACTCCTATTATTATATACACAATTACGTTATCCTATAATGATAAGCAATTAAATTCCTAAAGGCAATAATACCATGTCTTTGTAAATCTACAGGTCAAATAAATTGTAATATTTTTCTTTTTATTTGCAAGTTACTTGAAAAACTCAGGTGACCCTGTATTATTTTTTCTTCTTGTTTGGACAAACAAGATAACTTCTGAGTTTAGGCAAAAATAGCAACTTACACAAAAATTGATTGATTTTGTTTTTTATTCGCATTAAAAGGCTTCCATACATTTATGGAAAAATGAACTGAAAAAAATCAAAACAAAATTCAAGATGATTTTTTCCTCCCTATAAAATGGCATATTGAGGGGCACCTGGGTGGCTTAGTGGGTTAAAGCCTCTGCCTTTGGCTCAGGTCATGATCCCAGGATCCTAGGATCAAGCCCCTCATGGGGCTCTCTGCTCAGCAGGGAGCCTGCTTCCCCCATCTCTCTCTGCCTGCCTCTCTGCCTGCTTGTGATCTCTGTCAAATAAATAAATAAATAAAATCTTTAAAATGGGGGGGCATATTGAACTGCCTCTTTCAAAAGAATTGGAAGTTTTGACAACTCTTAAGAGAAAAATATAGAAGCTTAACTAGTGAACAAAACCAAAATCTTTGAGTGTTGCTTTTTATCTTTTTACTGATTAAAAACTTCTGCAGCTTAGCAGGTTTTTAATGGTTAGATCAGTAAGTGTATAAACTGCTCTCTGAGCATATTATATTATCTTGATACATATATTGGATAATTTATAAATAATTTTTTTAATTAATTTCAACATGACATTTTTTTGAAAAGCAATGCCTAAACAAAATTAATATACCTCAAAAATAGCAAGAAAATGTGGAAGAATATTAAAGCAGCACTTAATTTTTTAAGATTTTTATTTATTTATTTATTCAAGAGAGAGTGGGAGCATGACAGAGGAGAGGTCAGAGGGAGAAGCAGACACTCCATGCAGCTGGGAGCTCGATGTAGGACTCAATCCCAGGAGTCTGTGATCATGACCTGAGCAGAAGGCAGTCACTTAACCAACTGAGCCATCCAGGAGCCCAAAGCAGCACTTATTTTATAATATTTGACAATAATCCTGATTTTTCAGGTTGTAAAGATATATATATATATATATATATATATATATATATATATATACACACACACACATACATACATATATAAAATATGTTCTCTTTGACCCACCTTTTGGATCTTGAATAATAAATTGGTGTCTTTTTAAAATTTTGAATTATTTCTTTTTACTGGTTATATCTCTTGTTTTAATGTCCATTATTGTGGAACATACCACTTCCAACCTAGTGGCGAACAACAACCACCATTTATTACGTTCATAGTTTATGTGCATCAGGAATTCGGAAATAATACCATCAGTACTTGCCTCTGATGCCGTAGACTTGACACAATGTCTGCCATAGTGGGAAAACTCAAAGACCAGCAATGACTTTATGTCTGGAAGCCAGAATCACCTGAAGAATTGCTTGGTCACTTGTCTAGCAGGGAGGACTAGAAGTTTATGGACCTCTGTACCTACACAAGGACTCTCTGTGTGGTTTGGCTTTCACAAAGTGTTATGTCCTTACCATAACTGGACTTTGTATAAGACAGATCAAGTTTCCAAACATGAGCATTCCACAAAGGCAGAGGCTGCCTAGCCCTCTAGGTGACACTTTAAGGGAACATACACCATAGTACTTGATGGGAGGTGTTCCACAGTCACATTTTAGAAGAGCATGTGGAATTACAGATATTGTTGTGACTAACTTTGGAAAAATACAATGCGGCATTCTTTAGCTTCTAAACCCAGTTGGAAATTTAGAGCTCATTTTCTGAGTTTTGCTAACATCTATGCCTCTGGCAACCCATGTTGCCCTAGCACTGTTCTAGAAGTTGAGGTTTAAAGATGAACAGGATACATCCTCATTCTTATTAATGAGTAAAGAAGCAATTATGGTAATTGCTAGTTGCAAGATATATACAAATCAAGATGGTTGAGTATACAGGAAAGGGTTAGGTATAGGGAAACAGGTAGTAATATCTAAAAGGAGTCTTTAATGATTAGTAGAAATATACTAAGAAAAAAAGAAGAAAGTGTCAGAGAGTGTTCCAACAAAGAAAAGTACATTTTAAAAGTTCTGAAAACCTGAGACTGTGATCCAGTTGGGGAAATGGCAAGTAAATGGCAGGAGCTTAAAATATCAGAACTCAATACTAGGAACTGAGTCTGGAACAATAAATATGAGCAGATCATAAGGCATCCTGGTGTTACACCAAGGAGATTTGATTTGAAGGTCCTTAGAATCACACACAGGGTTTTAATCAGAGAAATTAAAAAAAAATCAGATTAGAAAGTTTGAGTTACAAAGTAAGGAAGGAATTAGAGGTAGGCAAGAACAGAAACAGAAAGATGAATAAGTACACTAGGAATTATGACAACCTCCATGGTAATAATACTGAGAATTACCTAAACTGGACTGATTCATGTGGGAAGTAGAATTGATAGAACTTAGTGATTGATTAGCTCAGGAGCTATAAGAAAGTGTCATAGTCTAAATTCCACAGACTAAGTAGTTTTTAAACAACATAAATCTGTTTCTTACCGTTCTGGAGGATGGACATCAGAGATCAGAGTGCCAAGTGAGAGCTCTCTTCTGGGTCAGACTTCTTCTTGTAGCTTCCCATAGTTGAATTGGCTAGAGAACTCCCTGCAGTCTGTCCTATTTAAATAAATTTTACTTATGAGGTTGTCATCCTTATGATTAAAGCACTGCCAAAAGTCCCCATATGCTAATAGCTTCTCCTTTGCACCTGTGGGGGTTAGGGTTTCAGCATGAATTATGAAGGGAAACAAGCATTCAGATCATAAGAGAAAGAACCATGATCAGCATTGTCTCTGAGTGTTTGACTTCAGATACTAGGTTAATGTTCCTTTCACTTGAAATGATGAACATGGGAGGTGGAAGAGATTGGGATCTGAGAACAGTTTTAGTCAGTTGTGAATATGATCAAGGTGGCCTAAATAAAGATGAGGAACTGGGTTTAATATATGGATTTGGTCCCATCAGTTTATACTGATAGATAAAGAAATGGATGCAGATGAAGTCTTCTGAAAAGAGCCAATGGCGTAAGAACAGCAGAAGACCAAAAACAGAACATGAAGGAATGACAATTAACACTTGACACAATGATTCAGCCAAGAACTCTGGAAAAGGGCAGATAAAAAGTAAGAAGGAAAGAGGAGAGTTTCACAATAACAATAGAGAAATGAATTTGAAAAGTAATCAACAGTAAACTCATAAGAAAAAAAGACAAAAATGTTCATGAGTTGTGTTTAACATCAAAAGCTAAGCTTAGAAAGAGCAGATTCACCAGATGAATTAACAACAGTGTGAAATGTCAGTAGAAAGTGAGGAAGTGGACAAAGAATGAGATAATTCTTTCAATATGGGCTGTAAAGTGAGCAAGACAGAACAGTAGCAAGTCTGGTTAAGAGACGGGAAAATCAGAGGCAGTGCAAATGTGAATTTAAAAGAACAAAAAGAGAAAGTAGTTAAAAAGACTGAAGAGAAATTAAATAATCAACTAATTTTTTTTAAAGATTTTATTTATTTATTTGACAGACAGAAATCACAAGTAGGCAGAGAGGCAGGCAGAGAGAGAGGGGAAGCAGACTCCCTGCTGAGCAGAGAGCCCGATGTGGGGCTCGATCCCAGGACCCTGAGATCATGACCTGAGCTGAAGGCAGAGGCTTTAACCCACTGAGCCACCCAGGGACTCCAGTAATCAACTAACATTTTCTTTTCTTATCCTCCTTTGCAAATTGGTGAGTTTTCTGGGCATTGAGTCTAGACTGAAATAAGGTATCCCAGAACCATTGGTAGGTTATTGGAGTTATCTTGATTTTACCAGTAATCTACTGTGTATCACTATTAAATGGGCATTCCAAAAGGAATTATTCAGAATCAAAATGAAAAATAAGACAGAGAAACAGCCTAATTTGCTAACAATTAGGACACCAGAGATTATGAGATTATGAGACAAAAACATAAAAACCAGGTATTAACCAATAGGAATGAACATTGGCGGGGGGGAAACCTTGCAGAAATGGGAATAAAGAATGGTGAGGTAGAATTCAGAATGATTTCCTGAGCTAACTAGATAAAGATAACTCTAAATTTTAAGAAAGTAACTGAAAGAGGGGCACCTGGGTGGCTCAGTGGGTTAAGCCTCTGCCTTCAGCTCAGGTCATGATCTCAGGTTCCTGGGATCAAGCCCCGCATTGGGCTCTCTGCTCAGCGGGGAGCCTGCTTCCCCCTCTTCTCTCTGCCTGCCTCTCTGCCTACTTGTGATCTCTCTGTCAAATAAATAAAATCTTTAAAAAAAGAAAAAAAAAGAAAGTAACTGAAAGATGCAGCAAATTCTCAAGTCAAAAAGGGTAGTGTGTGATTTTTATGGACTGAATTGCATTCCCCCAAAATTTGTATTTTGACGCTCTAAGCCTTTTTATGGCTGTACTTAGATATAGGGCCTTTGGGAAATAACTAAGATTAAATGGCATCAGCAGGAAGGGGATTTGACTAGATAGCATTACTGTAGTTAGAAGATGCCACAGAGCTCGCTCTGTCTCTCTCAACTAGAAAAAGCCATGTGAGGACATGGCAAGAAGGTAACCATCTGTAAGCCAGGAAGAGAGCTCTCACCATAAACTGAATGCTGCTGGACCTTGATCTTGAACTTTTCAGGCTGCAGAACTACAAGAAAATAAATCTGTTGTATAAGCCATGTAGTCTGTGATATCTTGTTATGGTAGCCAAAGCAGATTGAAATGCTGGTATTTACATATGTAGAGGAGGAAGAAGCAGCCTGTCACACCATATAGAAAGCAGATTACTACACTAGAAATCTGATGGATAGACTTTAAAAATTTCCACTCACTTCCATTGTGCGCTATTGATTTAGCTTGTCTTTCAATTTTGTCATTGAAAACATTTTTCTTGTTATGCTGGTATATGAATAATTATATTTTTATAGAATATCATATTGGTTTGTTACAGTAGGACATTGACCTTTCATTATAGCAGTTGCTAAGAAATTAAAGAATTCCTAATATTGTGCAAAAACATTAAGGCAGATGCAATCATTAATTAGTTCCTGAGTTCTGCTTACCAGAATATTCTGGGGCCAAAGTTGTTTTTCAAGCCAATTGGCAGTATGTTTGATAAAGTGTTCTACCAATATATCAGAAAAATAAAATATGAGAGATTTAGAATAGCGGATCATATTCTTAGGCCTATTCAAACAGTGTAAGAATATATGATAGCTGTGATCAGTGTCAATAATTAATAAACATTCAAATAATTTTCAAACACAGCAGTAATACTTGTTTTTACCTTAAGGCCTTTCCCTCATTTTGTGAACATTTTTAAAATTTTAAATTAACATATTGTTCATTTTTTCAAGTTTTCTTTAATTTTCTTCCTGTGATGTTTTATAGTTTTCAGTTTGTAGCCCACTTTTTCTTAAATGCATTTTGTTCTATTTTCTTTAAAATGCTATCATAAATTATGCTGAATAAGATACAGCACCTGCATTACCTCTGGTCACCAAATGTTAGTCTAGGTAGCATGGAGGTTGACAGAACGAAGAAACTACTAAAACCTGGGTGTATGGTAGAAAAGAGTTGTCTCATTTTGTAGACTGATGTCATTAGCTTTCTAAAACCCTCTACTAAAATTCACTGAGAGATTGAGTAGCTTAGAAGCAGTCTTCTTAGTTTTGAATCCTGCAGAATAGAGAGGTGTGTTTGGGTGATGCAGGATCCACAGGTTAATACTGGACAATTACTTATCACTATATCTGATCCAAACACCTAGCAGGTTGTTCCTAAGGGGTCAGCTAGCATGGTGGAATGGATAAAGGCTGCTATAAAGTTTGTTTACCTTGAGAAAGAGAATTGTTCTTCCTCCCCAGTATATGCCAAGTAGAACTCCCTAGATGAAGCAATTGATGTGGTGTATATACAAACCATTCTGGACTGGCTTTATGATGATTAGATGTCCAACCACTTTATGTGACCCTTACCCAGGTCATGGCAAATGCATGATTAAGGAGCCTTTTTGCATGAACACCCCATGTAAACTAGCTGCTTCAAAATAAACCAATGATAAAGGATGCCATTATATTGGGTGTGTCACCTTCCTCTTAGAGTCTTAGAAATGCTAAAAAAAATTAGAATAGTCAATGGACTTTTCCCAGAAAAGTGGAAATCTTAACATTTATTTAAAGGAATGGAATGAATTAAGCAGACACTGATGGGGGTCAAAACAAAAGCTTTCGTGCATCAGGGCGGTGTGAACTGATGGGTGCTCCTGCTGGTAGCCCAATATGAAGAGCCCTAAGGAAATCGTCTCTATTTACCTTAGTTTGAAGAAATTTAAAAAGCCAAAAGCCAAAAAAGAGTAATGAGAAACATGACCTTGAACTGTCAAATTGATGGTTTGTCAAATTAAGAAAATGAGGATTGCCAAAGGGTCCAAAGACTCTCAAGGCTGTATTGACATGTAGAAATAAAATGGTCAAGAGTGGAGATGAAATTTCAGGGACTACTTGACCTAGGATCCCAATGCATTGTGATTCTAAAAAAAATTGTTGAAGTCTAATGGGGCTATAATTAGATTGGGATGACACAGGGATGTAATTGTTGATCAGATTATGGTAAAAAAATTTTTGGAAGAAAACTGGAATTTTTGAAGCAGATTTTTATGTAAAGTAGTTGCAATTTTTACAATAATTTATTATTGGGATGGATATTATGTCTGACTGGTAAACACTTCCCCGTGTAGTATCATAAAACTGAAGTCATATAAGTTTGCCCTTCAGTCAGTATTAATGACATACTAAATGGCAATATACAGATTTGCCTGAGTCCATGTAGGTTTTTACCTTGAAACAATATCAGATACCAAGTGGAGAAAAAGAAATTGCCACTTTAATTAAGGCCACGTTAGAAGCTAGAGTTCTAGTACCAACAAATTTGTTGTACAACAGTCCTGTGTACCTTGTGAAAAAAGGCAGATGGCTTATGGTAACTAGCAGTATATAATTGAGCCTTGAATAAAGTAGTAACACCTACAGCATCAGCAGCCACTGATTTGGTTTCATCAGTGGGGAAAAACTACACCACAAATTAAAAGATACCAGTACTCAGTGATTATTTTTCTTACAATTTTTTTCTTGATCTTGAGCTCAGAATAACCAACTGCAGTTTGTCTTCATGGGAGAAAGATTCCAATTTACATTTGCTAAATTGCCATAGAATTATTTGAATTCACCAGTTTGCTGTCAAAATTTGATTAGGAGGGACTTGGACATCATACAGGTCAGGAGTCATGATAATATCTACAACTGAAGAGGAAGCTATGAAGAACCCTGTGAATGTACTAAAATCATTGAATTTTGCACTTAATATGGGTGAACTGCATGAGTATGTGAATTTTATCTCAATGACAACATTATATAAACAAAAGCATTCAATACATTGGTGTATTAAAATTGATTTGGGGACTTTTTTAATATTTCTAATTTATGTATAAGAAAAATGTATGTTGGATAATATTTACACTTGGTAAATTTTTTAATGATTGTGTTCTCTGAAAAAGAAATCAGAAAAAGGAAAGTTGAACTGTGTATCAAGAACTGGATTAGAAGTTCCACAATGAGGATAACTTGATCATCCAAATCAGGATAGCTTTGAATTTTATGGGGGTATAATTTATAATTATGCTGGTATAATAAGTATAAGTTGGGATTCTTGGGCAAATCAAGATATATGACAAGCTTAAGTTACACATGCCAAGGGGTATGGGCCTCCTACTAAATTTAATGAACATCCATAGGTTAAAATAATGGAAAAATAATGACCTGATATATATTTTAGGATCATTGCAATTACAAGAAATATAGTGAATATTAGATTGGATTAGAATAGTTGACAAGACTGGCTAATAGAGAAGATTTAGGAGGATGAAGGAGTAACTCAGGCAAAAGAGAACAATTTCCTGCAACAAAATGGTTTTAGTGGAAATGGATAAAATTGGAGGACTTAAAAGATAGGAGTATTATAGATGTATGTATGTATGTAAGATAGATGTATTATATAATAGTTGTTGGTTAATGGTAAAGATACCAACTGAAAGAAAAATTTTGATGACAAAGAGAATGAACAGTTTATGGAAATGTAAATGGGTAGAACTCAGAAATAGAGACTACAGATCAAAGGAGTTGTTTTACAGTGATGCTACAGTTATTACAATTATTCTGGGAGCAATAATTGGACTTCCATTGAAATTAGAAGAAATATTGGGACCCTTAGTATGATGGTGTTTGACAATCAAAATAAACAGGTCATCTCCTGAAAGTAAAAAGAGCATAAGAGGTGGGAGGAGACTAGAGAAAGTTGAAGTTATACTTGAAATGAGTGATGAATGGTGATCATTGAGTAGAAATAAAAGGATAGAGATTTAGTACTTTTGGGTAAAAACCGAGAACTGTCTGGGACTATAAATTTATATAGGCAGCACATTTGCAGTTACGTGATTTTTTTTTTCACCAGCACTGTGTCAGTTCAAATATAGTAGGAGAGAAGAAAGTACAGAAATAAGATATAATATATGATACAATACGACAACAGCTGAAGCTGAAATGATCAACTCTTTTGCCTAAGTCAGATGGAGAATCACTGAAGACACAAGAGAACTGACTGACAGTAATGTGTCAAAAGCTAGTGGTCTTAATAGAGTCAAAGCATACACCAAGTGAGAAGATTTGGGGTATGAAAAGATTATATTTGGGTATGGGATTATTGATTTTAGTGTCTATGAAGTTCATGAGTCATGGGTGTTAAATTGTAAGTTGTGATTTGGGAATTAGGTACCAAGAGCAGAGTTTTGATTATAGGTACGGTGTCTGGTTTCCTAGGGCTGTCATAACAAAGTACCACAAACTGGGTAGCTTAAACAACAGAAGTATATTGTTTCATAGGTCTTGGGGCCAGAAGTCTGAAATCAAGGTTTTGGCAGGGTAGGTGTCTTCTGAGGGCTAGGAGGGAATTATCTGTTGCAGGCTTGTAGGTACCCATCTTCTCCCCATGTCTCTTCACATGATTTTCCCTCTATGTTCCCTAAAAGGACACCAGCCATATTGGACTAGGGCCTGCCTTTATAAACTCATTCTAACCTGATTACTTCCATAAAAATCTTATTTTCAAACAGTCACATTCTGATGTACTGGGATTAGGTTCTTGAACATACCCTTTTTGAGAGGATACTGTTCAATTCATAGCATATACGATTTAGGGAGTTTGCAAATTAGGAGGCAAGGGTGGTATCTCTGGTGTCCTCATAAAGTTGACATTACCTGGGATACATGAAGTTCTGAGAATAGAGAAGAGGCAAGTTCTCCAATAGCCGAGAGGTAGTTTCTCAGGTAGTGAGCTGGAAACAAAAAGGATAATATTCCTCAATAACGTGGCTTTTAAATTTGTGAAGGTTCTAGTAAATGGTATTTGAAATTAGGCTGTAGAGGCAGAAAGGTGCTGACATGACTTCTCAACTCTGAAGTGACCAGAGTAGAGGAGAATAAGCAGAAAGACTGAGAAGGCTACTTAGGCAATGGTGTCAAGAATGACATGTTTCCATTCTGACAAAGAGGTATGGGATATTTTTTGTGGAAGACATTTAAGGTAAAGGTGAATTTTTTAAGAATAAAATGTAGGTTACAGATTGCAGCATAGAACATTTAGGAAGGAAGGAAAGGAAAGAAAAAGAAGGAAAGAAAAAGGAAGAAGGGAAGGGAAGGGAGGGAAAGGAAGGGAAAGCAAATTGGATCCAAGAAGGAGATGTATTAAAATAGAGGTGAAGGGAAGAGATTAAATTATCATTAGTGACCAAAAATAACAAAGAAAGGGACAAGATGTGTCCCCAGGATTTTTAAAGTATTAGTGCCAAAATTCCCACCTTGGATTCTTGGGCTTCCCAAGTACTCTGAGTTTTGAGAAGAGTAGTAGCCTGCGAAGTAGAGTTAGTGAATGTGAGTGAGATGGGAAGCTCCCCATAAAAAACTAGAGTCAATTTTGCTGTCCAAAAAAAAAAAAAAAAAAAAAAATCCTATCTTTAATAAAAATAAGCAGTAGAATTAATTAACCATATTTCTTCTATTCAAAGTCATACTTAATTGAATAAGTACCAATGATATATGAGGTGTTTAGAGAGGGAGGGGAACCGTGAAGTGTTGGCATGAGATGTATGTGAGAGGATTGGTTTGAACTCTAATATGCAAGAAAATACTTCTTCTAACTGATGAAGTATAGACATTTTAAGAACCCTAATCCTGTACTGCAAACATCCACTGAATCAGGTTGGAGGAGGTAGACAAGGTGACCTCTCTGGAAGGAGTTAGTTGAAGCAGGGGAGTCTACATATTAAGGTTCTCTGCAAAGGAAACTCTTTTCTCTTTTTTCCTTGTTACTCCCAGCTAGAGACATTGAAATATTTATTCATACAAAAATGTATAAGTCTTACAAATCATTTTTATGACAATATCTTGAAAAAAAATGAAACTTTAATTTTTATTTTCATTGGGAAATAACTAATGAATATGTAGAGCTCAGGAGTCTGATTGGAGGGTAGAAAGTGTGATCCTGTTCTGACAAATAGGGCTGCAATCAACATGATTCAGAGCAGTAAAGGTTTTACATAAAGATGTGTTTAGTCCGAAATTTGGATGGAGGGTGAGGAGGTAGTTGACATCATCTCCAGACTTTGAGACACTCTGAATATGAAAATTTGAAGGATTCCGAAAGCCACAGGGAAGTGATCTCTATAGAGGTAATATGGTTTTGATAAATGCAAGGCACAGAAATCATTTTGTTTAAAGACCTCCAACATAGAAAAACAGTGAGTCCTGAGAATCTAAATTGTCTTCAAAGTAGAAAGAGTTAGGATCACTGTTCTGCTCACTTCTTTCCAGTTAAATGATAGAAGGGGAAAATCATTACAGGTTTTAGATATAAAAATCCAGGGGCACCTGGGTGGCTCAGTGGGTTGAGCCTCTGCCTTCACCTCAGGTCATGATCTCAGGGTCCTGGGATCAAGCCCAGCATTGGAAAGGGGCACCTGGGTGGCTCAGTTGTTAAGCACCTACCTTTGGCTCAGGCCCTGATCCCAGGGTTCTGGGATCGAGCCCTGGGGGAACCTGCTTCTCCTTCTCGTTCTGCCTACTTGTGCACTCTCTCTATTTCTCTGTCAAATAAATAAAATCTTTAAAAAAAAAAAAACCTATTAGACATAGTATCTTAGGGACTGGATTGTATTTTTAAAGAAAGTTACTGTGTAATTAAAGGGTTATAATGTTGGGAACTTGGGACCCATATAAGAATGAATATATATATATATATATTCAGAGAGAAGTTGGGATGATAGTGAGGTGGTTAGCTCTCTCCTCATCTTCAAAGACCTCTAAGAATAGGACAGGATTCAGTCTTAAGAGCAAAAATGAAGTAAAGAGATTAACCACAGACAGGGGCTACACTGGTGGTAAACAAAATTCTTAAATGTCCCGGGGCACCTGACTGACTTGGTGCAGCATGAGACTCTCAATCTCAGGACTGTGAGTTCAAGCACCACGTTGGGTGTGGAGCCTACTTAAAAAAATAAAAATAAAAATAAACTTCTTAAGTGTAATTTGGGCACAGGATTACTTGCTTGTGGTATTGGAAGCATCTTTAAAACCGGAGTTATTCAATTTTTGGCTCCATCATTGATACACACGTGATCAGGATTGCCTTCAGACAAACGTATGAAAGAGGATGGTTTAGAATCAGCATTGGAAAATTAGTCTAGGGAGGAGAAAATGTTATTTTCCTAATGGGTAATCAAATAACTTGTGCCATTAAACTGTAGCATTAAAGAGTATAAGACTTCTTGTATCTTGATCTGCTGACAAGAAGACAATTACTATACCTGGTTTTGAAGAGCATTTAACAGCATAAGAAAATATTAATGACAAGTAATTAAATGTAAACAAGAGAACAGAATTCTTAATATTACATACAAGCAAAGAAAAAGGACAGAGAGAAATGTTTAAAATTATGATAATATAGGAATTTGGGAAAATATACTGGGTTTGCATAAATGCTGTTCTAGATGTAACTCTAAATGTCCGAGAAACATGAGATTATTCATTCTAACATATGTGTTTTTAAAATATCTCCAACAATACCTTTTTACCAGAACTTACAAATAAATGAATCCCTATTATTGTAAAGATGAAACTGAAGTACTTTAAATTGCAGAGGTTCACGGAGCAAAATACATAAAAAAGACAAATGCAAAATAGCACTTTCAACACTGCCCTCTAAAGAGAGAAAGGCCAGTGTTTCTGAAATAAATTTCTAAATTTAAAACATATTTTCTGTATTCAGAATTTTGCATGTGATTAGAATGAAAGGAAAATCTCAAGAGAACAAAACATGAAGTAAAAAATGGATATTTGAGCAATTATCAGAGGAGACAAAAAGCCTTGAACCTAAGAACATTTTCTCAAAAGTAATTTTTCAGCTGTTAGGTATCAAAAGAGGCTAGGCTTCTTTAAAGCGAGACTTCAGAATCCTGCTTTAAAAACTATTCTGATATGGAAATAACTATATTTTATAGCTTTATCAGTTCTTTCATCTAAGAATCTCAAAAAGGAAATGAAGTAACTGCAATGATTGAATTCTTTGAATATTAATGACCTCAAGAAAAATGGAAGCAATTAAAAAGAAATAGAAGTCCACTATAATGAAAGCCACTTTTTAATGTTATACATAAGGCTTGCTGGATGCTTATTGAAAAGTGATAGCTGATAGCTATTGTTTTGTTTCTGAGTTTGTTTCTAAGGAGTGTAATTATGCTACACGACCAGAGTGTGGATGTCTCAGAAGGGAACACGTGTTTTATTCTAGCAGGAAACCGTCTCTTTTATACCTACCAGGACACTTGTACTCATGAAGTGTTTCCATATTAAAGCATACAGCAACCGCATTCAGGATTGTTTACAACTCAAGGCCTCAAATAGGAGAAAAAAAAAAAAAAACACCTTATTTTCAAACCTTAAAATGTTGCACTGTTCTTTATAGTCAAGGCCACTATTAAGTAGTAACACAGTGGCCTGCAAGATGTGATTTACAGGCCTCTAAAAGTCCTATCTGCTTCAAAATGATAGTCATATATTTAAAACAGTATATTAGGTGGTCATCTTTATCTAACCCCCTTTTGTCAAGCAGGGCCTCCACTGCCTTAGATAGAGCATCTTTGTGCAAATGCAAAAGAAGCAGCAGCACTTCCTCTGGTCTGGCTCAGCCTCAAAATGGGTGAAGGGTTTGAAGAGCATAGAAAGTGCTAGATTTTACCTCTCTATTCCACACCTGGCTAAATGCCTTTGTACAGGGCAAGTACACAGCAGTATTCACAGCACCCCTGTTGTCCTACAGTTAAGAAGTCATTGTCAAAAAAGTCATCTTAAAATGCAAATTACATTACCTAGGAGGAGATAACACATATGTTTGATGTTATATTAAGGGTTTAAATAAAATCAATGGCCTTTTAAACTTTAATTACATTCCTAAAATGTTATTTGCTAGAATATATTACTGCTCACGCCTCTATTTCCCATAGAAGGGAAAGGTGTTGGCTAAATTCCCTGAGAAGGTAAAGCATGGAGGGAATATTGTAGAAGGCTCACTGCTTCCCACGGAAGACCTTAGGTACATAACTGAATATGAGGGATAAACTGCACCTGTGTAAATCAACCCTTCTGGGCTTTCTCTATGAATTTTTCAGGTCCACATATCTTTAGGATGCACATTTTTTTTTCTCTTGATTTCAGTAGGCTCCCTGTCCCTCTGGGGATGCCTCTTACTGATAGAGCAACTTAATTAAAAAAAAAAAAATGGTGAGGGAGGTATATATTAGAAAATATTTAGCTATAGATTTATGCCATAATTTCTTATCACTACAAGTTTGACTCAAGTCTTAGGTCTTTGATTCAGTAGTTGAGAGGTAAACAGAAATTATTATTATACATTCCCTAATCTTCAATACTATTTTTTTATAGTAACCACTAGGATTACTTCTCTCTAATCATAAACTTCTTTTTTATTTTTCAATTGCTTTGGATTTTAGAAAACATTTAGATAATATAATATCACAGCATTATTATTTTGTAGTTCTTACATTTTCAGTGTGAATTTGTGAAAAGTATTTATGGTTTGTTACTCTAAGACAAGTATAAAATTATTTGTACAACATCTTGTAAATAGCTTTTAATCAGAAGAATTATAATCAATAACTTTCAGTATAATTAAATGTAAAGGAGGAAAGACTAGAGTATTAAATAGAAAATATAAAAAGATTTAAAACAGTAGAGAAAAAGAGACAGCCAGCAAAGTCCTCCCTATTTTAAAACCTTGCCAAGAAATTCCTACTGAATTGCTTGTCAGTAAACAGCCCATGATGAAAAACCACTTTATTTGAAAGGAAGAGCTAATTATAATATAATTAAAATGGAATGTCCAGTAATATTAGAATCTCCAGATGCTATCCATTTGCAAAAGAAAAACTTAAGCAGTAACATAAAGTTGGAAAATCTTTATCACAGAAAGTCGTGGTGTAGATTTATGCCCTGTCAAAACACAACAAGGAAAACCAAAATGAGCTTTGAAAAAGAAGGTCTGTCCAGACCATACCTGGCTTTAATGATGAGAAAGAAACTCACTAGATGAATTATCAAGTCCTGCATGTTTATTAATAACAATTTTAAATCTCATAATCTAAATATTTCCATAAATTATCAAAGGGAAAGCAAATACAGTCTCTGTGGACAAGTGAAAGATAATGTGCTTATGCTACATTTCAGATGAATCAAGGAACATAGGAAGATCAACCTAAAATCAAGCTTGAAGAAAAATGAACTATGTACATAAAGACTTAGCAATTTTCACTGGGTAAGTCTTTGTGATTCTCCTGGAGTTCTAGACAAATAATATTTCATCTGAATTCAAAGTAAGAATCCCTAATCCGGTATCACCCATTGCTGGTACAATAAATTCTTCAAGTGACCCCTCCAAAGAACTCACAAAAACTATGTTAATTTCTACCGCATTGTTAAAAAAAGTTTTGTGTGTGTGTGTGTGTGTGTGTGTGTGTACGTATATATAATTGTCATCTGTATAACTATATTTTATAATTATATAGCTATTTCACATATATTAAAATCACACATACTTTTTTTATAATGGAGGGATAAAGTTCACTGTTACTAAACATTGGTTAAGGAAAACAATGTTCCACATTGAGTAGTTATGAGAATTGGGGACCAGAGAACAATCTGAGTACATGAAAGTAAATAATGATTTTTTCAAAATGAAAAAAAGAATATTTTGAATATGAAAATAAAGCTGGACATTTTGTGTTAAAAATTTTAAGTGATCACAACTCAGACAATGCACGGAAATATTACTTAGAATACAAAATTCAGGATAAAAAATGTGAAAGGTGAACTGAAACAACTGTGTGCCATGACAGAAGAGAACTTTGGAGACTTGTCTTAATTCAAAGCCTTAGTTTCTTCATCCACAAATTATCCATATATTACGGGATTGTAAGGATTAAATGATTTGAGGTGTCTAATTTAGAGTAAGTTCCCAATAAATGAAGGGGAATCACCAAACTAGAAGCAACCATGTAAACCAAATTCCCTTCCCAAGTGCTAGAAAGAAATTTCTTCAGAGTGAAACATATACAATAAATTCTAAATGACTTTTAATGATATTTACCAAATGGTATCTTAGGCTCCTCTCAATGATAAATCTAAACAGAAGTTTATATTCTGTGAGTCTCATCTCTAGCAGTAAGCATTTAAGGGTAAATGATATTTGGATATATCCAGGATAGTAAATTAATCTTCTGATACTTTCCTACTTATTAAAATTTAATTCAGCATTTTACAACTTCTTCATTAGATGGTTCAATGAGATATGACATTGATTTAAAATAAAATAGTCATAATAAGCATGCATGTATTATAAAATCATCTTATCATGATATAATAGTCCTATATATTACATTTTCAAATATTATATTTAAAACATGTTTTATTATGAATTCACCCTTTTGAAGGATAGCGCTGGCATAAAGTGCATCCTAATTTAAACTACAACTAGATATAAAAGTTAAATATTTGTAAATGGAGCTCTAAATCTTCAGGCTCAGTTAAACTATTAATTTGATAACTCTATTCTTCTGACCTTTTTAAAAATGTAGTCAGCACTGTTGCAGAGAAAATTGTAGCTAAGAGATGATGCACTGTAAAAACATGGGAACATTCAAAAGAAGTGAATATATCTAGAAAAAATTATGCTTGAAACATTTTCATTTATTTCAAGGATTTTAAATGAAAGCATAGAAACACATTCTCCCTAAGGCTTTAAACAGCATAGCCTGGATCGTTTCAATTCCCAAAAGGTCTATTTCTTGAATGGCTTTTACATGTAAGCAGAACAACCTTCTGCAATTGACTTCAAATATGTTTCTGTATGCCTCATAGGAACAGAGATGAGAAAAAAATGTTATGTCCCATGAATTCTGGAGACCAGCATTTGTGTATTTAAAGTGATTTTTAAAGACAATGTCTACAAAGTACAGTATGAACTGATAATCTGGCAAATGTCTAGTCAATGTAATCAAAAACAAAGCCAAAATTCAGGGTGAAGTGCTAGCTTAGAAACTTGTGTGTGATAATTGCCAGGCTTCTTCTTGACCTTGTGATGCGTAGATTGGATCACAATCTTGAAGCTTTTAAAAATTTTCTTCTCATGGGCTCTGTTCTCAGGAAGATGGAGGAGATTTACTTTTCACTGTTCTTCCAACTAAGTAATCCTAAAAACTTCAGCACTATGTATAAAGCAAACATAGACTTTCCTTTTTTTTTTTTTTAAGATTTCATTTATTTGTTTGACAGACAGATCACAAGTAGGCAGAGAGGCAGGCAGAGGGAGAGGGGGAAGCAAGCTTCCTGCTGAGCAGAGAGCCCAATGCGGGGCTGGATCCCAGGACCCTGAGATCATGACCTGAGCCGAAGGCAGAGGCTTAACCCACTGAGCCACCCAGGTGCCCCAAACATAGACTTTCCAAGGGGAGAGAAAAAGGCAGACTGGATGGGAAGTTTGAGATCCATGTTATGACATGGGGGTATGTCCCTCAGTTTTCTTTTTGCTTCATACATCTCAGACTTAGAGCCAAAGACGTCAGCCCCAGGAAACAATGGCAGTCACAAACCGTACGTTCCTCAGCAAAGGCCTTTTTCTAGCCAAAGAAATAAGAAGTGAGCAGCCTAAAAGGACAGAAAAGCTTTTAGACAATAATTGCTTTCTTATTGCCAAACACCACAAGCATTTTTTTTTTCAATTTTTTTAAATCATGGCACCACCTCGGCCTATGTTGTGGGAAGCCTAGACTTCAGCTCCTGCCAGTTATAACAAAGCACTTATGAAAGCTAATTTTATCTACTTGACTGGCCATGGGTGCCCAGACATTTGGTCAAGTATTATTCTGGGTGTATCTAGTCTGTGAGGTTGTTTCTGAATGATCTTCCTATTCGAATTGGTGGACTGTGTAAAGCTCGATGCTCTCCCCAATGTGAATGGCCTCATTCATCCAGCTGAAAGCCTGAACAGAACAAAAAGCCTGACCTTCCTGTGAGTGAGAGGAACCATCTCCTGCCTGACTGATTTTGAGCTGCAACATCAGTTTCTTCCTGCCTTCAGACTCACACTAAAACATGGACTTCTCCTGGGTCACAAGTCTGCCTGTCTTTGAACAGTAAATATACCATCAACTCTCTTGGTTCTCAAGTCCTCAAGTCCTCAGACTCACATTGGAACTACATCATTGGCTCTTTTGGGTCTCCAGCTTGTTGACTCTATAACTTGAGACTTCTTAACTTCTATTACTATATGAGCCAATGTCTTATAATAAATCTCTTCACACACACACACACACACACACACACACATTTAATATATATGAGATATACTGAGGAAATGTGGATACATATATACATATTTGTATATATACTCTATTGATTATGTTTCTCTGGAGTATCCTAACTAATATATCACCCCAAACCCTCCTGTCCACAGTAGAGTGGTGTCGGAAAAAACAATTAGGGAGTCAGGACTTTTATTCCTACAAGGCCTAAGGTATCAGTGGATCTGACAAGGGGAGTCTGGATTTACACCACCACCAGGCAATAACAAGTTGTATCTCCTACTCCCCTCTGAGGCAGTGTAAGAGAAGATCTTGTGCAGAGTCAGAGCTTTCACTATCACCACCCAGAAATGAGGCCACTTTCTAACTGTGGTATCAGTAGTAACCATATGGGGATCAGTAATGAGACACTCTTACTCCCCCAGCCAGAGATTTTATTGGAGATCTAGTGAGAGCCAGAAATCCTACACATACCAAGTAGTAATGAGGAGCCTTATCCTCAGATATCAGTGGATCCTGACTAAGGAACCAAAAAAGTGGTGGTAGGGGCACTTTGTGTCAAAGTATCAATAAAAAAATCACTTGTCTTATCAAGAATCAGAAAGATATGACTAAATTAAAAAAAAAAAAAAAGACAGGGAATTGATGTCAACACCAAGATGAAAGAGATTTTAGAATTATCTGACAAAGATTTTAAAGCAGCTGCCTTAAATATTCTTCAGAGAGAAATCTGAAACATGCTTAAAATAAAACATTGAACATCAGAATATAAATAAAAAGTTGAGCAAAGAAAGATAAATATAAAGAAGAACCCAGTAAAAATGTTAAAGTTGAAAAAGGAGAGATTAAAAAACATATAAGCTCATGTGAACAATGAAGAAAATAAAAGAAATAATCAGTAAAATTGAATAAAGAATGATGATGATTTCCCAGTTAATGAATGGAAAGAAAATAGAACTAAAAAATAAATGACCAGAGACTCTGGAACCTAAGTAACTATGAAAAAAATTTAAAAATTCATGTCATTGAAGTCATGAAGGGGAAGAAAAAAGATAAGGCTGAAAAAGCACTTTAAAAACTAATAACTGAAATGTTCACAAATTTGGCAAATGATATTAATGTACAGATACAAGAAACAAAGTTTACACCAAATTCAGTAGCTGGAAGAAATCCACATCAAGACATGGTCATAGTCAAAGTCAAATTTTCTTAAAACTAAGAAAGGAAAAAATCTTAAAAGTAACAAGAGAAAATAATCATATTATATGGGAACAACATTTCAAATAATACTGATTTCTCATTGGAAACCATGAAGGCTAAAGAAAGTGATACATTATGTGTCACGTACAGAAGGAAAATACTACTAACCCAATATCCAATGTCCAGCATAAATATCCTTTGGGAATGAAAAGGAAGTCAAAACATTCCCAGATGAATGAAAACTAAGAAAATTTATTGCTAACAGATCCACCCTAATAGAATGGCTAAAGGAAGTTATCCAAACAGAAAGGAAACACTCAAAGAAAGAATCTTGGAATATCAGGAAAGAAGGAAGAAGAGAAAAGGCAAAAATATGGATAATTACAATAGACTTTCCTTCTATCAAGTCTCCTAAATTGTGTTTGAAGCAAAAAATAATGGCACTGTCCAATTCGGTTCTAAATATATGTAGAGAATATATATATATTTTTAAAGATTTTATTTATTTATTTGACAGACAGAGATCACAATTAGGCAGAGAGAGAGAGGAGGAAGCAGGCTCCCTGTCGAGCAGAGAGCCCTGTCGGGGCTCAATCCCAGGACCCTGGGATCATGACCTGAGCTGAAGGCAGAAGCTTTAACCCACCGAGCCACCCAGGCGTCCCATATAGAGAATATATTTAAATCACCTTTGTCATAAACAAAAAATAAGGAGATATAATTTTCTACACATGACTTGAAGTTGAAAAGTAATGATCCTAGTGACAGAGTTATAAATTATAACAATAAAAATTTTATTTGTACAAAAAAAAAATCTAGAGCAACCATTAAGCAAGTTATATAAAGGATATACTTAAAAATAGTAGAGATAAATCAAAATGGGATTCTAAAATCAAAATATTCACAGTACCCTACAGAAAGTCAGGGAAAAGTAAACAGGAGGTGAAAGATCTGTATAGTAGAAATAATAAGATATTGATGAATGAAATTGATGAAGACAAAAATAAATGGAAAAAGTCCTGTGTTCATGGATCAGATGAAGGTATATTGTTAAAATGTTCATGCCACTCAAAATCTCTTCTAGATTCAGTGAAATCTCTACCACAATTCTAATGGCATTTTTTTAAGAAATCATAAGATTAATCCTAAAATTTATATGGAACCACAGAAGACCCTAAATAGCCAAAGTTATTGCAAGAAAAACAAAGCTCGAGGCATTACACTTCTTGACTTCAAACTCTATTACAGAGGTATAATAGTAAATAAACATGTGATACTGACATGAAAACAGATGAGTAGATCAATGGAACAGAATCAAGAGCCCAGAAGTAAACCCTAGTGTATACAGTAAACTAATATTTGCCAAGGGAACCAGGAACACTCAAAGGAAAAAAGATAGTGTCTTCAATAAATGATGCTGGGAAACTAGAATAACATACAAAAGAATGAAATTTGACCTCCATCTTACACCACTCACAAAAATAAACTCAAGATTAATTAAAAGTTAAACATAAGACCTGAAACCATAAGACCCCTAGAAGAAAACAGGGAGAAAGCTCCTAATATTGGTTTTGGCGATGATTTTTTGGATTTGATGCCAAATCACAAGTAACAAAAGCAAAAATAAATATATGGAACTATATCCAACTGAAAAGCTTATGCACTGCAAAACAATCAACAAAATGAAAAGATGACCTCTGAAATGGGAAAAAAGATTGCAAACCATCTACTGATAAGAGATTGTATCCAAAATGTATTAGAAAAAAATACATAAGGAACCTCATACAACCCAATACAAAAAAGAAAAATCTGATTTAAAAACAGGCAGAGTACCTGAATAGACATTCTTGCAAATAGGACATCTAATAGGTACATGAGAAAGTGTTCAACATCACTAATCATCAAGGAAATGTAAATCAAAATCACAATGAGATATCACTTCAGACCTATTAGAAATGGCTATTATCAAAAGATAAGAGATAACCAGTATTGATGAGAATGGGGAGAAAAGAGAACCTTTTTGCACACTGTTGTTGGGAATGGAGTTTCCTCCAAAAATTAAAAATAGAACTACCATATGATCTACCAATCCCACTTCTGGGTATATATCTAAAAGAAATGGAATCATTCTCATGAAGAAGTATTTGTAACCTATGTTCATTGAAGTATTATTCACAATGCAAGATATTAAAACAAACTGTGTCTGTCTGCAGAGGAATGGTAAAAAGATGTGGTATGCTGCGTGTGTGTGTGTGTGTGTGTGTGTGTGTGTGTGTGTGAATATATATGATGGAATATTTTTCAGCCTGAGAAATAAAGAAATCCTGCCATTAGCAGCAACATGGATGGAAGTTGAGGGCATTATACTAAGTGAAATAAGTCAGTCAGAGAAAGACAAATATTGTATAATCTCACTTACATGTGAAATCTAAAAAGATCAAACTCACAGTAACAGGATAAAATTGTCATTACTAGGAGCTGAGAATTGGGGGACGTGTTGGTCAAAGGATACAAAATTCCAGTAATAAGATGAATAAGTTCTGGGGGTCTAATGTATTGCATGGTGACTATAGTTAGCAATAATGTACTATATACCTGAAAGTTGCTAAGAGATTAGATCATATATGTTTTCACCACACACCACACATGCGCACACACACACACACACACACACACACACACAGAAAAATTACATTGAGGTGTTGGAGTTGTTAACTAACCCTACTGTGGAAATTATTTCCCCATATATACATGTATCAAATTACCATGTTGTATTCCTTAAACTTATACAATGTTATACAACAATTATACCTCAATATTGCTGGGAAAAATAACAAATGAAAGCGTCTTTTTTTCATTATGTTGAGAAAAAACAAAATGTATATTTTTCTATCAGAATAGTTTTAATAAAGAGGCAGATTTTAGAAACCTGAAGGTTATAATCCCATGCTGATAATTTTCTTACAATGATAGCATAATTTTGAAGGATGGCAATACATATTCCAATACAGTTTTTCAAAAATTGGTATATTCTAACCAGTAAGCTCATTATGATAACATAATAATTGTAATTGGTAGGAAATTGTGATTAACATCATGCTTTTTAAAAACTTTTTCAGAGTGTGTCTAAATTATACTAATTTGTTTTGAAAGAAGAATTTAATGTGTGAGATCTGTGGAAAGATGATGGTGATTCTTGCCTAAGGAAATTAAATTGTGATCAAGTAATTTACTATAGATCATAGAATCCCAAGTCCTTATAATCTAAATTTAAAATACATATCGCACAAAGTAATAAAGATAAAGAGTATATGTATGTTAAAGACAATTTGGATACAGTATAATTCAATTTATATAAATTCTATGTTCTCTGTAAATCAGATTATTGACAAGAGAAATTTCTTTCAGTTGGAATATATCTATGTGTGTATATATGTATGTGTATATGTATACACGCACATATATCTACACACATATACACAAATATATGTATTTCAAATATATGTATTTGAAAATAAAAGACATAAAATTATTCATGTTTTCAGTGGATATCTGCAGTTAATATCTATTACTATAGGGGCACCTGGATGGCTCAGTGGGTTAAAGCCTCTGCCTTCGGCTCGGGTCATGATCCCAGGGTCCTGGGATCGAGCCCTGCATCAGGCTCTCTGCTCAGTGGGGAGCCTGCTTCCTCCTCTCTCTCTGCCTGCCTCTCTACCTCCTTGTGATCTCTCTTTCTGTCAAATGAATAAATAAAATCTTTAAAAAAATATATATATCTATTACTATAATTAACTAAGGCATTCATAAAGAAATAAAGTGAGCTAAAATTAAATACATAGCCCAGAACTGTTTGATCTTATTATGAAGAACAAAGAAACAATTTTTCCAATATAATATAACTACTCAGAGTAGGTGACACTTAACACACATGGGTATTATGTTGGACAAACCTTTTGCCCTTCCCTTTCTGTATTATGTGAAGCTCAAAGAAAGGACACTTACTAAGCTTTAGAAGTAACACACACTGAAAATAGGACAAGAATTCACAAAATAGAAACCAGTGACCAAAGAGACATTTTGTTCGTTTCATGTCCCTATTTTATTCCCACATTTATTTCCATTTATTTTAAAGCATCTCTCCTTGTTGCTTTGTCCTTTTGCTTGGCTAACTGAATCATCAAGGAGGATTAATGTGACTTTCAACCACCACGGACTTCTTTTTCCTTTTTCTCAGCACTCTTCTTACCCACCCAGGCCAAAGTTCCTTTGAAGTCCATGGGAAGTCCGCATCAGAGGTGATTAGTAGGGTTCAGAGCAAACCAGAATAGCTTCCTGACAAAGCATTGTACCTTTCCACAAATATCTCCAGCCTGGAGTGTCACAACTCTTTTCTCAAAATCCAAGTTACTTACCTATTCATTCGAGCTCACTTTTAGTCCCTGTGCCTTAGATCTGAGTCAGGCTGTTTGTTTGACTGCTTGGGACAAATACCTCTTTGGGTTGCATACTGAACCATGAACTTTTCCTCTCAGGACTTCTCCCACAGTGTGCAACTATCTCTGTGTGTCATCCTTCACAGAATGCTGCAAAGAACCTGAAAAATCATAACAGAGTGGAATGGGAACGGTAGCTGCTGACAGGACAGAAATGATGAGACGGATACATTTTGAGACAGCTGCTGCTCCCTGACAGCTGACTGAAAGCCAGTGAGGCAAAGCACCACTGCCAACACCAAAGAAAAGTCTGGCAGAGGGGTGAAGCACACGGTCCTAATTATGGGAAATAGAGAAACATTTGCAACAGGAAGAGGACCAGCTACGTTCCAAATCTGCCTCTGCTCCTAGCCCCTACATACCTCTGGGCAAGACAAAGCACCTCTTGGAAAATATTTCTTAATGAAAGGAGTTTGAAGGAGAGATTTGGTTCCTTCCAGAATCTCATCATGGGAAATGTCACAGAATTTACTCATCCAAATGTTTTCATCATTATCACCGATGCTGGAGACTAGTTGGGATTTAAGGTACAAGAAGCAAAGTAATCCACAAAGGCATTACATATGAAGAGAAAAACAGGATATAAGACAGAAATAAATCAAATGTCATGTCTTCAGAAAAGTCACTAACATGAAAATAAAAACTGGAAAGTCAAGTAGCTGTAGCTAGCATAATGTCATGCACAAAAAGATCCTGATTTTGGATGGAAATGTCTTCTTGTACCTCACATATCATTCTGTCATGTGTAGCTACTTGTTATTTTGATCTCAGTAAAGATAGTAAAAGAAAAAAAAAACTTGCTGCCAACCTTTTCATAATGTTTTGATATCTTTTTGTAGGCAAAACAGATACGTGATTCTAAGGATTTTTCTTATCATTCTTTATGGCTATTTAAATTTCTAATTACTTATGAGTGTGACACCTGTGATCCCTGAATTCTTCAATATCCAATATACCTTTGCGTGGCCTACAAGGCAGATATAACATGTTAAAATCATAGAGCTGCAAATGTTAGAAAATCTATTAAATATATATATATTTTTTTCTTTTTGTTGGTATATGAAACCTCAGCAGGCACATGAATTTCATAGAAAAAAAACCAGCACTGAAGTAATTGAAGGAAGCCCAGCATCCAACAAAGGCTAAGGGATAAGAACAAATGAAGACTATTTTGATTATGAACAAACCAACTTATTCAGTGCAAGACAAATTCCAGGGATATTTTATTTCATGAACAACATTAATTCAAGCAAAATCCATAAACATGAGACAAGTTTGTAGAAAATAAAAAAAAAATGTAGAAAACAGTATTTAATTTGGGGGAAAAATAGATAAGGGAGAAGAAAAATCCATCTGGCCCAAAATATGGTAAAACTTTCCATAACCAAATTAACACAGCACTTTTAAGAAATTCTAGTTATTTGATAATGAGCGTGACATGAAGAATAGTTCTCAGCAAATGAGATATTACTTTCTGTGGCAAATTTTTTCTTTGGAAAAATAATTGGTTTCTTAGTCAATGCCTTTCCAAAGAGTAATTAATGAGAGGCACTGACAGTGGAGATCGGAGAAAACAATATTCACGGGTTAACCGTGAGAGAAATTAGTTCACTATCTCAGCTTATGGAATAAATTGTTAGTTACTTGAAAAAAGGAAGAATAGAAGAGAAAGCATATGTATTTCTCAGTATGACATCATCCTTATTGTGGCCTATCTCAACAGGAAGTAGAACCAGGACGTAAGCATATCCCATTTATACATTACTAGAATGTGTTATATAGTAAAGGAAAAGTTAATGCACTGTAAGTACAGTTGGCTGATTCTAAGTAATTGTTAGTTGCAAAGGCAAATCATAATTACCTTCAAAACTTATTTCTAAAATTGTTACGTCTTTGCTCCACTTTATATATTGAGAAATATGTTTGCAGATTCTGAAAAGTCTATTCTTTCTAATTTGAGGGATCCATCTGTTTCATTGAATTATCAATAGACACCATATTAATAAGACTCTAAGATAAATTTGAAGTTTTGAGGAGAAAAATATTTCAACATATATCATGTCTATTATTTTTGAAAGTATGAATACTTAAGAATATAAAAGGGGAATGTAAAATATGCTTGAAATGTATTGATTTATTAAGTCCCACTTTCTGGGAATCAAAGATAAGTAGAAAGAACCTGAATAAATAACAAGTGGCTAATTTTAAATTGTTGAGTGTTTTGCTCCCAAGTCAATCAACACACCTCAGTGATAGGAATATTTACAATTCCAAAAAATTTTTCAAAAAAAAAAGAATATTTACAATTCAGTCAGAAACGTGGTAGAAAGATAAAAATAAGCTATTGTCATCTTTTGGCTACAGTAAAATTACATAATTTATTTTAAATTAACTAATTATGTAGTGCCAATTTCCTAGGTATCTTTTTAAGTGTGTCCTCAAATTTTATCCCCATTGTACAAGTGAGGAAACTAAACCACAAATAAGTTAACTAAAAAGAGAGATACTACTTATTATATTAATTATAAATTAGCATGCTCTGCCAGATGTATCACATTTTATCATTATTTTGAGGGTTCACGTAATCTTCTTTTTCAATAGGAAGTCAATTTCATAGTTAAGGAATTGAATAGAAACAAGAAATTTACCCATATTGATAGTTTAAACAAGAACTTCTTAGCTTAAAATTGAGAACAAAAGAGGTTTTTCATTAAAAAAAAATTGTGGCAAAAAAAGAAATGACATTTTTTTTTTCCTTATGAAGAAAGAAGAAATTAGTAACAGTCAGACAGAAGAAAGAGAGAGTGGAGCAAAAAGGTAGGAAGGAAAGATGGGAGAAGTGGAGAAGAGAAATAAGAAAGAAGGAAGGAAAGGGTCATTATTCTGTTGGATTTCTTTCAATAGGTTTTATTTTAAATAGCAAATAAGTATTTAAGGCTGATTACCTTGTGCATCAGTAAACTGATTCCTTGGATACTTTTTTTATTTTTTTAAGATTATTTATTTATTTATTTGTCAGAGAGAGAGAAAGGAGAGAGCATAAGCAAGTGGAGTGGCAGGCAGAGGGAAAAGCAGGCTCCTTGCAGAGGAGGGAGCCCAGTGTGGGACTCAGTCCCCGGACTGTGGGATCATGACCTGAGCCGAAGCAGACACCCAAATGACTGAGCCACTCAGGCATCCCTCTTGGATACATTTTATAAATGAGAAAAAAATTGTAAGTAGCTAAGATATTAGCAAAAGCCAACATGAAATGTCAGTTCTCTATTTTGCAAAAAAAAAAAAAAAAAAAAAAAAGAACTATAAAACATGTGATAACCATAGGCAAGTTCCATATAAACAAGGTACATTAACGTTAGAAAATATTTCCAGTGATGGGCAACCATCTCTGAAGCAGAACATCTTTGTTAGAGGAAATGCAATAATCTTCAAGAAAGATTATAATTGCACCGTAAGCAAATGTAAGTGCAAATATCCACCATCTAGGGGTTGTCCAACATTGAGGGATGACTTTCCTACTTCCTACAATGACATTCATGGGCTAGCAGTTACTCTGTTTATGTGACAGATCCTTGAATTACTTGGTCACCCATCAGTGGACCAAGGGTGGGGAGAGAATCATCTATAGGATAGCAGTTTCATGACTCAGCCTAGGGTAATCAATAATGAAAGGTGCTGACGACTCAAATGTCAACCCCCAATTTTTTCCTTGTGCTAAAGCAAAACTCTAGGAGATCCTGAATAACTTTGCTCCCATGAGAAAGTAACAGTGGTTTCCTCAATAATATAGAGTATAATAATACAGTCCAAAGAAATTTACCCTTCACAAAAACAAAGCAATATTCTTCCAGTGTCCTGTGGAGAGTGTTTCTTCTAAACTTGGTCCTGGCATGTGCCTGGATTGCCTCTCTAAAAAAGGATAATCTTCCTCATAGAGCTTTGAAGCAGTACCTCTTAGCACAGAAATATTTTTTGTTTTAATTGAGATCCTGTCTGTATGTGCACCCTCTTTCATTTTATGTATGTATCTAACTGTACATGTAAAACTAGACAATGAATTATTTCATTTTTTAACATAGATGAAATAAAAACAAATATCTTCATGGGACTGGTAGCTAAAGAGTTGGATATAAAAGCTTTTGTGTTAGCTAATGTTTGATGAGAGAAGGAGAAGCACTCTCAGTGGTATAGAATGAAATGTGTTCTAACGATCAGACCTTGTGCATTTGTGCAAGCAGGTTCAGCGGTCTAGTGGCTATGGCCTCTGCTTCTGGTTTGAGGTCTGAACTCAGTTTTACAGGTTGGAAAGGAAAGGTAAATGCATACTTGGGGAGAGAGCAAGGACTAACTGGAAGCCTTATCTGTCTCCTACCTCCTCCAACCTTTAGGATAAGAGGGATTGCTTGCAGGAGAACCTGGCCCTCGTCACTATGGAACTGGACACCCACTGGCTCAGGATTTGGGAAGTTGAAAGAGGAGATCCAGAGGAAAGAGAATGAGCTGCAGGTCTGACCACTGGCCCCAAACAACTAGTTAACCCAACAGATGAGTATGTACGGAAGCAGCAGTAGCCCCTCGCTCTATGCAAACTTCAAACCATAAAATACATACATACATACATGCATACAAAATGGGGCTGCTTCTCCTCCTACACAAATTTCTCTTATGGCCAACCTAATCTGACAGCATTTCATGAAGGAAATCTGTGAAACAGAGCTCCAATTTAGCTAAATTGACAGAGTAAAAAGCCACCATAGGTTTCACTGTAGAAAGCAAATGAAAACACAGGCATAAGCCTTTTTTTTTTTTTATTTATGTAATTTCTTTTCAGTGTAACAGAATTCATTGTTTATGCACCACACCCAGTGCTCCATGCAATACGTGCCCTCCATAACACCCACCACCAAGCTCCCCCAACCTCTCACCCCCCACCCCTTCAAACCCCTCAGATTGCTTTTCAGAGCCTTTTTATACATCTTAACTGTGAAGATAGATAAGAGGGTTCTTAAGACTGTCCACAGGCTGTCTCAGGTTGTAAAGAAGTCTCTGTAGGCTTTAGTCATAATAAGAGGGCCTGACGAATCTGCCCCATCCAGAAGAGGACATATGATGCCCACAATGGAAAATAAGCCAGAAGAAACAAAAAAGCTTTGTAAAAATTGTATATGCTCAAACGGTACTTTTACACTTGCACAAATAGATGAGTAGTTGGAAGATGTCGATAGACACAAATACGTGTACATATGTGTGTGTATGTATGTATATATGTGTGTTTATATATATCTGATATATATATAATTTTGAATAATCTATTTTTTAAATAGTTGAAGATATATAAGTACCATCATCCATGATATTTCGAGCCTCTGAGCTCAAACTTACATTTGATCAGAAAGATATTTAATGATCTTCACATTAAATAAGTTGTAGTCCCTTCCCATACTTAATTTTGCAGGAAATAAGTGAAAGCTTTACATTTTGGTGCAACAACTCCATTTGAATTTCAGGAATATACTTTTTTTTATTCATAGAGAACAGTTATAAATATTGTTAATATTTATCTCATGCCATTATAAGTACATATGTTTTCATATATGAACTATGCAGTTCAGAGAACAAAGTGCTTATTATCCTGTGAAATGTCTCATTTTAATCCAGTATATAGTATATGTGAGTTTCCATAAAAATATTGATTTGAACACAAATCTCTATGTGTTGACGGCCTTATCAAGTGCTTTTTTTGAATAACTTGCAATAGACTGGCTTTTATTATAATCAAGTATGGACATGAATAAATAATTTTGAAATCTACCTCTCTATCATCTGTCTCCTTCATTTATCTGTAACAGCCATGCTTTATTCAAAACTGATCCTTGGGGGACAGCTGGGTGGCTCAGTTGGTTGAGTGTCTGACTCTTGATATCGGCTCAGGTAATGACCTCAGGGTACTGAAATGGAGACTGCTTAAAATTCTCTGTCTCCCTCTGCCCTTCCCCCTGCTTGTTTGTGCACATGCCTCTCTCTCTAAAATAAATAAATAAATCTTAAAAAAAAAAAAAAAAAAAAAAACCAGAGCCTTGGGATTTTAGCACTAAGGTCCTCCATGAGATTCAATCAGGATATAATAAGTTATACTCTAGCATCTCACTTCTAGAGTATCCACTTAGTGATTATAGAAGTGCCTTAGAGCCTGATGGGGATGCTATTGAAAAGAAAAGGAACATTGAATACCAAGATATGGGAAGAAATTAAGTAAGGAAAGAAAAGAAGTGAAAAGAAAAATAAGAAAAGGAGAGGGGGCACCCAGGTGGCTAAGTCAGTTAAATGTCCAACCTTTGATTTCAGTCCAGGTCATGACCTCATTGTCCTGGGATTCAGCCTCACATCAGGCTCTGCACTGAATAAGGAGTCTGCTTAAGGATTCTCTCCCACTACCCTTCCCCCCACTCTCTCTCTCTCTCAAATAAATAAATAAATCTTTAAATAGAAGAGAAAAATTAGCTTTCATTTGTTGACTAGTCATCAAGGAATAGTGTTAAATTTTTGTCTGTCACTGTCTCTTTCTTTCACACACACATACATAACACACACACTCACCTCACACATGCACACCAAAAAACAACATTAAAAAAAAAAGTCTTAATAAGCACTGTATATAAACTGCACAGTCTATAAACACAACAAAGATTAAAAAACACAGAACACATAGGATAATTATGGGAGCTTCTATCTCCTTTAAGCCCCATCCCACCAGAATTCTTTTTCCCACTCTATGCTGACAAATAATTATCCATTGTCATAGCTAGACTTGTCTGTCTTCTCTTTGAAGCTTTCCCTAACCCTACTGAATTGGTCATCCTTATTTTGTGTGGTCTAATTATTTGTGACAATCTAAATGATCTTTGTAATAATTAGTGCTAGTAACTATAATGGATACTTTATCAATGAAAGATATAATAGGTACAATATTATGTTATATATTATATAATATGTAGATACCATAATGGACACAAGTTGAGTTTGAGATTGTCTATAATAATGTATTTGAAGGCAGTTGTAGCTTGAGCTACAATTATGAGCTTCAGACTAAGAAGAGTGGTTTTGTTTAATTTTCATAGTAAATATTTATTTTTTCATTTTTAAAAATATTTTATTTTTTATTTGAGAGAATGAGCATAAGTGGTGGGGAGGGACAGAGGGAGAGGGAGCCGCAAACTCCCCACTGAGCAGGGAGCCCTACATGGGGCTCCATCCCTGGGATCATGACCCTATCCAAAGGCAGACACTTAACTGACTGAGCCACCCAGGTGCCCCATAGCAAATCTTTAAAACAAATGTCTTTTCACCTTGTTTATAAAGTTGAAGCCTACAGAAATCATCTTTAATAAAAAGTCTTATAAACAATGAGTTTGACCCCAGGTATTTACAATGCTAATACAACCATTTTTCACTGAATTGCAATCATCTGCATAACAACTGTATTTTCTATTTGTTTAGAACACCCAGCAGAGGGTCTGACTCATATAAATACCATGTACATATTTCTTATGCCTCCAAAGTTAATATGTGGTTCTTTCAGTTGTCTTTGGCTGTTGCCTGTCCTGATTGCTCAGTTCAACTACCTTCCCAGTTTTAGAGAAATTTGAATTCACTTCTAGATGCACCATTTCTTCACCCTATATCAATATCATACTAAGTCCTCATTGATAAGTGGAGATAAATGAGGGACAATTTAATGTATGTTTATTGCATATTTAATTATTTTTTCAGAGACTTGATGACTTTAATAGACTGAAAGTTTTGTTATATCAAACATTTCCTATAGGTTAAATAAAATGTTCATTTGTCTATTAGTTAAAATATTTGCAGCCAACCCATTAAGTAGCATAAGTGAGGTTTTGCTTAACTGAAGCATTAAGAATCTTAGAAAAGGAGATACAGATATTAATTTTGGGTGGGATCAGAAAGGAAAGCCTACTGGAGAACCTGGGTGCTCAGTTGGCTAAGCATCTGTTTTATGCTCAGGTCATGATCTCAGGACCCTGGGGTAGAGCCTTGCATTGGGCTCCCTGTTCAGCAGGGAGCCTGTTTCTCCCTCTCCCTTTGCCCCTTCCCCCTGCCTCTGTTCTAACTTGCTCTGCTCTCTCTCTCGAACAAATAAATAAATCTTTAAAAAAAAAATAGATAAAAGAAAAGAAAGGAAAGCCTACTGCTTATAACATTTCTTGACTTGTTTAAGAAAAAGAAAAGGCAGGTAACTGAGTTCAGTCTTTCTAGAGAAAGAAGGAGTGGAGAAGAAAATAATACGTAATAGATGCAACTGATTTGTATGACTATCGGGTTAAATTTAAAGTTTGGCAATATCTCAATCTACTGATGGGAACTCTGTTGTTCAGCTCTTTCCAAAAATCCTTGATCACAATAATAAACAGGTACATAATAACCCTACAGGGTTAGTCGAAGCCTCTGGTAAAGTGTTTAGAAACACACATTTAACAAGTGTACCTGTTAATTATTGTGATCATGCACATTTGAGAAACAGACATACTGGACTTCTAAATAGAAAAATATAATTTAGATTCTTAGCTCTCCTATTAATTATCTATATGACTTTATATATAAATTTTCTTTAGTTAAACTTAACAAAATTTTAATGAGTGTTTATTGTGTTTAGAAAGGGTTTTGCACTTGGTGCTTCAGTTGAATATCTTATCAAGTAACAGTTTCAAAAGAGATGCTTCCAAATGTCCTTTGTAGTTTTAAAATGTTGACACCATAAAACAGGCCCATTTGTTTTTTTGTTTATCTGATGTGTTATTTTTAAGAGATTTATGGGAACATAGTTTAATTAGAAAATGCTAACATGAAAGGGTTATATTAGCAGAAGTTTAAGCACATTGAGATTATCTCAATAGCTTTCTGACATACACAATTTCAGACACTATTAAACTAATCAAATGAGATACAGCTATGATTACATGAGTCACTTATACTCAGTGAGAATTTTTTTTTTATGTAATGGTATAAAAATATCAATGAGAATAAAATATATGTATTTGACTTTGCTGAATCAGTTTTGTGACAATCTGGATTAACTATTTTTAGAATACAATTAAACTAATTTATAAAGTTAATTTGTACTAATCTCCTTATAAAATACATAGCTAAAATTTAAATCTCAAAATATTTATGTTGCCTCCAATATATAATCTTATTAACCTTAATATATTTTTTAAAGCATGCTGAAACATACCCTCAGTATAAATTAGTTGTTAAAATATATTCCAGTAAAAATATTCACTAATTCAACCAAGAAACAACTTGGGTACCAACATTATGGGAGGAATTTCAAACGATATATGAAAAGGTATATTTCATCTTAAAGATGAACTATAATGTGGCTATATTCCATTTTCATCCTGCTGAAAGGGAGGACATTGTACTTTAATTTTATTAGTCATAAAGATGTAATGATTAACACAATAATCAAATTTGTGGTATTACTGCACTGGAGACACTAAAATGACAGCAGTTTGGAGGAGTGGTAAACTGAGTAAATTAAGAACTGTTAAATGTTATGCAGCAGATGAAACAATCTTATATAATATAGCATAAAAACATCAAGATAATTATTTATTATTCAAGAAAGTAAATATTTTCAACTGTTGGCCAACAGAAACAGTCCTGTATGATATATTTATGTGTGTGTGTATACGAACAATATAGTGATTTTATTTTTATAAGCTAACATTATGCTTATTTTTTAAAATTTCCAAGTATGATACAGTAGTTAAGAATTGCTCAGGAACAGGGGTGCCTGGGTGGTGCAGTTGCTTAAACATCTTACTTTTGGTTTCAGGTCCGGTCACGAGATCAAGCCCAGAGTCAGCTTTCTCTGGTTCTCCACCGCGTGCAAGCACGTGAGCGAGCATGCTCTCTCTCTCCCTAAAATAAATAAACAAATCTTTAAAAAAGAACTTCGTGGCAACATATGAGAGGAGTGTGCCCACACAATGTAAGGAGTTCCTATTGTCAGTCTTACCTGGTACTTTAATTTATAATTTCCTTAGAGATACAAAAGATGAAAACCTTCTCTTAAATTTCAGAGTACATTTCTTAGTCTTGATTTTTCAAATTTTTCTCCAGACTGTATTTTTCTCAGTTATTTCTTAGGGTATAATAAAAATAAAAATTTGTAACTTTACTTCAGATAGGTCGCAAATATTTGGAACAGTCATCATTTTCTTTTTGAATCAGCGTAATGTATATTTTGTTACACTTGTACATTTTTTGTACTACTGAATATGCATACCTTTCCTCTATTACCATGGGGTGCCTCTCTGCTGTGGGGGGGTGATCAACATCCTATGTTTTTCCAAGTATTAGAATATTTTCTCTAAAATTTTTGTTATTTATTTATTTATTTATTTACTTACTTACTATTTTAATCTCTGATATCCTGGGAATTTCCCATTTATAGCAGGAGAATAAAAAACAGAAAATGTGTGTTTGCTTTCAGAAGGATTATCAATTAAGATGAGATCATTATAACCTCTTTCCTCACTGAATTGAAATGCAAACATTTTTATATTAAATTTTATGGAGTATGTATTCTGTTACATTGATCTAGTTCACTATTCCTGTGACAATATCATGTTATAATTACAGTGGTTTTATAGAAAAATTCAATATCTTGTCAAATCAGTCCTTCATGATTCTTTCTTTTCATATTTTATTTTTTATGCAACTATAGACTTCCTTATTAATATTAGAATCTAGAAAACTATCCTCAGGGATTATCAATGGAATTTCATTACATTTATATATTTTTTGAAGGATTATTTTCTTCTTGAAATAAATTTAATTAAAATTAAATCTTGTCATTGAGAATTAGAATAAAACTATCCACTTGTTCTTATAGTTTCAATGTCCTTAAAATTTGGTGTTCCCTTTCCATAAATATTACAAACTTCTTATTACCTTTATTCCTTGGGTTCTTATATCTTTGACCATTATTTTGAATATATATTTACATGTGTGTTTGTCTTTATCTCCATCCATATATAGCCTTTGTTTGAGTTAGAAAAAAACTATTTGTATTTACCTTTACAAATTCTCTTATTTAACTATTTTAAACTAAAGTCTCTTGCTTTTTTTCTTAAGTGTGTAATCCTATCTTCTTCAAAAAATGCATGCTCTTGGTACTTCTTTCCAAAATGTGTAAAAAATTTCCCTGATCATAATATTAGTTGAGGAAAAGCTTTCCTATTTTATTCCTGAATTTAATGAAAAGGACTGCACTATTTCATCATGTTTGATATTTTCTACTTTGCTTTGAAAATTAATTTTATCTTGTTTAATTACTCGCTGTTTACTCTCCCTCTCTTCCTGTTTTACTTAGAATTTTTCTATGAATTGTTGTGAAAAAACTTTATGGATGTGATAAAATTTTCTACGAAATGGAAGACACAGAAGATAAAGATGAGTGAAAAAATAAATAATGTGTAAAAGCTAAGTAATCATGCATAGATCGCTGTGGCTCTAGGATCTTATTATTATTCAACATTTTCTTGTTTGGATCTTTAGAGGTCAAGCAGTTTTCTTGGTAGTGGACTCTCAAAGGGATAACTATGAGATTAACAAAACAAAACACTTTATAAAGTTATATTTTTCTTACCAATCATGGCTTTTAGAATTTCATTGTCGGGGTGCCTGGGTGGCTCAGTGGGTTAAAGCCTCTGACTTCGGCTGGGGTCATGATCTCGGTGTCCTGGGATAGAGCCCCGCATCAGGCTCTCTGCTCAGCAGGGAGCCTGCTTCCTCCTCTCTCTCTGCCTGCCTCTCTGCCTACTTGTGTTCTCTGTCTGTCAAATAAATAAGTAAAATCTTTAAAAAAAAAAAAAAAAGAATTTCATTGTCATACAAAGTATTAAACCTCATTTTACTGGGGGAAAAAAAAAAGAGAGAGAAAGGAAGGAAAATTCTGGAATGATGATGTCAAGGCTTAGGTCTCCTTAAATCAGTAGCTCAACATCATCAAGACTCAGTTTCTTTCAGTATGTGCCCTCAGCCCTCATTAGAACAATGCTTTTCCTCTTAATGCAGTGATTTGAAACTTTAACCTTTATCAGATCCACTTGGAAGGTTTGTGACACCACAGAGCGTCTGCTTTAATAGCTCTGAACTGGAGTCAGCACAAGATTTTGTAGTCCCAACTTGTTTCCAGGTGATGCTGATGGTTTTGAGTTCACTGACTCCCCATGCAATCCTCCAAATGGCTGGAAAATTTTCTGGCATTTCATATGGATTACAATATCCTTAGGCAGAAGATAAAGTATCCCTAACCAGTGTCTTGTGTTAGAAACAATTTTTTTTTTCCAAAAGCCACGAAGTTGACTTTTCCTCACTTATTTCCTAAATGTTGCCCTGTGTCCATAACTAACCAAGGTCTTTACAAGATGATTGAGTTTGTTTATTAGTGTTTGTTTAGATTCATCAAGTTTCACCAGCTCCTAAATATCTTGATCACTTAGAGGACAGTAAATAAATAAATAATTGAAATTTTGTAAGTAACAAAAATGGGCATAATGACTGTGGATAGAAAATTAACAGAGCCTTAAACAACAAAACAACATGTCAAAGATACATTGGTCTTTTAAAAAATGAATTTGATTTTATCATTGTCCTATTTTTTTCATATTTCATCAATAATAACTTAATTTCCTAATTCTTTGATTTATTTATGGTTTGTGGTTGAATTTGTTGATAAAAATATTTAATTTACCTAATTTTAATCAGATTTTATGATAAATTTTACAGTGGTAACTATTTCTCTAAATGCATTTTTGAGTTCCATAGGCTTAACTAAATGGTTCTGTTTTTCATTATATTCTGTTGATTTGGAATTATTTTCCATTTGTGATACTTTCTGGTATCCTGTGGTTATTTCAGAGAATAATTAATTTTTAAATACATATATTTTCTTTGAGCATGTTTCTACTATTGATGTTTAGTTTTCATTTAAGTACACCCTATAAAATATCTACCCTTTTGGAAGTGTGTAAGATTAACTTTGTAATAAAGTATATAGGTTTATGCAAGTAATGTATGGTTAAAGAAAAAAATTTTGAATTCTCTGTAGATAACAAAATTACATATATATAATGATTGTAAATAAACATTTAAGCTTTTTGATGACACATTATTTAAATCATCTGTTATTGCTATTATTCGGTTTTCTGTGTATTTGGCTTTTTCCTAGACCCACTGTGAAAAGGGTATCTATATATTTTTTAAAGATTTTATTTATTTATATGAGAGAGACAGCATGTTCCTGCATGTGCATGAGCAAGAGAGAGAGAAAGAGAGAGAGCACAAGCATGAGGTGAGGGGTGAGCTGGAGGGCAGAGGGAGATGGAGAAGCAGACTCCCTGCTGAGGAGGGAGCACAATTCAGGTCTCCATCCCATGCCCTGGGTTCCTCACCTGAGCTACAGGCAGCTGCTTAACTGACTGAGCCACCAAGGTGTCCCAAAGAGGATATATAAAATCAGCTACTGCATTTCTTCTTTTTTGAAGTTGTTTTTGCAATTGGAACTATTTTTTATTAATCTATGTGGCTTCTTGTGATTGAATCATATATCTTTAATGTCTTTGTGGATTTTGAAATTAATTAGTATATATGTGTCCTTCATTCTCTCATGTAATACATTTGGCTCTTAGCTCTAATTTATCTGGTATTTATATTGATATGCATAATTTATTTATTTTCATTTGGCTCGCGTATATTTGTTTAAGCCTTAGGTTTCATGGTTTTAGTTTAGTTTGCTTTTGTTTTTTAGTTTCTTATAAATGATATTTAGCTGATTGTGTTTTATTCAATAAACCAATCTTATAATGGGCTGATTTTATAATTCTAGAGTTTGGACTCAAATAGTTTTTTTGTTTGTTTTGTTTTGTTTTTTCTTTTGCAGAAACTGTCGTTCACGAAATATGAACCAAAAATGAAGAAACCATTTCCCACCATCCTGAAAGCCAATGGCAGGAGAAATCCCATAGCTAAAAATAGAGTGGAGTTAAATATTCATCCCTCAGGGGGTTTAAACACAGGCTCATAATTTACTTAATCCAATAGATCGCCAAGGGAATTATGTTCTTTCTTATATTTCAAAAAGGGCATCAAGGACTAAATTCAAGCTGATATATTATAATATAATCAAGTTCCAAAAGCCAGTTTCCTTTAGGCCTTTAGGCCTCAAATAATTCAGGAATAGGCTGGTGACTGCAGTCTTACGCAAAGTTAGAAACTCCCTGGAAAAGGAGTCTGTTCACATTCTAATCAGGACTTGCCTCACTGTGGCTCTTTAAAATTTTGCTCAGGGACCACAAAGGCAAATGGCACACTACCGAGGACACCCAATCTAACAATGTCTGTTTTTTTTTTTTTTTTAACTTTTTAAAAAAATGTACATTCAATTAATTTACATATAATATATTACTGGTTTCAGATGTAAAAGTCGGTGTGATTCATCAGTCTTATATATATTACCCAGTGGTCATTACATCACGTGCCCTCCTTAATGTCCATCACCCAGTTACCCCATCCACAATGCCTACATGTTGTCAAGGCATTTTAGCTTATCCACATTTAGTATAAGAGCTGACATTTGATTTTGTGCTTCTCAGTTATACCTACAGCCCAATAACATTTCAGCAAATTCATCTTATGTCTTTCCTAGTCCTTAAGTTCTATTCTGCTTTTCAATTTTGCCTGATCCTTCCCTTCCTTATCAATAATAAATCAAGCCATATGATTTCAGTCTTTCAAATTATACTCTCACCCAAATGATTTATTCACCAACAGCATTCTCATCAGAATGAAACATTTTAAATACTTTCCTGTTTTATCCTTTTCCAACATGAAATCTTTATTGAGAATGCTTTTACTTCCTTGATTTTATCATCAAAATATAAAATGCCTTACTTTAGGGTTATTATCTATTTTTCATAAATATTTCATCTTTTGTTTCAGTAAGTATTACTTAATTTTTACAGCTTACTTTATTAAGTTCAACTAGCCAACATATAGTATATCATTAGTTTTTTTTTAATTTAATTTAATCAGTTCTAAGACTGATTGTTTATGCACCACACCCAGTGCTCCATGCAATACTTGCCCTCCTTAATACCCACCACCAAGCTCACCCATCCCCCCCACCCCTCCCTTCCAATACCCTCAGTTTTTTTCTGAGAGTCCACAGTCTTTCATGGTTCACCTCCCTCTCCAATTTCCCCCAATTCACTTTTCCTTTCCTTCTCCTAATGTCCTCCATATTATTCCGTATGCTCCACAAGTAAGCGAAACCATATGATAATTGACTCTCTCTGACTTATTTCACTCAGCATAATCTCCTCCAGTCCCATCCATGTTGATACAAAAGTTGAATATTCATCCTTTCTGGTGGAGGCATAATATACCATTGTATATATGAACCATATCTTCTTTATCCATTCATCTGTTGAAGGGCATTTTGGCTCTTTCCACTGTTTGGCAATTCTGGCCATTGCTGCTATGGACATTGGGGTACAGATGGCCCTTCTTTTCACTACATCTGTTTTTTGGGGGTAAATACCCAGTAGTGCAATTGCAGGGTCATAGGGTAGCTCTACTTTTAATTTCTTAAGGAATCTCTACACTGTCTTCCAAAGTGGCTGCACCTACTTGCATTCTTACCAACAGTGTAAGAGGAACGTTCCCTTTCTCCAACACTTGTTTTTACTGTCTTGTTAATTTTCTCCATTCTAAGTGATGTAAAGTAGTATCTCAATGTGGTTTTGAAATCTCCCTGATGACTAATGATGATGAATATTTTTTCATATGTCTGTTAGTCATTTGTATATCTTCTTTGGAGAAGTGTCTGTTCATGTCTTCAGTCCATTTTTTGACGTGATTATCTGTTTTGAGGGTGTTGAGCTTGAGGAGTTGTTTATAGATCTTAGATATCAAACTTTTGTCTATAGTGTCATTTGAGAATATCTTCTCCCACTCCGTGGGTTACCTCTTTGATTTGTTGACTGTTTCCTTTGCCATGCAGAAGCTTTTGGACTTGATGATGTCCCAAAAGTTCATTTTTGCTTTTGTTTCCTTTGCATTTCGACACATCTCCTGAAAGAAGTTGCTGTGGCTGATGTCGAAGAGGTTACTGCCTTTGTTCTCCTCTAGGATTTTGATAGATTCCTGCCTCATGTTGAGGTCTTTTATCCATTTGGAGTTTATCTTTATGTGTGGTGTAAGAGAATGGACAAGTTTCATTCTTCTATACATAGCTGTCCAATTTTCCCAGCACCATTTATTGAAGAGACTGTCTTTTTTCCACTGGATATTTTTTCCTGCTTTGTCAAAGATTAGTTACCATAGAGTTGTGGGTCTATAACTGGATTCTCTACTCTGTTCCATTGGTGTATGTGTCTGTTTTTGTGCCAGTACTGTGCTGTCTTAGTGATCACAGATTTGTAGGAAAGCTTGAAATCAGACAACGTAATGCCCCAAGTTTGTTTTTCTCCTTCAATATTTCCTTAGCAACTCGGGATCTCTTCTGGTTCCATTCAAATTTTAGGATTGTTTGTTCCAGCACCTTGAAAAATGCCAGTGGAATTTTGATCAGGATGACATTGAAAGTGTAGATTACTCTGGACAGTATAGACGTTTTAACAATGTTCTTTCTTCCAATCCATGAGCATGGAAAGTTTTTCCATCTTTTTGTGTCTTCTTCAATTTCTTCCATGAGTGTTCTGTAGTTCCTCGAGTACAGATCCTTTATCTCTTTGGTTAGGTTTATTCCCGGGATCTTATGGCTCTTGGTGCTATAGTAAATGAAATCAATTCTCTAATGTCCATTTCTATACTTTCATTGTTAGTGTATAAGAAAACAACTGATTTCTGGGCATTGATTTTGTATCCTGCCACATAATTGAAATGCTGTATGAGTTCTAGTAGTCTGGGGGTGGAGTCTTTTGGGTTTTCCATATAAAGTATCATGTCATCTGCAAAGAGAGAGTTTGACTTCTTCTTTGCCAATTAGAATACATTTTATTTATTTTTATTGTCTGATTGCTGTTACTAGGATTTCTAGTACTATTTTGAACAACAGTGGAAAGAGTGACATCCTTGTAGTGTTCCTGATCTCAAAGGGGAGGCTGTCAGTTTTTCCCCATTGAGAATAATATTTGCTGTGGGTTTTTCATGGATAGATTTTATGAAGTTGAGGAACGTTCCCTCAATCCCTATACTTTGAATTGTTTTAATCAGGAACGGATGCTGTATCTTGTCAAATGCTTCTTCTGCATCAATTGAGAGGGCCATGTGGTTCTTCTTTCTTCTCTTATTGATTTTTCTGTCACATTGATTGACTTGGAATGTTGAACCACCCTTGCATCCCAGGGATAAATCCCACCATCATGGTGGATAATCTTTTTAGTGTACTGTTGGATCCTATTAGCTAGGATCTTGTTGAGAATCTTGGCATCCAGATTCATCAGGGATATTGGTTTGAAATTCTCCTTTTTGGTGGGGTCTTTGCCTGGTTTGGGGATCAGGGCAATGCCTGCGTCATAAAAAGAGTCTGGAAGTTTTCCTTCTGTTCCTATTTTTTGAAACAGCTTCAGGAGAATAGGTATTATTTCTTCTTAGAATGTTTGGTAGAATTCTCCAGGGAATCTGTCAAGTCCTGGGCCCCTGTTTTTTGGGGGAGGTTTTGGATCACTGCTTCTATCTCATGGCTAGATATTGGTTTATCCAGGTTGTCAGTTTCCTCCTGATTCAGTTTTGGAAGTTTATAGGTTTCCAGGAATGCATCCATTTCTTCTAGGTTGCTTAGCTTATTGGCATATAGCTGTTGATAATAATTTCTGATGATTGTTTCTATTTCCTTGGTGTTAGTCATGATCTCTCCCTTTTCATTCATAATTTTATTAATTTGGGTCCTCTCTCTTTTCTTTTCAATGGTTTATTGATCTAATTGATTCTTTCAAAGAACCAGCTTCTAGTTTCATTGACATGTTCTACTGTATCTCTAGCTTCTATCTCATTGATCTCTACTCTAATCTCGATTATTTCCCTTTTTGTGCATGGGGTTGGCTTAATTTGTTGTTGATTCTCCAGTTCTTTAAGGTGTAAAGAGAGTTGATGTATTCTGGGTTTTTTGATTTTTTTGAGTGAGGTTTGGATGGCTACGTATTTCCCCCATAGGACTGCCTTTGCCTTATCCCATAGGTTTTGGATGACATTGTCTTCATTCTCATTGGTTTCCATGAATTGTCTAAGTTCTTCTTTGATTTCCTGGTTGATCCAAACATTCTGAGCTGGGTAATCTTTAGCTTCCAAGTGTTTATATTCTTTACAAACTTTTTCTTGTGGTTGAGTTCCAGTTTCAAAGCATTGTGGTCTGAGAATATGCAGGGAATAATCTCAATATTTTGGTACCAGTTGAGCGGTGATTTATGACCCAGTATATGGTCTATTCTAGAGAAAGTTCCTTGTGCACTCAAGAAGAATGAGTATTCTGTTGTTTTAAGGTGGAATGTTCTGTATATACCTATGAGATCCATCTGGTCCAATGCTCATTCAAAGCTCTTGTTTCTTTATTGATTTTCTGCTTGGGTGATCTGTCTATTGCTGAGAGTGGCTTGTTAAGATCCCCTACAATTAATGTGTTCATATCAATATGACTCTTTATTTTGATTAACAGTTGGCTTATGTAGTTGGCTGCTCCCATGTTGGGGGCATAAATATTTATAATTGTTTGATCTTCTTGGTGGATAGACCCTTTAAGAATGATATAGTGTCCTTCTCTATCTCTGACTACAGTCTTTAGCTTAAAATTAATTTATCTGATATGAGAATCACTACCCCAGCTTTCTTTTGAGGCCTGTTGACATGAAAAATGCTTCTCCATCCCTTCACTTTCAGTCTGGATGTATCTTTAGGTTCCAAATCTGTCTCTTGTAGACAGCATATGGACAGGTCCTATCATTTTATCCAGTGTGCAACCCTGTGCCTTTTTATGGCAGCATTTAAGCCATGCACATTGAGTGATTATTGAAGATAAGTTTTATTGGCATCATGTTATCTGAGAAGTCCTTGTTTCTATAAGTTGTCTCTGTAAATTTCTGTTTTATGTCACTCTTGGGTTCTATCTTCTTTTAAAGAACCCCCCTTAATATTTCCTGTAGTGCCAGCTTTGTGATCATATAGTCTTTTAAACCTTGCCATCCTTGGAAGCTCTTTATCTCTTCATCCATTTTGAATGTCAGCCTTGTTGGATAAAGTATTCTTTTATTTCCCTGAATATGTCTTGCCAGCCCTTTCTGGCTGCCATGTTTCTGTGGAGAGGTCTGACATTATTCTGATGGACCTTCCTCTGTACATAAGGAATCTTTTCCTCCCAGCTGCCCTTAGGACCTCTTGTCTAAAATTATGATTCATAAATTTCACAATTAAGTGTCTGGAGGTCTTTTTAGATTCATTGATCTTGGGGGATGTCCTTTCTGCCTCTAGAACATGAACACTTGTTCCATTCCCCAGACTAGGGAAATTTTCATGCAGAATTTCTTCAACTCTATCTTCTAGTCTTCTCTCTTTCTCCATCCCCTCAGGGATCCTAATAATTCTGACATTGAAACATTTCATGGTATCATTTATTTCCCTAATTCTATTTTCATGGCTTCTAAGCTGTTTGTTCCAGGCCTCCTCCTGATACTTCTTTTCTATCAGTTTGTCTTCTAGATCACTAATTCGATCTTCTGTCTCAGTTACCCTAGCTTTTAGAGTATTTAAATTAGATTGGATCTCACTGATAGCATTTTTTAGTACTGCCAGACCAGCCCTCACTTCTGCCCTTAGAGTTTCTATGTTGCCACTAATGGTCTTCTCCAACCTATCTGTTGCCTGGATAATTATTAACCTGAATTCCCTTTCGAACATACTGTTTATGTCCATATCCAATAGTTCCGTGGCAATAGTTCTGTGGCAAAGGGTACAGTCTCTGAATTTTTCCTCTATTGGGTGTTCCTCCTCCTAGTCATCTTGTTGACAGGTGGTTGAGGGGATGTATAGCTAAATATATTAACCATGATCTAGCAAGTACACCCTGGAAAGTTTTGGAGAAATCAGAAGTCACCACCACAAAGAAAAAAAAAAAAAAAAGAGAGAGCGAGAGAGAGAGAAAGAGGAAATAAAGAGAGAGAGAGAGAGAAAACCCAGCCAAAATGAGGCCCAAAAGTAAGATTTATAAGGTACATAAACAAAAATGAACAAACAAAAAGACCAACAAAAGTAAAAGACAAAGAAAAAAAAGAAGAAAAACCCAGCCAAAATGAACCCCACGAGTAACATTTATATAGTACAAAAAAAACAAAAAAAACAAACAAACAAACAAAAAAAAACACTAACAGAAAAATAAGATGAGAGGATGGTCATAAACCCTTGATGGGGGTGAGGAAGCTTACCTCGGTTCTTCCTGGTTGAATCTCATTATCTTTGTTAAAGGATTCAACTTTCCAGAGATACAGGGAAATTAAAACTGGTTTATATATAGGGGTAGTATTGAATAGGGAAAAAGGATTACCTTGAAGCTTATATCTATATGTATAAAAAAAAAAGAAGAAAAGAAAAGAAAAACAAACACAGCCATATGTATGAAAAAAGTTCAAGTTACAAAGTTATTATGGAATATGTTGTATTAAACCTCTAGTTGTAATGGTAAGTATGTTGAAAATTTAAAAGAACAAGAATCATGAGAATGAATTTAAAAAAAAAAAAAGAAAAAAAAAGAAAAGTTGTATCTGTAAGGTTTTACAGGTGAGATACACACGACACCAGGTGAGATAGGCACAAGGCAAGGATTATTAAAGGCACCCTCGGGCAAGGTTCCGTGACTCAGGAGAGGAGAGCTGGGGAAGTCGTGCCCTGGAAGGGGTTGAGTGAGCTTTTATTGGGCCAAGGCAGGGGGCTCATAACCATATTTGGTAAGGTTTGGTAAGGTTAGAGCCCGAAGGGGCTGCTTTCTGTTTCTCGCATAAGTTTTGGTTTACTCAAGGTGACGTGTCCTTGACAGAGGTCCCTCTGGTGGGAAAGTCCTGGGTAGGGGGACGATGGCAGCCTGGCGGCCATTTTATTGTTCCTCCTGCATTCCCAGGGCTGCTGACCTAACATTCTTACCTTTTTGGTGTAATAGGGGCTCAGCTCAGATCTGGCTACTTCCTGCTGACAGGGGGGCATCATCATAGGGTTCCTCAGATGTGGGCAGGCAGGAGTAGGAATGCAGGAGGAACTGGTTGACAGTGATTCTGGAAACCTCACATATTTGAGCTTGGGCCACTGAGGGAATCTGCTGCTGTAGGGATGCCAAGGACTTGGCTGAGGCAAGGCACTGGGGATCCCCCGAGGCTGGGGCAGTCTGATTTCCAGTGGCCCATCATGTGACATTGAGGGCATGGCCTAGTAGCCACTTTGGGATTGGGGCATTGACGGGCCCAGTGTCCTTTGGCTCCGCATTTGAAGCAGGTCCCCAGAGGGATATAGTTTCCCCTCTGTTGTCCCCCAGAACCTGCCAGCCTCAGGGCTGCTACCAGGGCTTGGGTCTGCAGTTGAACCTTCTGTTGGAGTCTGGCTTAGCCTTAAGTCCCGCTGCCTCCTCTCGGGAGTTAAAGACTTTAAATGCCATTTTCACCAGTTCAGAAATGGGAGTTTGAGGCCCTCCGCCACTTTCCTTAATTTTTTCCTAATGTCGGCAGCTGGCTGAGAAATAAAGTGGGTAGCTAAAACAGTCACCCCTGCTGGAGAGGCCGGGTCTAGGCAAGTGTATTGGCAGTGCCTCGGTAAGTCAGTTAAGAAATATGGCTGGGTTTTCATTGGGTTCCTGAATGATTTCCCTAATTTTGTCATAATTGACTGCCTTGTTGGAGGCTGCCCACATGCTGGCAATGAGGCACTGGACCATGCAGTCACGGTGCCAGCAGCCATCTTTGCCATTCTGATAGTCCCATCCGGGTTCTACAGCTGGGACTGCCTGAGCGCCAACGGGCATGGTGGCCCAGTGAGATGGACCTGATAAGCCTGTTCTCAGGCAGCAGCCTGAATGCGCTCCCTCTCCTCTGTGGTGAGAGTGGTGGTTTGGACCACAGGTAGGTCGTGCCAGGTGAGGTCATAGGCCTGGGCCAGATATTGGAATTCCTTTATATAGTTATCGGGGTTGTCCAAAAAGCAGATGTGAGGGGAGAGTCAGTGGGGGAAATACCAGGATGGGAAGGGGTAAGTTTTTTTCAGGAGTTGGGATAGGGGTGGGGAGGGAGAGGGGTAGATGAGGGCCCCGGTTCAGAAAGCCTGAACATAAAGGACCTCGGCCCATCTGCCTTGGTGTCTGCAGAAGTTATCTAGGTCTGTGATTATTTGGTAATCAAAAGTGCCTTCAGGAGGCCATTGGGATTGATTGTCTAATTGGCATTATGGCCATGCAACAGTACCATAAGGTATGAGATGTCGCTTTGGCAGGCCCTGGTCCAGTTCCAGGGTCTTAAGGTTAGCCAATAGACACCCTAGGTGTGTTTTGGGGTTGAATTTGGATTGGGAGGTCCCGATGATTCCGTGCTGGGCAATCCAAGGGTTGGAGGAAAGCGTCCCCTCGTCCAACACTGGGTTGCAGAGAGACAGTGTCGACTGCCATGAAATTAGGATGTCTCCCAATTCCCGAAGTCACAGAGGTCACCTGGTGACCAGCGGGGTCCGCCCTGAAATGGCCGTGATTAGGACAGGGCTTTCCAGAGAGATGCAGAATCGGGGGGAACTCACCATTGCTTTGGAAGTGGCATTTAGAGAAGCAGGTCCAGGTCTGAGTAGGGAGAGGAGAGAGCCTCCTCACCAGGGTGGGGGCTTGATATCCTCCGGTGTTTCAGCACCAAATGTAAGGTTTTACAGGTGAGATACACATGACACCAGGTGAGATAGGCACAAGGCAAGGTTTATTAAAGGCACCCTCGGGCAAGTTTCCGAGACTCAGGAGAGGAGAGTCGGGGAAGTCACGCCTGGGAAGAGGTTGAGTGAGCTTTTAATGGGCCAAGGCAGGGCAGGGACTCATAACCATATTTGGTAAGGTTAGAGGTTGGGGGTTGGAAAGTCCCAAAGTGGCTGGTTTCTTTTTCTCGCATAAGTTTTGGTTTACTCAAGGTGACGTGTCCTTGACAGAGGTTCTTCTGGCGGGAAAGTCCTGGGTAGGGGGACGATGGCAGCCTGGTGGCCATTTTATTGTTCCTCCTGCATTTCCAGGGCTGCCAACCTAACAGTATCTATGAAATATACAGATTTGGGGGCAATACAAGAGCTTAATATATGTTTTCCCCTGATGTTATGGTTTTACATTTTTATGGGGATCCTGTGGCAGTTGTCCTCTTGTTCTTTTGGCTTTTCTTCTGGGGGAGGGGCTTGCCTCGTTGTTTTTCAGTCAGTCCTGCTTGTGCTGAGTTGTCCTGCCCTGTATCAAGGAGTTTGGCTCTGTGGAAACTGGTTTTTCAGGCTATTGTTCTCTGGAGGTTTTTTTCTTTAGCAACTTTTTGCGGCTTTTTCAGAGGTTTAGTGGAAAGTAAACTGTCTGTCCCCAGACCTTCACCTCAGAGAGAAGCCTCAGTCTGCTCCCCTCTGGGTGGTCCAGAACACACAGACTCTGCCTCTGCAAACTCCACTGAAGACCACAGCCTCCCACAGGTGGGGCACACCCTCAGCCACTGTCCCAGTGGTCCCCTGAGGCCCCTGCTTGTCTCTGCACCCCCATGACTAAACTGGTGACTAAATCAGTATTGCTATACTGGTCTGGGTGAGCCTGAACCCAGGTGACTGCCATTGCCGGGACTGCTGTCTGGGGTCCACACCCACACACCATGCATTTGCACCTGGCAGAGGTGTAGGTCGTGTAAGGCTGTGGGCCAAGGGACCCTGATCTGAGACTGCATTGGGTTCTCTCAAGTGTGGGTTGGGTGCACTCAGATTCTGCCACTGCACAGGTTGTGGAAGTCTGTGCACCCAGAGACTGCGGGCCAGTGCCCACACCTGGCCATTTCAGGCTCTGACGGGGATGTGCCCAGCCTGAGCGGTGATGCAAGCAGCAGAAAGCTGTGGGCTCAGGGACCATAGACGGGAGGCCCCACCAGGCTCTCTCTGGCCTGGGTGGTCACCAGCAGTATCCATCCTCTGACCGTGGGCTTAGGTCCATATCCATGACCACCTAATTCCACCAGTTGCCCTTTAAGATCTTGGCTCTTTTTGAGTGTTTTTAACCAGTCTCCAAGTTATTGCTGGTCCCCAGTCACAGGGCACTTTCATATTGGGGCATTACTTTCCAATGGGTCACTTCTGGTGGCTCCCACCCCCCTCTTTTTATCCTCTAATCTGAGTCCGACCATTGCCACTCTGGTTTACTTCTCCACTGCCTTCTGCCTCCATTGAGATCCAGAAGTGTATAATCTTATATCTCAGACTGATTTCATGGGTGTTCAGAATGTTCTAGTAGATATTTAGCTCACTTTAGGGGACCAGTTGAAACATGTTCTCTTCTCTGCCATCTTGTTCCTCCTACCTATTACTTAATTAATTGCCTTATTTCATTTAAGCATAAATAGTTTTAAGACTTTTGCTGACAACTGTTCACCTAACGTATTTTCCATATCTTGAGATATCTATGATGATTCAACTGATATTTGGTTGGAGTACACAGGAGTAAATAGTTTCTGAATTCTTGCATGTCTAAATATGTAGCACTTTGATGATGATAGTCCATAGATGTAGTGACTTAGTAGAGGATTCTGGCATTGATACCATTTTCTCTCAGTAGTCTGTAGATATTCTTCCTGTCATTGGCTTCTGTAATAGTAGATAAAATATCTGTAAGTAAAGTTTTCTTTGGGCCTGAAGTTTGATTAAGATATCTATTTGCCCTGAAAAGTAGGGATATTGCTGTTATGTCTAAGTGTAAGTCTTTACAATTAAGTTTTCTAGAAGTTATTGAATTTTTCAAAAATAAAGTATTTTTTAAGCTTAGGGCAATTATGTTCATATGTTCAATTATCATCTCAGTTATTTGCATATGAGATTTCCTTCACCTGTTCTCCTTATCTTTTATTTTTCCTTCATGAATTTGATTTCCATATATATTACAGACAGAAAGAAAAAACACTGTTAATATATATATTTTTTTTAATCTTCCTCAATAACATTGCTGTTCGCAGTAGGAAAAATCCTGTTTTTCAGTTGATCTACTGGCCTTAAAATTTTGTTTCAGAGAATCTTTGTGAATATTTTTTAGCTTTTTCATTAATTTTTTGTTGTTGTTTGTTGTTAATTTTCTTGCAATTGAATCTTGTTTTTATAATTTAATGTACTTCAGGGAGAGACTTGTTCTGAATGTCTGCCTTGAACATTTGTCTTCATTGTTCATGTTAACATCTTCCCTTAATGAACTGTAATTATTTTCTCTTCCTGATCATGATTTTTGAGTTCAGTAAGGCTCAGTGCATTATTTTATGACTCCTTTCTCAGTGGCAAATGAGTGATAAGTAGAATATGTGATGGATTCCTTTCTGGGAACTGGTAGAGAGAATGCTTGGTAGAGAATTATTCCATACTGATGTACATGGAAGAATTTCACATCCCAAGATTTCCGAGTTCTCCAAGCCATAAGAATAATGGCAATCAACTTATAAGAGCAGTTTACCTACACATCATTTTTAGTCGGCTAGCTGGATCTAGTAGGTCCTTCCACAATAACCCCCAGCTAAATGGTAGACATACCGAGCCCCTTTCTGAGAGAATTTACTAGCATCTTCCTGCTCAATCTTCAGGAAATCTTGATCACTTCATTATTTGCCTCAGATCTAGAAGAAATATACAATGACTATGAACTCTGATTTATAATCCATACAAAGGAAAACAAAGTTCCACACTTTTTCTTTCTCATAGATACAGAGAGAAACACTGAGTTCAGACAAATGTTCTGGACTCTGCCAAATTTTATTGTCCTGTAAAAGAATTTGGGAAGAAAAATGAAAGCAGATAGCAACAAATAAATTTATATGCCCAGGTATAGTTATGAGTTTTTGAAATGTATTACTCAGTTAATTCTTATATTGACCTCGATAATAGGAACTATTATCTTCATTTTCTGTGTGAGCAAACTGAGCCATAGAGGCATTTTGCAACTTGGCCAACATCTCACACAGCTGGTTGGGTAGAGGAAATATGATTAAATCAAGGAAGTATAAATCAAGAGCTAAACCATCATGCTATATTACTTATTTCATTAGCTTCCTATCAATTTATTTCCATCTGAACACAACATCCACAAAACATAAATCCTTGTAATTTGTTTATCTTATCCATATTTAATCTTGGGAAAAAAAGACTTTTGTTAAGACTTGAGTATATGAACAAGACAGCTCAAACATTTAAAATCTTATAGTTTAGCGGTGCCTGGGTGGCTCAGTGGGTTAAAGCCTCTGCCTTCGCCTTGGGCAATGATTTCAGGGTCCTGGGATCGAGCCCCACATTGGGCTCTCTGCTCAGCAGGGAGCCTGTTTCCTCCCTCTCTCTCTGCCTGCCTCTCTGCCTATTTGTGATCTCTGTCTGTCAAATAAATAAATAAAAAATCTAAATAAATAAATAAAAGCTTATAGTTTAATGGGTCTGATAGAACATAAAATCAATATTCAAACATGAATTCCAACTCTGCTAAATGGAAGTGTGTGTGTGTGTCTATGTGTGTGTATCAAGAGAGAGATTTAAAAATTTACACAAAACATTTTTAAAATGTTTACAAAGGAGCTTGTTTTATCAATTTAGCTATTAATCTACCTAAAAGATGCCAGCAGATACTTAAAAATAAAGTGGATCATGGCAGTAATGACATGTAAATACTATACATTTTACTTTAGTGCCTAGGTAATATTGGCATCTGGGGCCGAATAATCCTTTCATGGGGGATTTGTACTGTCTACTATAGAATGTTTAGCACCAACCTTGTTCTTCACCCACTAGATGCCAGCAGCACCCACTCCTCAGGCGTGACAACCAAAAATATCTCCAGACATTGCCAAATGTCCTTTGGGAGAGAAATTGTCCTTAGTTAAGAACCATTGTTCTAGTTTTCTTTTTCAGGGATAACATCATTGATATTAACAAGAAAGAAGTTACATGTTTAAAGATTTTTATGGAGGAAAAGGGCCATTTAAAATTTTAAGTAATCTAAGTGTGGACAAATGCATTCACCTTGGTTCTGGTATTTCTTCCAGCTGGAATTAAAGTGTCAATCCCCATACCCGGTTGGGCATCCAACATTAATTTGACACACCATCCAGAGAAGTTGTCTTATAGGAGACTAACTCTTCAGTATTTGATAGGTCTTTGGGTCTGAGAGCAGAGCATCTACTGAAATAAAAAGAAAACAAAGGCTAAGGTTTATGCCTCAGTCTTTGTCTATTGAAACTCTGACTTTAACATTGGTGATTTTTTCTGCTACAAACTAACTTGCAGCCTTCAGTCAGCTGTTTCTAAGCTTCCCATACAGCCATTTCAGTTTGCTCACTACTGACAAAAAGCTTTCATATCAAAGGAAGGCATTGGTAGATTAGTCACATTTTTAGCACAAATATGCAATATGCAAACTTTGTGGCACCAGAGTTTTGCATGAATTAATTCAGGTGGTGTTTAGTATAGTACCCAGCACTCAATAAGGCATATAAGCAAAGCCACACCCTTATTAAATCTTCAAACTTCTTAATTCTATGTTAATTCCTAGGGCTTTTATAGTAAGCTGACCACTATAATCAATGTTACCTAGTATAGCCATAGATAGTTTCACGAGTCACTGGAGTGGCCACACATATTGAGTAATAACTTTTTATTATTATTATTATTATTATTATTTTTTGAAGAGGGAGAAAGAAAGAGCACACCTGAGTGGGGGGAAGGGCAGAGAAAGGAGAGAAAGAATCTTAAACAGACTCCACACTCAGTACAGAGTCTGATGCAAGGCTCAGTCTCATGACCTGAGATCGTGATTTGAACCAAAATCAACAGTTGGATGCTTAACTGACTGAGCCACCCAGGTGCCCCTGGACAACTTTTTAATTTAGAATGGAGGTTCTCTTCTGTTTGACATATTACAGTTCTAACAGTCAACTGCACCATTGAAAAAAAATTGTTTATTGCTTTATACACAGTATCCAAGCTTGCCTCTAAGTGTTTACCTATGTTCCATTTAAGGAAAGGTACCAGGCAGTATGATATGACTCAAACTTCAAATAAAATATTTAAAATAAAAATAGCATCCGTAAAGTCCTAATATTCCACTGCTTCTTCTTTTTTAAATAAGAGAAGTTACTGCTACTCCTAACATCTCTACTTAGTTTGCAATAGTCCAAATTTTACTGTTTTCTTGGACAATAAATTCTCTTCAAAATTTTTATGTCTAATGCCAGACATAGCAACTTTCAAGCTGTGAGATCCATTTGTCACATCCTTGAAATTAGTTCCAGGTCTAGAGCAAGAATAACAAGCATGTATAATCTTCCATTGCATGAAAACCAAACACAGGTTTTGAATGGAAAAAAAAAAAGATATTTATTATCAGCCATAACCCTGAGTGCTCAAAGTAATACACGTGCCCTTATAATTGGTTCTGTGTTACACACATATAATATGATTATTTTACAGTGTTGTAACTATAAAAGACCTTTTTAAAAACTGTTGACAAGAAATTTAGAATTTAGAGATTGTTGGTAAGTGGAATTGGTTTCATCATGCCCAGTTAAGGCATCAATGTTCCTGATAAAGGTAAATAGTGTCTATTGTCCTTGGATCTAGAGTTTCAGTCCTGAGTTCATTACTCATAAGTTATATTATTTTGGCCAAGTCTTTTTTTTTTTTTTCCTCTAAGCTTTAGTTTCCCAAATGTGTTAGCTAGGGTTCTCTAGAGAAACAGAAACAATAATATATATATATAGTTATATAATGATATAGAGACAGATAGATGATAGAGAGATGATAGATAGATAAATGATAGATAAATATTTACTGTGAGAGATTCATTCCCACAATTATGAAGGCTGAGAAATCCCATGATTTACTGTCTATAAGCTGGGGGCCCAAGAAAGTTAGTGAAGTGTAGTTCCAGTCTAAACCTGAAAGTCTGAGAACCATGGGAACCAATGTTACACATTTCAATCTGAGTCCAATCCTGTACCAGTGTCTATGAGTAGGAGAAGATGGATGTTCCAGCTTGAGAGCAAATGTATAAGATCTTGATAATGATCATATCACTTCACATTCTCCCCACATACCTGTGCAAGACAGATTATAAAAATAGATTCATGAATCTTTTAAAAATAAGTGTACTTGAGTTAGTAGTTATTTAGGAGATGGGGTAGTCTAGACACTATATTGCTTTCAATCTAGCATTGGGTCTCAAATTATCAAATAAAGTAACCATTTCTGGCAAACATATAGCTGACTCTAGAACCAAATCCAGCCCAACTGCATGTATATGTGTGTGGGAATTCAAAGAGTTGTTTTCCTCTTACTATAAACCTTTATATTCCCCTGGAAGTTTTACAATGAAATATCCCTTATTGAGTATAGTCAAAGAGAAGGAATTTCCTCTCCTAATCTTCAAGTACCTAACTCTGTAATAGTATAGTGGGGAATGTCTGTGCCCCTCCCAATATCCTCACGTCATAGTCCTGGCCTCTGGATGACATTCTAACCAAAAATAAGATTTGGAGGGTAATCCTTGTTTTAATCTTCTCATCTATCCCTCCTGTTATGTGGGTTGCTAGTGTTATTGATGAAAGCCCGACTCTACTTCCCTTCACTAATGGCAAGAATTCTATCAATATGTAGTAAAGCTAATGCATAGAATATGCTTTTACCGACCTTAACTTCTTTACTTCCATGTGACAAAGCACACTTGGCATGACTTATTTTGTCAGGTTTTGTTCCTCCAAGTACTTTCTCTTCCTTCTGAAGTAAGGTGAGTTAATATCCACGCAGCTGGCCAGCCTGGGGGTTTGCCCAGCAGAGCCTGTCTTCTCTTTAAAAACAAACAAACAAACAAACAAAGATTTTATTTATGTTATTTATTTATTTGAGAGGGAGAGAGAACATGATCAGAGGAGAGTGGCAGAGGGAGGGGGAAGAAGCAGACTCCTCATTGAGCAGGGAGCCCGATTCAGGACTGGATCCTGAGATCATGACCTGAGCTGAAGGCATACTTTTAACCAACTGAGCCACCCAGGCGTCCCCAGCAGAGCCAGTATTATCTCACAATATATAGGCACATCTGAGCTAATGAATCCAAATCCATTACTCTTTTTAAAATAAGAAGCTGGAGGTCCCACTTTAATATCAAGTAAAAGCCATGTTTTCTAATCTAGCTTTTATTATACTCTATCTTTCTACTGGGAAATCAGAAACTTGTTCATTTGTTAACATGATATTTTCCATTTCACTATTTTCTTTGGTTGCATATCCTGTATTGGAAGGAGACCAGAGGAGAATTAAGTGGCACCTCAAACCTGTTACAACTTTCATAATATTCTGCATTAATGGCAGTTACCGCAGAGTTTTCTCCCAGAGCAGAAGCAGGAAGGCAGTCAGAGCCTCAGCTCCACGAGTTGTCAAGGTTTTAGCAGTATGTTTTGGCAACATGGAAGTTCACTAACAAGCCAAAATACAAACATAGTTGGCAAACAATGTCTTGAATTAGAATTTCCTGAAGTTAACAGTGGCAGATTTGGACCTCAAGAGTACACTTAGGTTATGGTCATCCTGGCAGAAACAGCATATTATGGGCAAGCTAAAGAAATCCTTCAGTGTATCAGAAAACCTTGCAGGAAGAAACTTCTGCAAAGTACTAGGATTATTACTAGTAAATTAGGATGTAGCCATTTAGAGATCTTTTCTTTCTTACATGACCTTACTCTGTGTTTCTGAAATGGACGTCTATTTTCCCTAAGGGTGTTCCAATAAAAATTAGAACACAACAGCAACTGTAGAACATTTTCTAAAGATTATTTTATTTACTATTTGATACACCCAACCTTGTGAGTGGATGAGGAGAGGCAATGTTACCTCTGTCACTATAAAGGTCATTCATTTAATAAATGACATATCGGAAGAACCACATGTCATAGCATCTCTTAGCCTTATACCACACTGACACTGAATAATTTCAAGTTGCTTTTTACTTCTATTTAAAATTCTGGAGGTCCGCATATAGTTGAAGCTGAGCACTGGCTTTGAATTGTTAATCAAATACCCCGTTCTCATCATTCCCTCATTATACTCTGATTTGTTGTACTTTGGGAAAACTGTCAGAAATGTCATGTTACATGATTCCTAAACATCTTTCAATGAGGTGGATTGTCACCTACAGGATGATAGCAGAATAAATGCACTTAAGAACTTTGCCCAGAAATGAGCTCGGGGTCTATGGCAAATGATGCATGTTTTAATTGCAAAAGCTATTGTTAGACTGCCCAGAGCAATCTATACTTTTAATGCCATTCCAATCAAAATTCCACCAGTATTTTTCAAAGAGCTGGAGCAAATAATCCTAAAATTTGTATGGAATCAGAAGAGACCCCGAATTGCTGAGGAAATGTTGAAAAACAAAAATAAAACTGGCAGCATCACGTTACCTGATTTCAAGCTTTACTACAAAGCTGTGATCACCAAGACAGCATGGTACTGGCATAAAAACAGACACATGGACCAGTGGAACAGAGTAGAGAGCCCAGATATGGACCCTCAACTCTATGGTCAAATAATCTTTGACAAAACAGGAAAAAATATCCAGTGGAAAAAAGACAGTCTCTTCAATAAATGGTGCTGGGAAAACTGGACAGCTATATGTAGAAGAATGAAACTCGACCATTCTCTTACACCGTACATAAAGATAAACTCGAAATGGATAAAAGACCTCAACGTGAGACAGGAATCCATCAGAATCCTCGAGGAGAACATAGGCAGTAACCTCTTTGATATCAGCCACAGCAACCTCTGTCAAGATATGTCTCCAAAGGCGAAGGAAACAAAAGTGAAAATGAACTTTTGGGACTTCATCAAGATCAAAAGCTTCTGCACAGCAAAAGAAACAGTCAACAAAACAAAGAGGCAACCCATGGAATGGGAGAAGATATTTGCAAATGACAGTACAGACAAAAGGTTGATATCCAGGATCTATAAAGAACTCCTCAAACTCAACACACACAAAACAGACAACCATATTAAAAAATGGGCAGAAGATATGAACAGACACTTCTCCAATGAAGACATACAAATGGCTACTAGACATATGAAAAAATGTTCATCATCACTAGCCATCAGGGAGATTCAAATCAAAACCACACTGAGATACCACCTTACACCAGTTAGAATGGCCAAAATTAGCAAGACAGGAAACAACGTGTGTTGGACAGGATGTGGAGAAAGGGGAACCCTCTTACACTGTTGGTGGGAATGCAAAGTGGTGCAGCCACTTTGGAGAACAGTGTGGAGATTCCTCAGGAAATTAAAAATAGAGCTTCCCTATGACCCTGCAATTGCACTACTGGGTATTTACCCCAAAGATACAGATGTAGTGAAAAGAAGGGCCATCTGTACCCCAATGTTTATAGCAGCAATGGCCACGGTTGCCAAACTGTGGAAAGAACCAAGATGCCCTTCAACGGATGAATGGATAAGGAAGATGTGGTCCATATACACTATGGAGTATTATGCCTCCATCAGAAAGGACGAATACCCAACTTTTGTAGCAACATGGACAGGACTGGAAGAGATTATGCTGAGTGAAATAAGTCAAACAGAGAGAGTCAAGTATCATATGGTTTCACTTATTTGTGGAGCATAACAAATAATATAGAGGACAAGGGTAGATGGAGAGGAGAAGGGAGTTGAGGGAAATTGGAAGGGGAGGTGAACCATGAGAGACTACAGACTCTGAAAAACAACCTGAGGGTTTTGAAGGGGCGGGGGGTGGGAGGTTGGGGGAACCAGGTGGTGGGTATTAGGGAGGGCACAGATTGCATGAAGCACTGGGTGTGGTGAAAAACCAATGAATATTGTTACACTGAAAATAAATAAAAAATTTAATTAAAAAAAAAGCTGTTGTTAGTTTACTTAGACTTTTTACAGGAGAAATAGACAATACAGTATAGTAACAGAGTCTGAATATCTTTGAACCAAACCAATCTTCATTTAAATTCCACCTTGCTTTCTGATGGCTGTTTGAGCAAGTTCCTTAATGTTTCTGAAGCTTTTTCTTCTTTATATATAGTATATAGTGTGTGTGTGTATGTATATATATACATACACACACACATATATAAAATAGTTCACTGAGCAAATTTAAGTATCAAATGAGATGATCTATGTAAAATATTTAGCACAGTAGCATGTGAAATATTTAAAATAGTTTTATTATTATATTAATAGTACATTTATATTATAATTGCATAAGCATAGTAAGTTATAGAATTCAATCAACACATCTTTAGTTATTATTAAAATGTGTCAAGCACCATGCTAAGTTTCAGGAATTAGAATAAAAACAAATCTTTTGTTTATAAGACTGTGGAGAAGATAAACATTAATCAAATAATCATACAACGTAATGTAAAATTGCAGTTGTGATTAGTAATAAGGAGAATATATCATGTTAATTAATTGAGTCTTTATACTAAAATTAAAATTAAATTAATTTTAAAAATAAGAGTTTTATAGGTCTTATTGAGGATTTTAATATTTTCCTGAGTATAAGAAATCAATAATGTTTTTAAAACAAGGTGCTAATATGATTAATTATCTGTGTCAAAAATTTGCCTTTAATTATAGCCTGAGGAACAGATAGTAGAAGAACAAGAATGGATAAGAGAACAAATATTACAATCCAGCCTACAGATGATGCCAGATTTTGGTTGTAGATATTGAGTCAAAAGATTGAAAAAAAAAATTATGATGTAAGTTGACTGAACTTGGTAATCAATGAATAAAGATGATGGAAAAGAGTTGTAAGTGATGACCCAGCTACAGACATGCCTAATGAGATGGATGATGCTGTTACAGTAGCATTGATGATAATTAATAATAATTAATAATGAAAAATATATATTTGGAAAAGAACCTGTTAACTTAAGGACTGTGAACTATCACTTTAATCCATCCTATTGGGATTAAATATGTCCTTCGGAAATGTAAGTCCTGGTTCAAAATGCATTAGAACAGATAATAGCTGAATGTTGAGGAGATGAGAGAAATGCCATTGTTTCTAATACTCTCTGATCTCGAGAATTGCAAAGGTCAAAAACCTATAGGTAGTAGTTCTACTTCTCTTTAAGCTGAAGTAAATTGGATCAGATTTACTTTCTGCTTAAAGCAACAACAAGGACAGGCAATATGAAATAATAGTTTTAAAGCCACTGATCTTTAGGTAAGCTTAATAATCCCCGAGAGATGAGAAACAAATAAGATAAGCCTCTGTGGTCATTCAAACATATAGGCCAAAATGGTTTATAGGTTTGGTCCAAGGAGCCTGAAACCAGACAGACTCCAATGTACTCCCTGAGTTGTGGAGACAGAGTTGGGTGTATGGAAAAGCCAAGATAGCTTGTGATCCCAAAAAAAGACTACAGAAGAGAGAACAGTCCAGAGAAAATAATTTCAGAAAATTGGAGAGTTCCCCCATGAGTATTCAGCTGCCTACTGATCAGCATATTAAGGAAAATAGCACTCAAACAGGTTTTAGGTCAGAATATTTGGTATTCATGCAGGACTTTGAATAGTGTCTGTTCCCAGCAATTATATTGAAGAGCCTCAGGACACATAAACACGGGGTCATACACAGGGTCTTGCCTCAGGAGTGGGGAAATAACTCACCCTTCAGAGATCACTGCTCTGATGTCACCTAACAAATATTAAAAGCAAGCCCTAAAAAGACTGAACTGTTTCCAAGTAACTTAATAGCATTCCAGACAAAGCTCAAGAATAGTATAGGAATATAAAATAAGCCAGCACCAAACAAGCTGAAAATTACAATGTCTCTTATACAATAAAAAAAGACAAATAAATGAGGAACTATCACTTATAATGATAAAAAAATTAATCCATTGAAACCTAGCCTGAACTAAAAAAATGTTAGAATTAGCCAACAAGTACATTAAAACAGTTATTGTAGCCCTATCCATATGTTCACAAAGTTAAGTAGAGTATAGAAGGTATATAAAGAACCCAAACTAAAATTCTACACTTGCCAATCACAATGTGCAAGAGGAAAAAGTATCTAGATAGGATTAATATCTACTAACCATTGCAGAAGAAATGATTAACAAACTTACAAAGAGGGCAATAATATACTTAAAAATTAAACAGAAAAGAAAAACAATTTTAAAATAAATAAAAATTAATAGAAATCTTTGGGATTTCTATGGGACAACTTCAAGTGGTTTAATATACTTAAAATTTGAGTCTCCCAACTAGAGCAAGCATATGTAGAAAGAGATAACAAAATTAACACGTGAAAAAAAAATGGCTGACAATATTTAAATGTTAAAGAACATAGTCAAGAAATTCAAGAACTCTGGGATCAAGACAAGGAAGGACTGTTTTAATTATTATGGATTTATAATATATTTTGCAATCAGGAAGTGTGATGCCTCTAGCTTTGCTTTCTCTCTCAAGTTTGCTTTGGCTATTCCGGGTCTTTTGTAGTTTCAAATGAATTTTAGAATGAATTTTACTATTTCTTTAAAAAAGTTTTGAATGGAAGAAAATATTTGCAAACTATATACCTAAAATGATTTTAAAATCCAAAATACATAAGAAACTCAAACAATTCAATAACCGGAAAAAAAAAAAGATCCAACTTAAAAATGGACAAAAAAACTTTGAAAAGACCTTTCTCCAAGGAAAATATACAAATAGCAGGTAAATGGGAAGGTAATCAATATCACTATGCATAAGGGAAATACAAATCAAAACCACAAAGAGATGTCCCCTCACTTTTTTTAGGATGGCTATTACCCAAAGAACAAAAATAGTTAAGTGTTGCTGAGGATTGGGAGAAATTGAAAGCCCAGTACACTGTTGGTGGGAATGTAAAATGGTACAGCCGCTATGGAAAAGAGAATGGAAGTTTCTCATCTCAAAATATTAAAAATAGAATTATTGGGGCACCTGGGTGGCTCCATCTGTTAAGCGTCTGCCTTCAGCTCGGGTCATGATCCCAGTGTCCTGGATGGAGCCCAGAGTAGGGCTCTCTGCTCAGCGGGGAGCCTGCTTCTCCCTCTCCCTCTGTCCGCAGCTCTGCCTACTTGTGCTCTCTCTCCCTGTGTCAAATAAGTGAATAAAATCTTCTCAAAAATAAAAAAGAAATAGAAATAGAATTACTACATGACCTACCAATCCCATATCTGGGTATATATTTAAAATAATTGAAATCAGAATTTGAAGAGGTAGTTGCTCTTCCATGATTACTATAGGATTTTTCATAATAACCAAGATATGGAAATAACCTAAATGTTTATTGATGCATGAATGGATTAAAAAATGTGGGGGCTCCTGGGGGTCTCTGTTGACTAAGCACCTGCCTTGACTCAGGTCATGATCCTGAGGTCCTGGGATGAGTCCTGAATCAGGGTTCTGGCTCCGTAGGAAGTCTGCTTCTCCCTCTCCCCTTTCCCTTGCTTGTGCTCTCTCCCACTCTCTTTCTTTTTCTCTCTCTCTCAAATAAACAAATAATTTTTTTTAATGTGGTATATGCACACAATGGAATATTATTCAAACTTAAAAAAGAAAGAAGTCTTCTCATGTGGGAGAAACTGGAAGACATTATGCCAAGTGAAATCCACTAGTCACAGGAGGATAAATACTGCATACTTCTCACTTATATGAGACATATAAAATCATCAAACTCACAGGAAAGGGGAATGGAACGGTGTTTTCCAGAGGCTGAGAAAGGGAGAATGGGGGATTGCTATTTAACAGATATAAAGTGGTTGCTATTGCAAGGTAGATAAGTTCTAGAGATCTGTTGCACCCATTATGTCTGTGGTAACAATACTGTATCATGTACTTAAAAACTGTTAAAATGGCTGGTCTTGTGTTAAGTGTTCTCACCACAATAAAAATCAAATAAATAAAAAGAAACACACTCTAAACATAAAGACACAAATAGATTAAATGTAAGAAGAAGGAAAAATATACTAATACAAGTCAAAAGAAAGTAGAGTGGTTATGTTAATATAAAGCAAAGGTGGTTTCATAACAAAGAGTGCTACCAAGGTTAAAGACTCTCTAATAACAATAATTTTCTCAATTTATCAAGAGTATAGCAAATCTTAAGTGTATGCACTTAATAGCAAGGCTTCAAAATACCTAAAGTAGAAACTGATGGAACTGCAAGGAGAAATAGATAAATCAAAATATATAAGATATCTCAATACCCTTCTCTCAATAACGATGCAACGAGAGAGAAAGTATTGCATGGAACACTGGGTGTGGTGCATAAACAATGAATTTTGGAAAACTGAAAAAAATAATAAAATAAAATTTTAAAAAAAGGAAAAGAGATACACGATTATTATAGTTTTTTCAACACTATCAAACTTAACTTGACCAACATTTATAGAGCGCTCTGTCTACAACAATAAAATACATATGCTTCTCAAATACACATAGAACATTTATGGTCCCATCTTAATGGACCATATTCTGGGTCATAAAGTATGTCCCAATAAAGTTTTAGAAGATTTAAGCCCTATAGGATACAGTCTTTGACAACAATGAAATTAAATCAGCTAGTAATCTCAGGCAGATACTTTAAAGATATACTTTACAAATCTCCAAATATTTAGAAACCAGATAAAATACTTCTAAATAACCCATCACTTGAGAAGAAATCAAAAGGAAAATTAGAAAATATTTTGAAGGGCACCTGGGTGGCTTAGTCGTTAAATGTCTGCCTCCAGTTCAGCTCATGATCCCAGGGTCCTGGGATGGAGCCCTACATCGGGCTCCCTGCTCAGCAGGAAGCCTGCTTCTCCCTCTCCAACTCCCCCTGCTGTGTTCCCTCTCTCACTGTGTTTCTCTGTCAAATAAATGAAATCTTAAAAAAAAAGAAAATATTTTGAACTTAATAAAAGTCAAGACGCAACATATAGAAATTTATAAAATCCTGTTAAAAAACAGCATACATGAAGAAATTTATGGCAATAAAAAAATTAGAACTATATCAGAAAATAATAAAGATATTTGTAATTTTAACCTTAGGTTGCTCCTTAAGAAACTACAAAATCAAACCCAAAGTGAGTAAATGAAAGGAAACCATAAAGATTATAGTGAATATCAATGAAATACAAACTGAAAAATAAAATAAGAAAAAATCAATGAAAACAAAAGTTGATTCATTAAGAAGATCAATAAATTGATAAACTTTTAATCACATTCATCAGGAAAAAGAGGAAGACACAAATTACCAATATCAGGATTTAGAGAATTGATATCACTACAAATTCTATATATATATATATATATATTAATGTGATATGCGGTATGACAGGAAATGACAATAAATTGAACAACAGAAATGGACAAAATCCTTGAAACACACAAGTCTCAGTCTGGAAGAGATGAAGAAACTGAACAGGACCATATGTATTAGGAAATAGAAATTGTAATTGAAAACCTTCCCACAAGAGAAACCAATTCTAGTAAACATTTATAAGAAAAAAATAACACAGTTTCTATACAAACTCTTCCAAAAAGTTGACACAGTAAGAATATACTTCAACTCATTCTATTAAGAGACCATTCCCCTGACATAAAAACCAAGAAAAAATACATTACTACAGGAAAAAAAAAAAAAAACTGAGTAATAACCATTATCAAAACTGTTGCAAAAATTCTAAACAAAATTTCCCAAACCAAACCCTACGGCATACAAGAAAACTAAATTACAATTTATAATTTACAATTTACAATGACCAGTGAGGTCATTTTCAGAAAGCCAAGATTGGTTTAATATTCAAATATTAAATAATTCACCACGTAAATGAATCAATAAAACCACATGATCATCTCAATGTACACACAAAAAAAGCATTTGACAAAATCCCATACTTGATTCCTTTCCACAACTGTCTTGGATTAATTGGATTTTCATATTCAAAAATAAACTTTGATCCATATATCAATTTATATTTAAAAAATTAAAAAGTTGACTATTGATGTAAATGTAAAATCTCAAACTGTAATACTTCTAGAAAAAAAAATCTGAGAAAACTTATGTGACTTTAAGTCAGACAAAGATTTCCTAGATACGACCAAAAAGCACAACCCTTTAAAGTAATAGATCTGTTTGACCTGTCTAAGATTAAAAATGTCTACTTTTCTATAAACCTGGTTAAAGTAATGAGAGATAAGCCACAGAGTGGGAGAAAATATTTGTAAATCAGGCATATATATATATATATATATATATATAACTCAGCATAATATGTATATCATATCTATATATATAATATATTGATTATATATAATAAACTAAAAAAAATCTATTTAAAAAGGTAACCATTTTCTTTTTAAAAAGGACCTAAGTTTTGAACGAACTTTACCAAATAAGATATATAAAGATGTTCATCATTAGTTATTAGAAAACTAAAATTAGGGTACCTGGGTTACTCAGTTTTTTAGGGGTCTGCCTTCGGCTCAGGTCATGATCCCAGTGTCCTAGGATTGAGCCCTGTGTCATCAGCTCCCTACTCAGCGGGGAGCCTGCTTCTCCCTCTGCCTGCCCTCCTCTGCAGCTTGCGCTATCTCTATCGATACCACTTTCTTCCACAATAAATAAAATCTTAAAAAAAAAAAAAAACCTAAAATTAAAGCCACAGTGACATACTACTACCAATGTATTAGGATTGTTAAAAGTTGAAAACATTGATCATATCAAGTACTAGCAGATTTGTTTGTATAAGCCCAAATAGAAAATAACCAGACATCCAATAACAGGTGAATGAATAAACAAAGTTTGGTATATTAGTATGATAGAATATCACTCAGAAATAAAAACTAATGAGTTCTTGATACACGCTACATAGTTCTCTAAATAATTATGCTGAGTGAAGCAATCAAACTAAAAAAAAAAAAAATTTTTAAGTATACATACTCTACAAGTCTCCTATATACATTTCTACAAAAAGAAACCTAATCTCCAGTGAAAGAAATTAATTCAGTGGTTGCTTGGGAATAAAGTAGACAGAGGGGAATTACTAAAGGCATGACAAAAATGTAGGGTGATGGATATGTTAGTTACCTTGATTCTGTCGATGGTTTTTCCCTACATACATATGTCAAAATTTATTAGATTATTTAACTTAAATAGGCACACTTTATTGCTTGCCAATAAAATATCAAAAGAAGCTCTTAATTTTAAAAAATGCTGTCCATCAGAAAACGTCAGAGACAGTTGAAAGAAAGAAAAATAAGAAAGCTATGGATTTGTTCAATTAGTACTAAGTGTTATCATTAGCATGATCATTTCCAGCTGGAGGTGCAGAGGTTTCCCACAGGCAAATGGTTGAACCAGCTCTGGGGACTGCAAACTAAGGGCTTAAAGGATTGCAGTGAACACCAGTGTTTCATTACTGGTAACAAGAGAAAAGAATGTAGAGAAAGGAAAATAAAAATATTCAGTTTGATGCAATAATCCCATCAACTTTTTCTTCTTCTGTGTTCTTGCTCCAGAGAATTTATGCTAAAGGTTTAAACCTGCCCGTGATGTCCGGAGCTAAAGGGATATTACATCATGTGTTTGCCAGATGTTGGTCCATCCAGAAGATGCATAATACAGATTTTTGTCCGAATATTTTATACTTATTTTAATTGAAAATATTTATTCAAAGTATAGAATGATTGTCTCCTATTAGGAATTATATAATCTATAATTAATCATTAAATATTAATGTGGATTAAAAGATATTGAAAATTAAAATCAGCATGAACATATCTCAAGTACTAGCTTGATCACATTGATAAAAATAGCCAAATTTTGCAATACTAAGTAGATCAGAAAAGGCCTTTTTACTGTCTCTCAAGGATGTTTATCATTAATTTGCATATCATATGTTATCACCTCTTTCTCTTGTCTTTTTAATACCATAATTGTGACATAACGCATCGTTCTAGTAATGGGAATAAAAATATATCCTTCAAAAGTAACAGGATAAGACTCTGAGTTTTGCACATTATCTTGCCAACATTGATATGGAAGATTTTCTCCCTAGGCCTTGAATTTACATGGTAAATTTTCTAACTCAAAACACTGTATATACTAGAATGCATATTAGAAAACTTCAAGGCACATCTTTTCCTCTGACAAGTCTATGTTGTTAGGTTTCCCCACTGATCTCATTATCCCTTTTTTCTGCCTCACAACAGGTCTTATGTAGCAATAGGAGAAAATAGTCCTAGTTTCCTGACCCCTCTCCTGAAGCTAATCAGTGAATTCCGTAAGCAAGCAGGACCACTTCACTCGCCTCCTGAACTCTGTGACGAGGCTTCTGCTGTTCAGTTAGGTCTAGATAACTGCCTCTATAGTCCTTCTTCCTAGGTTCTTTAAAGCAATCATTATTGTCATCTTTGTCTGTGTTTATATAAAGCTCTTTTATACACACCTGAAAGACTGAACACCATCTCAACATTTTATTCTATTAGAGGAGAGGAGCCTTCCGAGAAAGCAGTGATTTGGGCACCCTACAAATCAGTAAAATTTGAGGATCCATTTAGAGAATATCGGTCATTCTGACAGCTCTTTCAGGCCTTGAACCAGAGGAACCTGTTATCTCAGTGCTCCATAAAATTACTGATTGGAGTACAGTGAAGGAGAATTGTGACGGGGGAAAGGGTGACTGGAAGATAATAGGAATAGGAGAAAACACAGTGATAAAGGAAAGGGGAGAAGAGTGAAATGGAACTTGGGGAAGGAGTACAAAAAAAACCCCAGAAAACTCTGAGCCCCAAAGCAAGGACACGCAAAGATGGGCATCCACACAAAAATGCACATCTGACAGAATTAATGGTGCTTTTTAAAACTATCTTGCAACCTTGTTTCAGACAAAGTACTCTTAAGAAGTTCATTTCCCAAACCCTATAATTACTTATTCTGAGGCAAATACTGTCTCAATTTTTTTTTCTTACACAAATTCAGAAAATGTCAAGAGATAAAGTTGGAGATAATCATACTGATATGATTTCAGTATAATATAGGTTAGGGGCGCCTGGGTGGCTCAGTGGTTTAAGCCTCTGCCTTCCGCTCAGGTCATGATCTCAGGGTCCTGGAATCGAGCCCCGCATTGGGCTCTCTTCTCCAACGGAGAGCCTGCTTCCCTCTTTCTCTCCGCCTACCTCTCTGCCTACTTGTGATCTCTGTCAAATAAATAAATAAGTCTTTAAAAAAAAGTCTTTAAAATATATATATATATATATATATATACACACACACACACACACACACACACACACACACTATAGGCTCTATCATTTAGTGTTCCAACCTAGAACTAGCCTCCTCTCAAACAAGGCTGTTCCAGGGTGAGCCATAAAGCCTTCTCCACTACTGGAGAAGCCTTGGTGCAGAAAACTGAAATGAGACACACAGTTGTAACCTATGAAACAAATAGTAAGATCAAGAGGCTGCTCCTTCTCTGGAAAGCTAAAGAATGAGCAGTGGATCCTGAAGAAGAGAACCATGGCCTTCCTAACGAAACGAGGTAGCCAGACTTGAAGGAAGAAAGCCTTCCTTGGCTTTGACTTCCAAATCTTTTGGAAGCACATTTAATGGGTGAAAACTGACTCATATCTAGAACTCTAGTTGCAAAGGAGTTTTTAAAATACAGTTTGTAAACATTAGAAAATCTCCAAATCGACGATATCTAAAATAAGTTGAGAGAGCCCATCGTAAATATCTTAACACATGATGATAATTTTACATTAGCAATAGAAAGTAAATATCTCAAGCGTTGCCTACGAATGGTACTATAAATATGCATAGTTTTTTGGAAGAATTAGATGTGTTTCTTTTTATACTTAATATTTGTGGCCTATAGGAAGTGATTTATAGAAGGCAGAGAGTATCGTGTAATTTCTGTTCCAAGAACTTTATTTTGACCATTTCATGATAACATTTCTGTCCTCAGAAAACATCTCAGTTTGTGTTAATTTAAATACAATACCTGAAAACTCTTAGGTAAATATGAAAACAATGATTTTCAAATTTGGTATTTTGGTAATTAATACATTTCAAGTCACCTATGAAAAATGGTAAATAATGAGGATGATTTGAAAATATTGAATGAATATTGCGTCTTTCCCACACTGGCTTCACTTTGCCACTCAGGATGTGTGACACTTTAATACAAAGTACATCACAAGGATGCCTGTTGGCATGGAGAATTCCCTAACAAAACTTTATGTGAAGTAACAGCTCTCAACGCACAGCAAGATACAGGTCCTCCAAAGATTTGGCATTCTCAATTCTGTTCTCTTCTTCACAGTAGAAAATATAAAGCAATACATTCTTCATTTTAGACTCTACTAAATTATCTTCCCAAAAGGTGGTATTTTCTTCATAAAAATTTACGTCATCACCCTGATTGTTTAGATCCTCAAGGTCTCTCTTCTAGATACTACAATAAATTTCTAACTTATTTTTGACCTCTGATTTCTCTCCTTATTCTCACAAAATCATCCTAAAACATAATTCTAGTTCTTTCACTTCTGTGTTCAGCTCTCACTATTTTTAATGGTTCCCCATGTGTACCTCCATTTCTTTAGTCTAACTTCATTAGTTTATCACTGAAAGGCACCCTTGGCACCATAACTCTCCCATCTTTCCATTTTCCTTGTCATTTTACAGCATTTACAAAGTTCAAGTATTATGTTGCCATCACAACATTTCTGATTTTTCCCCCACCTTCTTCCACCAACACATATTTTTCATGCTGTCCATTTAACTGGAAAACTGTTTTTTTCTTTTCTATCTCCCACTGATGACTGTGTTCATCCTTTGCAAATCAGCTCAAATGTTACTTACCTCCTTTAGGTTTCTTTCCTTGTCTCTGTTAATGCTCCCATAATGCTCACATCAGGACATATGCTGAGTAGACAGTAAGTTACTACTAATTTAATACATACATTCATGAATCATGCTAGAGAATGAAACAATTTCTATTTATTGAAAACATGAAAACAACTTTATATCAGTCTTTTTTCTACTTTTTCCTTCCCCTGACATCCTACAGAAAGTAGCTTGAAGCAGTTTTGCAATTTTCTAACTAAGAAATAATTCATACATAGGGTTTTTCTTATTACTTCACATAACCCATTTCATAGAATTCTGAGCTTCATTATGAATCAGAGTTCAAGGTTTTCGAATTTATGAGGGAAATGGTATCGGGGATTATATGACAAAAATCAATGCACAGCCAGCCTTTAAAATGGCACTTTATAAACTACATAATTGTACATTTGCACTAATTCATTCCGTCTTCTTTTTCTTAGAAGTACTTAAAATAGGTTACTATTTGTGATATTACAAGAGATTTATCACATTAATTTTTAAGACATAAGATATTTCTTATGAAGACTTAAAAAATAAATAAGTAGAAAAGCAGACCTTCCCATTTCAAGTCAGGGACATTGATGAAAAGTAGAATAAACCCCCAATATGTACACACACATACACAAGCACAAATAATTACTAGTTTATACAATTACTTGAAACATTGGATTTTAGATAATAATATCAAAGAGTACAGAATAACCTACATGTACAATTTTAGTGTTTTTAAAATTATATTGTGTGATATGGAAACTTGAAATAATGTGTGTGTGTATGTGTGTGTACATATATACACATATACACATACACACACACACACACACACATCTCTTTGAGAGGGAGTCAGATTTTTTCTATTGTCATTCACTCAGAATGTTGAAAGTCAGTTTGCAAAGAAGAATACTGAATGCAAATATAATGTGATTTAAAAAACCAATAAAAGAAAACACCGTGAGTTGCCTTGATTGAATACCTATTTAGGTATTAGGCTAAGACTTAGAAGCTGAACATTATATGCAGGACAGCACTATAAATGGGAAATTTTGGAGACTTTTTTTTTTATTTTTTTGAAAAGCTAGGCATAATCTTTTTATTTACATTTTCAGAATGTTAAATCAAATTCTTCTCTCTTCAGCTGTTTCCTTAAGATATTCTTCCCTTCACTGACACTTATGGCCACATATACATAGTCATTATTCTCACCATCATGACCCAAATAACTTTTTAACCTGCCTTCAGCATAGCCCCTACCAACTCTTTCTCCCACAGTGCATTATAAGTGATCGTTTAAAATTGCAAATGTGATAGAAATTTCTGTATTTCCAATGTTTTAATAAATGTCCATTTTCATCAAAATGAACTCCAAAGTCATCCTGGAATACAAGACCTTTCATGACCTCAGTCATACCGACATTATTCAACCTCAATTTTTACCATTCTTTGATTTTGTTTGAACAATTCAACAATATGTATCCTACCTGATTCCAAATAGTTTTTTGACTTTTCTATTCTCTAAAGACTTAGAAAACAGCTATACACTTGGCCAAAAGGAACTAGTTACTCACAAGTAATCTTTCTCTTAGAGAGTCCATAAACTTATTTTAAATTATGATAAGTTAAAAAAAGACTGAATATGTCATATTGGGACAAGCATAGTAAATAATTTAATGAAAATTCAATAGTTCAATTCTTCTACAAATATATATTAAGGACATATGATAGATCCTGAAGGATTTAGGATTCTAAGACCAAAGAAACACTCCTGAAGAAATCACATTTCTCAGAACAGAGAAGTTGGACTTCATGGTCGGATAATAAGGCTAGTGCATCCAGAGGGATATCCCTGTGGAGACTCGGTATTTCTTTTTTCTTTCACAGCTTTAGCAATGGTTTTCTTGTCTAGTTTATTTCTTGCTTCATATCATTTTGCTTTGTTGTTTAACGTGGGTTAGTGATATTGAGAGAAACTACAGTATTTTCAATGAAAGTGAACATGGTCTTCTCAGCCCTTGCTGAGGTCAGAATGACTATAGAAAAGATGGTGGTTCCAGAGTCGAAGGTAAGGGCATGAGGAAGGTAAGTGAAGACTCAAAACAGACCTAAAAGTAACTGTTAAGAGTGACAGGAAAGTGAGAGACTGTGGCATGAACTGAACTAGAAGTAGAATTAAAAAACAAGGCAGAAAAGAAACCAAGTCCTCAAATATATCACAGGCAGGACACTTTGAAGGTAGAGTATAAGTCAACCCCGAGTTCTCCTTGAAAAAACTCTGAAGACACAAACAAAGATCTCTTCCTGAATTCCTGATTTCACACAGAATTACCAGAAAAAATTTTCAGGCATGGCTAGGCTTTTTGTTTTGAGTATTCAAAATATCTAAAGTAGGTCACTTTGAACTAATTCTTTATAAATGTCCTTCTAGTTCATTCAGAAATCACTATGATGAAAATCTTGTTAACAATCATTGGTAACAGAATGTCAGTTGTTCAGAAGAGATAATTTTTACATTTCCCTGTGCCTGGCCATATGAACAAACACTTTAAACCGATGAGAGAAGGCAGGGAATCCAAGAAAAGTGATACTCCATTTGCTGACTTCTTGTGTTGTTTATAGTTTACAAGTTCATGTAATTTCACAGGTGGAATTTCACAGTTAGTAGAATGATGAGGGAAGCAGATGGCATAATCATTTATTAAAAAAATCAGCCACTTTCTCATATATATGATAGCTCTTACTTCATTCTTTGGGATTTGCATTTTAAATGATTAAGGATCCAGTAAGACAGCATGAAACCTCATTAACAAAGATATATCTTCAGGCCTCTACCTGAAGGGAAAGTGGTGATTTTTCCACCTCATAGCCCTCAGTTTAAATACCTGCTGATTTGTTTTATCTCTACTTACTTCAAAGTATTTCAGCCACATTAATGCAGCTTTTAACTATAGAAACCGACAGAATACAAAATCAAGCTTTTAGCTATATCCTAAAATAAACAAACCAGAAAATTTTTCACTTACGAAGCTCCTACTTTCTGTGGCATTGTGTAATATATTAGTGGTTAACTAAAGGCTTCTCTTTATACTAAGGTAAGGGGGGACAAAAAACCTCTGATTTTTCAGTTCATTATGAAAACTAACATAGCTTGGCTTTTAAACAGATGTGGTGTGTTTAGCTGCTGCTTTGAAGTAAGATGCTGGCAGCGATACGGGCGGTAGAGATCATACATCCTCACAGTGCATATAGCAAAGGTGGTCTAATAATTAAGGTTTAATCAGAGCATGCTCCTGCTGCTTTCCCAATCACTGTTGAAGGTAATAATAGCGTTATAGATTAGATAGCAAATTGCAACAAAGTTAGGCAACTGCATCATAAAAAGCAATATTGATGTGTAGAAGAATTAGGTAAACTTAGTCAATGAAGCATAACATCTCATTCATATTAACTTCCAGCAGGGCCCGCACAGTCCCAGGCATTGATCCAATCATTTGCTTGCCTAAGTATTTTCTACCTTCTGTGCAGTTGTTTTCCTCTTTTCCGCAACACCCAATCTCTTTAGAAATGCTTTGTGTTCTCTCTTTTACTGGGTAGGTCCTGAGAAAAGGAACTGGGAGGATTTTTTCAGCAAAAGATTGTATTGAGACAGTTAAAACTGCAGAGTCTAGAAAAGCGTCCAGAATCCCCAGGCTTTGTTTTCCCCTGACTCCACCCTAGAAAGGTTAATTTGAGCCCTATGATCCTGACTTTATAGTACTGTGGGATGCCTAAGGTACATAGCCCCTTAAGTGGTAGTTAGATTAAAGAATAATATTGGGGTGTGCGTGTGTGTGTGTGTGTGTGTGTGGTTTTATTTGAATGGTTTCCTTTATTCTTATCCCAATGTGGATTATCTCCCAAACAACATTTTTCAACTCAACTTCCATGATAAACAATAGATGCTTTATATGCAGCAGTAACTATTTAAGTCAGTGAAAACAACAATTATTCTCAGAGTGGAGAAGGAATGCTTGGTCTGAGTGAATTCGAGAAAATGAGAACAGAGCACTTGAGTGATGTGTATAGATTCCACTGAGAAGGAGAGGTTTTCTATTCTGATCTCTATAAAAATGTAAAGAATTATTACTTTGTTTCTCAATAATCGATCAGATTAGATGATAAATGTGGCATCCCACAGAAACTGGTGCTGACAAAGTTTTCCTTAATATATAAATTTCCTTTTATTTATCTGGAGTCAGGACCAACCATCCCAAGTGTTGGGGAAAATAAAAATGAGCCAGCTCTGTTACATCAAAGTTCAGAAATAATCCGCCATAGTATTTTTTAAAATGTACTTTAGGTGAATCACCATCCTGAATAAAATATAATTATTTTAATAAAAATGTTTCCCATATTTAAGAAAAGTTTGATGTAACATTGAACATATGAAACAACAGCATTGGATAATTGGAAGAAAACATTAATTAAAAAGAAAATATATATTTAGGTTTCTGTTTTGTTTTGTTTTAACATGGAGGTCAGTTCTGCCACCAGTCCATCACAGGAGTTTTTATAGAAAAATGTCAGAATGAGCAGAGATTCTCTTATGTTGGCTTTATTTCTAACACTCTCTCTACATGGGAGGAAATATTGGGACAAAATAACCTACTTGCTTTTTGTCTTATACAGATCTGAGATCCTCAAATTTCTCATTATACTAAATGAAAATCATTTTCTCAGATTGAAATAGGGATGAACAGATTGCATGTAATTTCCATTCTAGTCAGAATTTCTCTGTGCTTTGATCCATGGGTACGTATCTCTCACTTTCCTTTTCTCCATTCTCTCACTTTACCTTTCACTCTCTCTAGATCTATCTATCTACAAGACAGACAGAATGAAAACCACCAACTCCCATTAATTACTTAATTACATGCCCTTGTAATTTTTCTCACAGCTGTTTCATCCACTAGATCTTTCACCTCCAGATGTTAATGTTTGCTGGAGTCTAAGGGCACGTGATCTTTAAAGGATTTCTAAAATAGTAGACTAGATGATTAGAGGTTGCTTCAAAGTTATAACTCAAAAAGTCTTTAGGTAATTAAAAATGAGAAATATACCTGAATTAATGAGAACGGAGGAAATTGCATTAGTAATTTTTTTAAATGTTGCCCAACTAATTCAGATATATGAAACAAAAGTGTTTTTTCTTAAACAGGAAACATGTTTGATTTTCTTTTTCATTTCAACTTATTTCTCTCATATTTTCTCTTTTTTTTTAATTTTCTCACTTCTTCACTCATGAAATAGAGAATTTGATGGGGGAAAAACAAGGAGTAGAATACATTTAGTACAGGAAAAAATATTAATTGCTTGAAAATGCAAAGTGAGGAAAGAAATCAATTGTGAGTAAACAGCAAGGAATGAAACCTCTTGACCTTGTCAGACGCTTTATGGGAGAGACCCTTCAATCAGAAATGTGCTGATGCTAAATTATCACAGGATTTGATCTATCCTCTATTAATTGAAAACTCCCACTCCTGGAAGGGAACCAGATTTCTGAACAGCCACTAATTTTTCAAAGTGGAAATTGAGAACTGAGGAGACTGTACATTTATCCACTAAGATTTGTATTTGTATTTTATGGCCCATCACATTCAATATTAGGCTCCGGTTGTAAATAGCCACATTGAGTTTTGAGATGCACTATTGTGTGGTGTGCTATTGCAATTCTTTAAAAAGTCATATATAGCTTAACTTTTTACTTTTAGTATCATCCTTTTAAATATCACAGAGTGTGAAAAACTAAACCATAAACAAAGATAAATGCCATTGACAACAACGCCGGTGTTGATTCTTACTTGCCTATATCTTGCCTATAAAGAGGATGTTAACTCTGAATTCATCAGATGTTTTTGTAAGGGATACAAGGCACAGAAGAGAATATTTAACATTTTGTTCAAATGTTCCAGTTATCTTTATATGTGCAATTGTCACATTATCATTAAACAATCTCTCATTCTAAGATTATTTCTAAATAGTAAAATCATTTAAAGCAAATTTCAAAATTGATGATTCATGTGGTTATGTAATGAAATGACCCAAGAAGAGCATGCTGGTTGTTAAAAATAGTCTAGAAATATCTAAGAAATGTAAAATAACTTTTATTTGAAGAGCTAATCCCTATGATGCTCCATTAATAACTCTTTTCTACTCAGGTATATATAACAACACTAAGAGAAAAATAAGAGAATGCATGTCAAGGATGAAACCACCTTAGAGAAATAAAAAATAAAATAAAATAATAAAATAAAATAAAATAAATATATAAAGCTAATGTTCAGCTGGGAATTAAAAGCGAAGTCCGAACAGTACTATTCCCTATTAGATGAAACACATAAAAGAAGTTTTAAAAACTAGGCATGTCGGGGTGCCTGGGTGGCTCAGTGGGTTAAAGCCTCTACCTTCGGCTCAGGTCATGATCCCAGGATCCTGGGATCGAGCCCCCCGTATCGGGCTCTCTGCTCAGCGGGGAGCCTGCTTCCTCCTCTCTCTGCCTGCCTCTCTGCCTACTTGTGATCTCTGTCAAATAAATAAATAAAATATTTAAAAAAAAAAAACAAAAAAACAACAAAAAAACTAGGCATGTCTATGCATAAAAACTTTGTTAACTGGAACACTCTTAATATTCATTCACGGACTAATTTGAGCACTTACTAAGCAGTAGGGTCATGCAAGATGTTAAAAACACAATGATGAACATGCCGGTATCTTCCTTCAATAAACTTAGTGTGAGAGGCAGATAACTTTGATAAACGCAGCAATTGCCATCCATGCCAAAGGGATAGGCATAAGTGTAGAAGCTTCAGTCTGGACTGTGGGAAATGGTTAGAGTTGACTCTCAAGAGGTGCCTTTGTCACTAACACTTGAAAAATCCTAAAAAGATTTTAAGCAGGAAGTGACATGGTCTTATTTGTTCTTTGCATAGACAAAGAACTTCAAAGGAAAGACTTAAAAATGAATGGTGCTAACTCTTTGGGTCAAATGGTGACTTAAAAAGGTAATATGTAGAACAATCTTTTGCACCCATGGAAAGAAAATTAAATTGCTTGGGAAGTCGCTTCCAAAACTAATAGTAGTAGTAGGGTGTAAACAGTCAGGGAAAGCTGCGCTGTTTTGTTTGAAGTAAATGAGATCTCCTTGGTGCAACTATGTCTCCTGGTGTCTTCCCTGCCAAATTCTATATATTTTCTTCATCTGAAACTATTCAGAAAAATACCTGTAATTTCAGTTCATTGTATACCTCCACACAACCTGACACTTTCTTAGCTGATGATGTGTTAGAATGCCAACTTCTGAGGAGAGGAAAGGACAGTTTTGGGATAGAGACAAACCTGGACTTGAACGATGTGTTTGGGGATGATTTCTCAAAACTTCTAAATGATACTTTCTCATCTTCTTGAGAAACGTATAAAATAAGGCTAATATTAATTCACAGGATTTTGAGGAGATTAAATTAGGAAACACATACTCTGGGACATAGGTTAAGCCAAACACATTTTTGTTTCTCTTTTTTTCTCCTTATATTTGATAAGAATCTGATTGGACTAATTAAACTTTTTTTTTTCAGCCTAACTGTATTTGTTTATTCAGGCAACCACTATTTGAAGTGAGTTGAGCAGTTCACTAAAATAGAGTAAAAAACTCGGCTTTCACTATCTAGACCTGTAAACTCTTGTAAATAAATCCCTTTACTCCTTTGTAATTGAGTATATTCCATTGGGAAATAGGTACATTGAACCTGATGGTCTCTGGTATCCTTTCTTGTTACAAAAAGAACAATTATTTTATAAAATGATATGATAATTAATAGCATATTAAGCACCAGAAATTCAACGGATGAGAAAAGCAGGTATTCATAATAAAGTAAAAACCCCTCCACAGTCTAAAAATATCTATGAAAGTATCTCAATGTCTGAGTGATAGACTAAGACATGTAATAAACTCGGATAGAAATACGTCTTTTCAAAGGCAGCATACCACGAAAGATTTTACTTACCTGACTTTAATACTACAAAAAATCATTTTTTTGAAGGTTTTATTTATTTATTTGAGAGAGAGAGAGTGAGAGAGCAAGCAAGAGAGCACAAGCAGGGGGAGCAGCAGAGGGAAAGGGAAAAGCAAGCTCCAGGGAGCCTGATGTGAAGCTCAATCCCAGGACTCGGGGATCATGATCTGAGCCTAAGGCAGATGTTTAACCAACTGAACCACCCAGGTGCCCCCTCCCACCAAATTCTCAATCTAATAATCTAATAATATGATTCCCAGATAAAATACAAGATGTCCAGTTAAATTTGAAGTTCAGATAAACAACATTTTAAAAGTATAGTACATACAATATTGGGAATGTATTTATACTAAACAAATAAAATTATTTTTATAATTTTTTTATAATTATCTCCTTTTATCAGAAATTGTACATCCTGTATTCCTTTATTTAAATATAGCAACACTAATGGGGTTTACCAAATAAGTTATATATATTGAACAATATGTTAAAGGTTAGAGATTTCTTTAACCTGAGAATTAATTAAGAAAGAGTAACTCTGGCCCAGGTAATTCATTCATCATTCATTCATTCATTATGTCAGAGACTCTCAGATATCAAGTCCTATACAAGGCATGGAGCAGTCAATCTTTAACAAATACAAGGACCTACCCTCGTGAACTTCATAGAAATATATGTCATAGAGATAAATGCCACAAATAAAAAATGATTTTCAGTGGATCTTGATGTGCTTTCAGTTCTCCTTTACGAAGAAACAAGGGCTCTTTTTTTTGTTTTTAATTTATTTTCAGCATAACAGTATTCATTGTTTTTTCACCACACCCAGTGCTCCATGCAATCTGTGTCCTCCCTAATACCCACCACCTGGTTCCCCCAACCTCCCACCCCCCGCCCCTTCAAAACCCTCAGGTTGTTTTTCAGAGTCTGTAGTCCCTCATGGTTCACCTCCCCTTCCAATTTGCCTCAACTCCCTTCTCCTCTCCATCTACCCTTGTCCTCTATATTATTTGTTATGCTCCACAAATAAGTGAAACCATATGATACTTGACTCTCTCTGTTTGACTTATTTCACTCAGCATAATCTCTTCCAGTCCTGTCCATGTTGCTAAAAAAGTTGGGTATTCGTCCATTCTGATGGAGGCATAATACTCCATAGTGTATATGGACCACATCTTCCTTATCCATTCATCCGTTGAAGGGCATCTTGGTTCTTTCCACAGTTTGGCAACCGTGGCCATTGCTGCTATAAACATTGGGGTACAGATGGCCCTTCTTTTCACTACATCTGTATCTTTGGGGTAAATACCCAGTAGTGCAATTGCAGGGTCATAGGGAAGCTCTATTTTTAATTTCCTGAGGAATCTCCACACTGTTCTCCAAAGTGGCTGCACCACTTTGCATTCCCACCAACAGTGTAAGAGGGTTCCCCTTTCTCCACATGCTCTCCAACACATGTTGTTTCCTGTCTTGCTAATTTTGGCCATTCTAACTGGTGTAAGGTGGTATCTCAATGTGGTTTTGATTTGAATCTCCCTGATGGCTAGTGATGATGAACATTTTTTCATGTGTCTGGTAGCCATTTGTATGTCTTCATTGGAGAAGTGTCTGTTCATATCTTCTGCCCATTTTTTAATATGATTGTGTTTTGTGTGTGTTGAGTTTGAGGAGTTCTTTATAGATCCTGGATATCAACCTTTTGTCTGTACTGTCATTTGCAAATATCTTCTCCCATTCCGTGGGTTGCCTCTTTGTTTTGTTGACTGTTTCTTTTGCTATGCAGAAGCTTTTGATCTTGATGAAGTCCCAAAAGTTCATTTTCACTTTTGTTTCCTTTGCCTTTGGAGACATATCTTGACAGAGGTTGCTGTGGCTGATATCAAAGAGGTTACTGCCTATGTTCTCCTCGAGGATTCTGATGGATTCCTGTCTCACATTGAGGTCTTTTATCCATTTCGAGTTTATCTTTGTGTACGGTGTAAGAGAATGGTCAAGCTTCATTCTTCTACATATGGCTGTCCAGTTTTCCCAGCACCATTTATTGAAGAGACTGTCTTTTTTCCACTGGATATTTTTTCCTGTTTTGTCGAAGATTATTTGACCATAGGGTTGAGGGTCCATATCTGGGCTCTCTACTCTGTTCCACTGGCCCATGTGTCTGTTTTTATGCCAGTACCATGCTGTCTCGGTGATCACAGCTTTGTAGTAAAGCTTGAAATCAGGTAACGTGATGCCGCCAGTTTTATTTTTGTTTTTCAACATTTCCTTAGCAATTCGGGGTCTCTTCTGATTCCATACAAATTTTAGTATTATTTGCTCCAGCTCTTTGAAAAATACTGTTGGAATTTTGATTGGGATGGCATTAAAAGTATAGATTACTCTGGGCAGTATAGACATTTTAACGATGTTTATTCTTCCGATCCAAGAGCATGGAATGGTCTTCCATCTTTTTGTGTCTTCTTCAATTTCTGATTCTTTATATGGAAAACCCAAAGACTCCACCCCCAAACTACTAGAACTCATATAGCAATTCAGTAATGTGGCAGGATACAAAGTCAATGTCCAGAAATCAGTGGCTTTCTTATACACTAATAATGAAAATACAGAAAGGCAAATTAGAGAATCGATTCCATTTAGTATAGCACCAAGAACCATAAGATACCTCGGAATAAACCTAACCAAAGAGGTTAAAGATCTGTACTCGAGGAACTACAGAACACTCCTAAAAGAAATTGAAGAAGACACAAAAAGATGGAAGACCAAGGGCTAACTATTAATCCTTATGAATAAGATTAAAAAAAGTGTGATTGTCTGAAATTCTCCGACTGGCTTAATTATTAAATATACTCTAAACTGATGTAACACATTAAGCATAATTAACGAACCAAGATCACCATGACCTAAATCCCTGGGAATTTGAGGGGCAGGTTCTTCTAGCAGTTATAGTTACAGCACTGTCCCCCTTCTGTTTTGATCCCACTATGTTCTGATCCTACCAGACTCCAGGATGTTTATGTCTCTCACAGCCTTCATTGTCGACCACAGTTGGTTCCTGATATAGTTACTGACTGTAAGAATGGAAGAAGAAGAAAAAAAGAAGCCCTGTCTCTGTCACTACAGCATCTTCCTGTTTTATATGTCTATGGAGGACACATTCGCTCTGTGTAAGAACCCGCTTCTACAAGCTGTGGCTACGGGAAAGGATTCGTAAGCTCTTTGGCAGAAAAGGTCACTTCTTAGATGGAAGGTACTCTGGAAATCAAGTCAGCCCTTGCATAGTAGTAGGACTTTTTTTGTGAAACACTTACTTCTTACCACTTCTTTCTCCCATATCACCATCCTCAAATCCACCAGAAAAGGTAACTCATAATATGTAAAACCTTTATGTCCAATGTCATAAACTTAGACCATACTTATCATCAAATACTTCCAAAAGTATTTAGAAATGGTATGTATGTTGTTAACCTTGACTATGCCCACTAAATAAATAAATAATGTTATTAATTTATACTAAGGAACATGTCTCAAATTAAAACAACGAGAATAGGGGCACCTGGGTGGCTCAGTGGTTTAAGCCTCTGCCTTCGGCTCAGGTCATGATCTCGGGGTCCTGGGATGGAGCCCCACATCAGGCTCTCTGCTCAGCAGGGCACCTGCTCCCTCTCTCTCTCTCTGCCTGCCTCTCTGCCTGTTTGTGATCTCTCTCTGTGTGTCAAATAAATAAATAAAATCTTAAAAAAAAACAATGAGAATATATATGCTTATGTGTTTAAGAGGGGGAAAAGCTATTATTTCATCAACTTGCAAACCATTTGAAAAAATATGGTAATAAACAATAAAAAAATTTATTTTTTTTTGCTTGTATACTGACTGAGGTATTGTAGTAAAACTAGAAAGGGAAGTTAGCTTGAAAGAAAGGGATTTAGCCTATGACTCTAAATAACTGTAAGACATTTAGAGAATTAAGTTTCTTGGCTTCAGTTTTTCCATCTATTAAATAGAAAATAAGAATAACAAGAAAGAATTGAGGAGCAGTTTACTGTATATTCTAGATATTTCACTTAAGCCTAAATTGTGTGCATTACATTTAGTGATAAAGGACCATATTTGTAAAAAGAAAATTATCTTCTTGGGAATGTGTATGTGTGCATGTGTGTGTGTGTTTAATCCATCTCTAGTATGATTCAAATGAATTCATTAAATATCTACCGAAGGCTAACTATGTGTAAAGTATTGGTCTGGTATATTTGCATTGTTGTAGTATACTTTTCTCATTACTAACAGAAAATGAAATGTATGCAATTATCTTATTTAGGCATTGGGAAAGCCATGTTGCCCCCCCAACCCCCAAAGTTAGTAATGTTATTATAAAGGCACAGCCATAACAGTAATCCACCAAAGAATATTTCAGTGACGGAAGAATATAACCTAGATGATCTCTCTTTACAGAGGAATCCAAACATTGTCAATAGCTTCAACCCAACCACTGAAACACCCTCAAATGAGTTGGAGACCTTGCTACCTTATCGACCTTACAGGTTCTGCAAAATGCTACTCTTGGAATGATATTTATAAAGACCATAATTTTCTTAAGCATTCCTGTTTATAGAGGGAGTAAAAAAACTGGAGATTATGGGGAAGTGTCTAACAGTCTTATGATTATGAAATTCAGAGTTTAAATAGCAGATCATTTTCTGAGTCTTGTGAGGATATGCAGTCTCAATTTGTATCCCTCTTTGCATCATTCCTTCACCTTGATTGTCTTTGGCTTCCTGTTTCTCGTTTCTGGAGCCCTCGGACCCTCATGTCAATCAGTTACTCTTTTTACGCATTTTGATTCTTTGACTCCCACTTCTTGTTTGACCACCCTCTGTTAACCACCTGTTACAGCAAAATAAATACTGATTTCTGCCTTTACCTGTTGTAGGTTCCCAGTACTCCAATATTTCACACTTGCTCTCTTTCCCAAGCACCCTTCTTCAACATCCCAAATGATCAATCATTTCTGATATAGGTAATAAATGTGTCAACACTCTTTTTAAAGTGTTATATTTAAAGTGTTACTGTGGTCAGAAGTAATTCCTCAGTATCTGGCATTGAAATTGCCTATTTCAAAAGCCTCCACTACTCTATCCAGTGTCTGGGGAAGGAGAGATAATTGCTGCACGTATGCTGATCTTGTCCTTAGAGCTTTTCACACATCAAGAGTAAGGCCACTTTTTCCTCATTAGTGCAGCAAGCACCTGTCCACACATTGTAATTTTAAAAGCTGTGAGAAGATCTTAGTGCTTCTCCAACAATCTTTCCCCATCTCTGTAATTCCTTTAATTGGGAGAAAGCCTTTCATAGGTGAAAAAAATAAATGGCCGATATGAAATCATTTCCTAAGAAAAGGATTCAAAAACTGAGACGAACTAGAAAACACAAGGATACTCAGCGATGTGAAAATGAAGAAAAGGAGGGATAGAAATGTGAAGATGTTTCATAAAAAAGGAATTTTAATTGGAAAAGGTAAATTGAGAGCAGTGAGAAAATAATATACTCTTCCATTTTTATGTTTTGCTTCCTTCATACCCCACTTTGCTCTATGCCTGACCATTGACTACACTGCCAAAAATCTCCTTTAACTCCTTTAACATAATTTAAATAAAGTTTCAAAGCTATTAGGGACTCTGTCACTCTTTCACTGATAAAGTACAGATATTTGGTTACACTTGGAAACTTGTTTCACCAACAATGACCTACATCACTTTTCACTTCCCTTCCAATGTCTAGAATATATGAACTAGTCCAGACAATTTACACCAGCATGTAAGAGATCACAGAATGACATTGTGCCATATGTCCTCAAATTGAAAGAATTTATCAAGTTCCACATCAAATCCCCATTGCATTGAGCTTTTATTTAGCATGAATGTGTATCAAATTATCAATTTCACAAAAGCATATTTAAGAATAAAAATAACTCTATGTCATATGAGAAAATGAATGTAAATATGTAATCAAGGCATACATTTACCCAATATCAATTAACTGAATGTTATAAAACATTAGTTGATACAAATAAACATTCAGAATTATATCAACAGCATTTCCAGTTATATCTTTCAGTAGAGACAGAGGCAAAGTGACTTCAGTGGAAGCTAATGAATCATAAAAGTAGATTAAATAGTTGGAAAGACATTGGATGACTTTGAACACCAAATGTCTAGGCCGTATCTACTTCACTAAATGGACAGCAGAACAAACAGTACGTGTCTGATGAGAGCTGTGGTAAATTTGGAAGGCATTTCATTTTAAAACAAAAAGAACTACTTTATCAACATAGTTCATATAAAATTTAATTATGGGTAAATTTTCTCTTGGCATTAGACAAATAACCAAATTCTTTACAGTGTTTGAGGGCCAAGCCTGTTGTTTTGTACTTATAAGTCAGAGCGTCTCTAACTAGGAATAGTAATCCTGGTGTATTACAGTAGAGATTTCACTGCTTCCCCTTAAAAGATGTATTATATATCCATTATGTATATATCTGATGATTCAGCAACAGATTCTCCGTATTATGATGGTTATTTGAATGCTAAATGTGCAAACACATTTTAAACATCCTCTAAGGCAACATTTTTCTCTGTGTCTTAGCAGAACAAAGCAATAATATTGTTCTATCTTTTCAACTATTAGAAGAAAAATCTTACATATGTTAAACTAAGCCTCAAGTGAGTTAGGCGTTAATCAAGCTGTTTTGATTTATGTGTGTTATTAATCTGGTTCAATTCAAATAACCATTTATTGAAGGCAGAATCAATGCAGACACTGTGTAAGGTAGAGTTCTTACAGTTAGTTTGAAATAAAGAGGGTAAGAACATTGCAGATGCTGAAAGTAAAAACTGAATAGAATTGAGAGTCTGAGAAGCACTACTCAGTCCTATGTCTCTGCACTGTCCCTTGAGGTGTCCCTGAATCCTTATGCACACCTTCATGATTAGCCCCTGGCAAGAAATCCTGTGAGAATTATCCTCAATTGTCTGTCATCTCTTTGCACTTGGGACTCTGACTGATTTAAGTCTCAAAACGCAAAACTATTTGGGGGATCTTCCCCAGGACCCTATAAATTCTCCATTTCAGCACCACAAATCATGCCAGGAAAAAATTCCTTAAGTCAGAGTAACCCAAATCCAATCCAAAAAGCTTCTTGGGGGGGAAAAAAAAAAAAAGCTTCTTGGGGGTGGAGGAGGAAAATATGGCTCATATTCAGGAAAAGGAATGATGATATATCAATAAATTATCCTAATAAGTATATCTGAAGATAATAAATATTTTAATAAAATACCTATATAAATGTATAACAAGTTATATTTGGACTTTATAAACTCTAAGTACTTGTTAGTTTAGGCATGACTTTCTTTAGAGGGAATAAAATGAATTATGTCCAGTCTTTGAGATAGAAGCCTCTGCAATGATGAAAAATTTGCTAATTTGCTTTCACTTCATTTTTTTTTTAAGATTTTATTTATTTATTTGACAGACAGAGATCACAAGTAGGCAGAGACTCAGGCAGAGAGAGAGGAGGAAGCAGGCTGCCCGCTGAGCAGAGAGCCCGATGCAGGGCTCGATCACAGGACCCCTGAGACCATGACCAGAGCTGAAGGCAGAGGCTTTAACCCACTGAGCCATCCAGGCGCCCCATAATTTGCTTTCACTTTAATTAAACTGAAAATACTAATGATCTATATAATTCTTAAGGTTCAGTAAAAAACTTTTATGTTAACATACTTCAATGCTAAGTTTCACTGTGGCAAAAGCAAACAGAAAATGTATGTAAAAGTATCTTTACTTGTATGTAAAAGTATGTAAAAGTATCTTGTATGTATGTAAAAGTATGTAAAAGTATCTTTACTTAAATCCGTGTATTCAAAAATAGCCATTGAACCTGAAATCAATATTTTATATATAATAAAAATGAGGATAATTAAGCTAACTTAGCTGTATAATGGCAGAACTTTAACGATCACTCTCGTTTCCTAACTCTCAGTTCTGTTCTTCTGTATCACATAATTCCCCTTATGATGGTACCATGCCTATATAATTGAACATATTTACACTCAAGAAAAACACTGGTACTGTATCTTTTCCTTGCAGTGAACTCTTCTTCTTTTATTTATTTGTTTTTTTGTGTTCTACTCTAGCAAGAAACATAAACAGGTTAGCTGGACAACTGGTTATTGTTAAAATGCAACTCCAATAAACATTTTACATATTTGGTTGGCTTTTAGATAGACCTTTGCTGGAAAAACATGTTCAAACACAATTAGCTCTATAAATACTTTTGACAAGTTTACGTATACGATTTTAGTTTACTGAGCTACTTCCCTTTAAAATAAAAGACAGTTATAACTTTTTTCTCTCCCCACTATTTTTTGCTGAGACAACCTATTTATCTTGGCATCAAACACACTTCTACTATCTTGATCTTGTATTTTCAATTTAATCTCCCACTCTGCCCTCTGCCCCCCCAAAACACAGAAATTTACTTCAAACTAGGATATGATTTTCACTTTTCCATCTTTATCCAGCCTCTTTCCCTCTGTCAGAGATATTATTTGCCAACATTTTTGATGGTCAAAATAAAATTTTTCTTCAAGCTCAATTCTAATATTATTTTCACCAAGTATACTTTCTGATCCTCTCAGGTAAAAGTAAATTCCTCTTCTATCTGTTCTTATTGTTTCTCTGCTGTAATATTTATATGCATTAATATTTTCTTTGTACAGTTAATAGATGTATATGCCTGACCTAATCTCTACACTACTGAAAATGTAATGATCGTAAAGATGAAAAGGACTATGTGCTTAAGTGAGAATGAGTGGATGATAAAAAATGAAAATATAAGTTGGGCACCAAAAGCAGTGGGACTTGAATGTCAAATAAAGGCCATGACCTCATGTGAATAAACAGTAGAGAGATAAAAGCCCTATTTGTCTTTATTTTTGAACCAGCAAAATATCTTCAAACTAAAGATTTTAAAAAGACATCATTTCATCCCATGGACCATTTGGGATCCCACATGTTACTTTCTGTAATAGTTGGCCTATAGCAGTCATTCGTATGGTAATGCTGAATTTAATATATGGACAGACATATTGTTTATAAAGCAATTCATTGGGAAAGACTATTGAATCAAAAATAATCACATTTAATGAATCTGATATTTGCTATTGAACAATTTAATTGCTATGTTTTTCCACAAATAAGAACACATTTCCAACTATGCCTAAAATGATCTTGAGATTCTAATATGAATATTTTCACATTCCCTCTGCCAGGATCTATTATAATCATCCCTTCTTTTCACAGGAATAAAATGTTTTTAGGCTGTTCATCAAAAATACTATAACATCACATTAATTATACTTGGCAAAACATAAAACACAAGTCACTTATAAACATTGATTTTTCCAAACATCACTATGAACTAGTATAATATTGTGCAGGTTTTGCAGATTGTATTTAAGATCTATTTTCAACACTCAACATGTGTATCTGGATCACTGCACCCAATATTGCATCACAAATATTTGAGCATAACTGAGTAGCTATATTCCAGCTATATCTCACTGACATTTTCTATAATGCAAAAGGGTGACATCTGCTTCCTTTCTTTTTCATTTTCAGAAGAACATCCACTTCTGTTTTTCTTTTCTTTTTTCTTTTTATGAACCATCAATACATATTCTAAAATAGGATACATCCTTCAGATGTAAACCCAAGAGTTCACAGACTGAGAGATCTGCTTCCTCACCTGTATCTTTCTGGCAGAAAGATGCTTCATTTGGATAGGAAAAAAAATAGAGTGGGAGCCAGGAACAGTCATAGAATGTGCTTTGGCAGCTTTTCTACGCCACCGTATTTTTATTTTTAATCTCTAAGGATAATTCACAGAGAAAGAATCTCCTAATGTGTTGCTGAAATATGTATTATATTGACAGCCAAAATGAAAACTCACTCAGTTTTCTTCAATGTTTAAAAAGATATACCCACTTTAAGATGTTATGGCATATTAAACTGTGAAGAAGAAAACATATATGGCAAATTAATATTAAAATATTTTTCACATGTTCTTCAGCTGTAATAACTACCAGATCTCAAAAATACAATCTTTACTGATTATTGAGGTATATGGAATATGTTTAATTTAAGGGCAAATAATAAGTGTATGCATTTGAAGAGGTTTCAAATTCTCACTTAAGTTTATAAACCTTTTTAGCTAATTTTTGTGTGATGCAACTCAGAAGTGAAGGAAAGAGATACATATAAAAATCTACTACTATGCTTCCCTCCTTTCCTCTCTCTTTCTTGCCCCTTCCTTTCCTTCGTTTCAACATTTATCAAGCACTTTCCATGTACCAGACCCATACTCAGTAGAGAAGTTTCAAGATAGAATTAAATTTATGATTAAGTATAGGAAATTGAGAGTATTAAGGTAAGCTTGAATAGCATGCACTCAAATAGAGTTAAGGTGATTATATTCATCCAGTTTAAAACATTAACACCTATCGTGCCTTGGCCACCGGAGTCTCCACATTATATAGCATTCTAGGTTCACCGACATCATGACTTCCCTTATCCAAGGGATAGATTTGGTGATAATCTCATAAACTTTTCTCACAGAATGTTTACCTTTACCTTATGTCTTTTATATAATCTATAGGATTTATGCAATGTGTGTGTGTGTGTGTGTGTTTCTTATTACTTAATGCAAGATATGTTAGTCTAAGTGATGCCTTTCTATTAAGATTTCGAGAACAGCCATCTCCATCACAAACTTCTCCAGGGATCTCAGCAGTCTCTGAATCACCAGAAAGCAACAATAAACAAGTTGTTACACTGACTGGTTGGAACCTCTCGGGAACAATATTTCTGAACTGGACATACACATCATATATAACTAACTGCTTCTGCTTCCCCTCTTTTGTCAGATAACCCCTCCCCAGTACTCACTACACCTAGCACTCTTTGAGCTGTTGTGTTGATGGAAAAACATTGATAAAGATGTTCTCAAAGGCAATGAAGTTTTAAAGGAGTTGAAGTTTGAGAGATTCAATACATAACATTCCTCTTAATTTCTGAACCAAATAAAGAAGCCAAAGTCACCAACCAAAAGAGAAAGAAATGTTCACTTTATTCCTGACTGCACTGTAGACCATACCTCAGTGTGAGAACTCCATGTGCTGGCCAACGGGTCAACGAATAGCTCATCCGAGGAAGTGTTGGGCTTTCCAGAGAAGTTACGTCTTACCCAGGTCACCAACCCAAACTGTTTCAGGATAAGTGTGAGAGGACATTCATAGAGATAGATCTCTTCCACATGATGCCAAAATTTTCTCTGTCCACTTGAGAAATGGAAATAAATAGCTGGTACTTACGAATGAATTAACTCCCTCCACCTCAAATTGGGGCAGGGAGAAGAGTAGCCAAAAGACCAATGGGAATGCTTATGCAGAGCAGAGAAATTGGACTTACTTAACTAAACCTTCCAGCAGAGACTGTATTTTTGTCAAAAAGCACCCTAAATGCTAGTGCATGTAACTGATGAGTCACTGAATTCTACACCTGAAACTAATATTACACTGCAGGCAACTAACTGGAATTTAAATGAAAACATGGAAAAAAAAAAAAAGCACCCTAAATGCAATACTATGTAGTTTATGTCTACCATGTTGGTGACCTCCATGAAGCCAGTAAATTCTTCTCAATTTCTTTGAACTGGATGGGTTTCAGTATTCATTTTATTATCACAGGAGTCCTGCGGGCCATGACTACTGAGGAAATAACAAAAACATTAAACATTTGCTATAGTATATAGTAAAACATAATATCGTACATGTTAAACATTACATAAGAGGAGAGGAAGGAGAAATTTTCTGCCAGCTAGTAGATCTAACTTTTTGACTCACCACGTAGTAGCAATTGAAATACTGTGAATAAATTAATGTTAAAAAAAAAAAAGAGAGAACGTTTTTATCTCTTTCTAACTGGTGAGGACAGCTTACTAATTAATGTACTTAAAGCCTAGTGTTTTCCGGCAAAAGCACAGGACTGTCCCCAAAACATAGATCAGTGGTAGCCTTATTCTTTGACAAGAAAAAGAGGAGAAGAATGCACTGAACAGCTTTGTTATTACCATAATTACACAGGTGCAAAAACAGCATTAAAAAGATCAACACCGGGACGCCTGGGTGGCTCAGTTGGTTAAGCAGCTGCCTTCGGCTCAGGTCATGATCCCAGCGTCCTGGGATCGAGTCCCGCATCGGGCTCCTTGCTCAGCAGGGAGCCTGCTTCTCCCTCTGCCTCTGCCTGCCACTCTGCCTGCCACTCTGCCTGCCTGTGCTCGTTCGCTCTCTCTCCCTCTCTCTCTCTCTCTGACAAATAAATAAATAAAATCTTTAAAAAAAAAAAAAAAAAAAAAAAAAAAAAAAAAAGATCAACACCTGGGGCGCCTGGGTGGCTCAGTGGGTTAAAGCCTCTGCCTTCGGCTCAGGTCATGATCCCAGGGTCCTGGGATCGAGCCCCGCATCAGGCTCTCTGCTCAGCAGGGAGCCTGCTTCCCCCCTCTCTCTGCCTGCCTCTCTGTCTACTTGTGATCTATCTATCTATCTCTCTCTCTCTCTCTCTCCCCACCTCTCCGTGTCAAATAAATAAATAAATAAATCTTAAAAAAAAAAAAAAAAAAAAAAAAAAAAAAAAGATCAACACCAGCTATAGCAGCATGTATTGCTAATTAAAATAGAAATCCCTTATCCTACAGTGACGAAACAAATAAACTGACAAAGGTAGGAATCTGAGACCCACAGAAACCCCCAAAATATGAAGCCCTAGAAATTAATACTTTAGATTTGTAAAAGGCAACATAATATTTGTAAAACACAACTTAACATAGTATTTTGTGAATGTTGCGGGACAGGGACATAACCAGGAATCTGAAGTGAGTGAATTAACCTTCATTGCTAATTTTTACTAATAAAGTATTGATGGTAACATAAGGACCACACTTGTAGAAAGCATATGAGCTCCGCTTATGTTCAAGGTTAACTATTTTAGTACATATCCAAATATGTATACATAGGATCCTTTTTTTTTTTTTTTCCCCTCAAGATTCTATTGAAGCTTTAGTAAAAATCCAGGAAATAGAAAAGAACTGAGATAGGCAAATCTGATCATGCAGTGCTGCCTATGTTATGGACAGAATTGTACCATCCCACAATCTATATGTTAGTACTAACTTCCAGTATCTTAGAATGCTACCTATTGGAGATCGGTCCTTTAAAGAGGTAATTAACTTAACATGAGACCATTAGGGTGGGCCCTAATCCAGTCTAGCTGGTGTTCCCATAAGAAAGGGCTATTATGACACGGGAGGAGGAAAGACCTTGATAGGACACAGTGGCCAGAAGGTGGCTGTCTACAAGCCAAGGAGAGAGGCCACAGAAGGAAACAGCCTTGCTGACACCTTGATTTTGGAATTTTAGTCTCCTGAGCTGTGAGAAAATAACTTTCTATAACTGAAGTCACCCAGTAAGTGGTACTTTGTTGTGGGAGCCCTGGCAAACTCATACTCTGTTCTCATGCATGAGGCACTGCACGTTGTTTGAAGTTGCCAGAAAAGCTGACTCCAAACTGCAGGGAACTTGGTTTCAGGATTACGAGTACTCAGTTTACTCATGAGGAAATAAAAATCAGACATGACATAGGCTATTAACAAGAAAGAGAAGGTCTCTAAATTATGAATTTTACTGGTCTATAATTCCTTTCTTGTTTAAAAATTATAATCTCTAGGTTTAAAGTAGCTTACATGGGGTGCGTGGGTGGCTCAGTGGGTTAAGCCTCTGCCTTCAGCTCAGGTCATGATCTCAGGGTCCTGGGATCAAGCTCCACATCGGGCTCTCTGCTCAGCGGGGAGCCTGCTTCCCCCTCTCTCTCTCTGCCTATATCTGATCTCTGTCAAATAAACAAATAAATAAATCTTTAAAAAAATAAATAAAGTAGCTTACATGCCTTGACCATGAGTACCCATAGGTAGTATTGTAACTAATTTTAGTTCTTGGCTATGAAATTGATAAACTGATCTTAAAGATGTTTATGAAAATTAAATTCTCTTAAAGACTCATAGTTACTCATACTTATTAAAGTAATTACTTTTATTAAAATAACAGTAACTTCAAAAATCTTAATTAATGAACTGGCATTTGAAAGTACTCCACGAGGTAGATATTACCCTATTGCCTCTTTAGCTCTATTTTAATATACGCATTTAATATTGTAGTTTAGTATTCACATTGATAACCTTAATACATTTTTACTACAGTTGTTATATGTCATGTTTGCCTATGTATGATACTTTACCTAACTCATGCTATTCGAATTTTCTTAACTCAAGCCTAACCCTGTAGCATCAGGCAGAACACAGTAACTTCAAGACTCATTCCACGCCTGACTTTGGCACATTTTCCATTATAACTCAACATTTTATTATGGGATCTTAGAATTGTATCAAAGACATTTATTAAATATACTTTAACTGTGATATTGTTATGAAATTAGACATGAAATAGGCATTTCATGTACACAATATTACAATATTTTAAATTGAAATGGAACTGAAAACTCTCTAGTTTTTTGAATAATATAGAATATTTAAAAGAATAAAAAATAAACCTATGTTTTCTCTGCAGAGACAACATAATTTGAAGTTATTTCTTTCAGTTCAAAATTGTTTGATATGATCATACTGCCTTGATAATTTTATGTGTTTTTTTCATCTGTCATACCTCTTTGGTCTTTTGTTTTGTTTTTAATGCACTGTATTTGTGCTAAATTCAAGTAGGTATGTTCAAGTGCTCTCACTAAAAATTAAAGCTTCAACAGCGTAATATCAAAGACAGAGTTTAGGATGTTGGAAGACATAACCAAAAAAAGCTATAGACCATTTATAAACACACATTTATTTTTCTTCAATACATTTTGTGACCACAAAATCAATTAAGTGATTTAGTTAATTTAACAATTAAGCAGGTATGTTAGCACATAAAGAGGAGAAAGAGGGAAGAGGAGTGCATGGCACATAGTATCTTATCATAGGAATTGATTGGGCCAATCTCCCTCTGATCCCTGGGAAACTTGTTCTCTTCCAGATGGTACTTAATGGCCTTAATGTTCACTGATATCCTAGCCTGATCTGCTTGAAATGTTGGCTTTTCCCCTGATATCTTCACGCTTTGTATATACACATATGGACAGATGTTTAAATATGTATACAAACACACACACACACACACACATTAGTTAGATTTGTCCAGTGAAACAAATGACTCTAGACATTTAACAAATAGGTATTCAATACAGGGAATTATATGTTTCCAGAGCCATTGGCAACACTAGACGGTGGACACTGAGAATCACTGCTGGCCTTGATGAAATCAGTAAGCACTAGAGCCTCAGTATCAAAAATTTCAGTTACATGAGCATCAGAGCAAAGGCCTAAGATCACAACTCTCAACCTCTATAAACATTGCGTCTGAGGTTTTCTCTTGGTCCTATCTGCTACTGCTCTGGAAGCATAATACTTCTTTTATACCTTCCAATTCTCCCTTAATGTCTCTCAATTAGTGTAGCCTAAACCAAAATTCTGCTGACAAGTCAGTCTTGGAAATATAAGTTTCAGAATTCCAGAGGAGCTTAAAAAGCTAAGGATGGTATAGAGTATAAACAGATGATATTGGTTATATCTGAGATATTAGATGATTTATTGAACCAAATGACTCTATGGGGATAATTTCCTGTTTCCATTCCTTCTAAAGGTGAGAATAATTTGTAGTGTTTGTAACTTTCTTAAAATGTGACAATGAGGAATTTTCTTCAGTGCTTGTATGGATTAGAGAATCTCTAAATTATATTTCTATTTGACCAAGAAGAAAAAGCCAAGGAAAGTTGTGGAGGATATAGCTCCCTTGTTTCTTGAGCAACATAGGTACTATCGTTACACAGAATCTTAAGTTTACTGGTGAATAATGTTATGTGTATGCATTTTTTTAAGAAATGGAACATATGGAAAACATCGATGACTTTAAAAAAAAAAATCTGTTCCAATCAGTGATGTAATTGGTTTAAAAACATCTTTGATTTTGACAAATATTTGATTGTCCCTTATATTTTTAGAGCTGTTATGGAACTTTATATTTTGTCCTATATGATCATATTCCTGTGTATTTGACAGGGAGGCTTAGAAATGGATTTTCTAAGAATTCTATCCTTTTTGACCTGTGTACTGTATATTTCAAAGATACCATGCAATCTGATATTTGAATACAACATACAGAGATCTGTGATAGAACCAGATTTTTACATAGTAGCAAAATTGATTAAGTGAATTGGCATTTATGACAGAATATGGGAAATGGGATATAACACACTTACTGTGATAAATGAGAAACATGAAATTAATGATGACTTTAAAACCATCTAGCTTCTCATATCCATTCTACAAAATCTATCATTAATATGTTCTGGCCTGGAAAATAAAGATAGTGATTATAACAGTTAAATGGATACTTTTCATATCTCAAAATATTCTAATCTTTCCCTATGGTGGATATATTTTTTAGGATCTTAACAAAAATATCCTCATGCTCTCTGAATGGAAAAATAATCTCTAAAATGAGTTTTCTTGCTCTGTATCTAAGAAACTATAAAAAAGAAAAACATGCTAAACTGTTCATTCATTTGGTTTTTCTTAATTTAAAATATGTACTAAGTAATTACTATTTGTTCAGTACCACTTTATACCCTAAGAATTTAAATGCAAGAGGATGCTGCAAGAAGATGGGATCCTAATTATTTTCTAAAACTTTTATCAACTAGAAGCTAAAAAGAGGAGTCGGTTAAAAATGAAACAGCATTGCTGTCTTAAAATTTCAAAGATTTGAATTTATTTTACGAGCATACTACTCCGTTTTGTGGGACCCAGGAATCTCTCAAATTCGTCCCTCAAAAGCCTCTGATTTAAAATATTAAAAATATTAATAATAACTGTCTCCTTTTTATAAAACCATTTTTGGAAGCCGCTTCGCGAGAAGGGGGTCAAATTATCTCTCTTGTCCTGAGGCCTATTTCTGCTGTGAAGCCACAAAGGAGAGGGAAAAGCAAAGATCCAATGCCAGGTTTGAGCCATGTGCCCTGCCCAGTCACAGGGTGCAGGACACCCTGCATAAAATACCAGCAATGAAAATGTCAGTAGAATGGATGACTCCCAAAAGGAAAGGAGGATTCTGTACCAGAAGTAGTGCTGCGCAGGCTAACACAACAGATGTCCGCCATGCAGACATTCAGCAAGTAATTATAAGAGCGATGGGTGTTATTAAATTGAGTTTAAGGGTTTGTTACCGAGGGAATTTAACTTAAAGCTTGTCAAGATCTTCCTGATGAGTAGAACAACTAGGCATTTGCTGGGTAAAGGGAGGAGAGGTGGGAGTAGGTCAGGAGAGATATTTTAGACAGAATGAATAGCAAATGAAAGGAACAAATTTGAAACATTGCAGAATATTTAGTAAACCAGAAGAAGTTCAGAAGGGCTGCAACCTTGAGAACAAGAGAGAGCGAGGTCAGGAGAATGGGAGGGCAGAGGTACAGAGAGGAAAAAAGGAACTGGACATGATAGGAATTTTAAACTTGATTTTAAACATACTGAGAAACCCCTTAAAAATAGGATCAATGTGGTCTGATCCATGTTTTAAAACTGCAGTTTTGCTGTTGTGTATAAAGCGGAATAGAGTGGAACAAGATTTGTGGGAAAGGGATTGTTTAGTAAGCTGACACAGGATTTCAAACAGCACATGATAGCGAATGAGAATAGGATGAAAAAGGGAGACAGAGAGAGAAGTGAACAATTCAAAGGCTGTTTAGTGAGAAGTGATAGAATTTGTAGAACAAGAGAAAGAAAGAACTAATTCATTCATCTAACACATATTTATCAAACTACTGTAATATTACTGGTTTGGGTGATGCAATAGTGAATAAAACGAACAGAAATCGCTATAAGCATGGATTATACCTTCCTACGGAAAGAGAATTTTCAGGATTCAAGCTGCCAGTCCTTCAAGTCGACCTAACATTAATTGAAAACTTACATTGCAAGACAAAGGACAAATCTACATCTGCCACAAGGTTCATTGATTCTCATTGAAAATCCTCAGTCCCCCAAATAAATTGGAAGAATATAATAAAGTGATGCAGCCCTGAAGGAAAACCTTCCACAGATTTATTTTACACGTCGTCAGTAGTTTAAGGGACAACTCCTGAGAAAAGACTCTTTGTCAGACAACCAACCTGGCTTCCTCAGAACTCACTCCTCTTCGGGACTGTTCTACTTGACCAGAAAGAACACTGTGATTCTTTTTCCGGTACCATACCCCCAAATAGCAACTTTTAGTGGCATTATCCTGCACCATTGTGTTTTGGATGTGTGAGAGTTTATAAAATTTATCATTTCTCCACAGATTACTGGACTGTGATGAGCTCCATCTGGAACTGAATGAAAGGAATGCTAATCATCCTGGATGTGAAACTGGGCAGGCATGTGTCGTCTTCCTCTGGGGACAAGATGAGTAAGTTTTCGACTGTATATGGGAGAGTTGCATTAGGTTAAAAGAGAATATTTTTTAAATGGAATTTATGAGACGTTCATGGGAAGGAAGGTTGTGGGTACCCATAGAAGTGTTAGAACAAAGCAGATATATTGTGCTTTTTTCTCCCCCACCAATACAGTATTGCTACTCCTGGTAACACATGCTCTCTCTTCCTTTTGGAAACTATATATTCCTCATCTATGCTCTGTCTATGTGATCTGTGTAGGATTGATGCCAACTCTAGTTTCCGGGCATGAGCAAGTGGTCTGGACCTTAGCAATCAAAACACTTTCTTCCTGGGTCATATTGACTATTTCATGAATGGTCATAAAAAGGAAAACATAGGTAAAAGGGGGAGAGAGAAGTTTGCTGGCTACGCCGTTTGAACTCACAGAAATAATAATGTTAAATCATCTCTACTACTAACTTTTTCAATGAGTATAAAAGCTATGTCTGTCTTGATTACTGTACTATTCACATGCAATAGGAAAGTACCTGGAAGATAACTATTTGTTTAATTGAATCAAATCAAATTCAATTGAGTATTTTAAATTGTTCCTGGACTGTGAAAATATAATTCTGAGATAAAATGAGAAAAGAGCAAATTATATCACACAATAAAATGAATTCAGTAGCCCTGAATTATTGGTCTTCCTTCCATTGGGCATTTCAATTTAAATCTTACCCTTTCTTATCTTTTACAAATTTTCACCTCAAATTTAGAGCCAGGGTACCAGAGGAAAATGTCGTATGTGACAAGTCTACTCTTTCCTTCGTAATATTGAGAAGACTATTTTTTTATCACATTAGAATTTTTTCATTGCATATTCCTTAATCTCACTTTTAGTCTGCTAATGAGATAAACTGTAATGTCTCCTCTTTATTTATAGGTTAAAGGCTTTGTTGACCAGATATTTGAGGAAGGGAACATAGGAAAATTAGCAGTTATGGATGGAAATATAATGAGTTGAGTCTGAATGTACTGAGATGACATATTGTCTGATATCTAGGTGGAGATATCCATTATATATTACCCGCACATTAGAATGAAGTTTTAAGCTAGAAAAACACATTTAGGAGTCGTCATCTTATAGATGCTAAGTAATGTAGACAGCAGGAAGTGAGCCCATTTAAAGAGAGTATCTAGACTAAGAAATGAAGAATGGAGCCATGGACAAGCCAGTATCTACGTAGTACAAAGAACACAACATAAAAGGATAAATGTAGCAGAGGACAGGAGAGAAAATATTTCATAAAGTGGGATTAATGTAAGTTGAAGGCAGGTCAAGTAAGATTCATCAGATTTGTTTATTCAATGAATCTTTATTAAACTACTACCATGTGCTCGACAGTGTTCTGAGTATTGAAGAAATAGGACTGAATGAAACTGAAAAAGATCTCTCTTCTTCTAGAGCTTAAATTTGTTCACTCCCTTTCCTTCTACATACTGCTACTACAGGGAAGGATAGCCAAGGGGTCCATGAATGGATCAAGAAGAGGTGTCCCATTCATAAAAGAATACCTACCCTTAGTTCATCATAGTTTAAAACTGCTCAGGAAGAGGATAATGTCACTACATTGACTGGAGAAAAAAGAAGAGATTAACTGAAAAGTCCCATTTGGTTGAAGTATGTTTAAAATCCCCAAAAGAGACAGGTGTAGCCAATCCTGATGAATTGATTGTCTGACCCATGGCAAGAAACTTACAGAGGAAGTGGTATCGCTCTTCTTGAGCCCACAGCAGGAGGCTCAGAGGGTAAACATATTTATTGCCACCCTCACCAACCTCAAAAATTATAGATGGAAGTGACATCATTCTCAGAGACCTTCAAGTAACAGCTGACATGTGGGTTCACATCCACTTGAAGCTGAAGAGTTAACAGTGGAGTATGGTTAACAAGGGTTCTAAATCAACCTGTGTCCTATATAAGTGAGAGTCACTGGAAACTAGCATATAATTACTCTTTTGGCCATCCAGTCTCATTCTATAGCAGGAAAGAAATACCATGTTGGTCAGCAGGATCAGTCCGTTCACCACGCTGTCGTCCTGAACCCAGGGCCCTGGGACAACTATGTGAGGGAGTCACAGAGCACCTCAGAACATTTGACCAATCACACATGCAGAGTTGAAAGTTGGAAAACTCCCCAAAAGGACAGACAGGGCTCCTCTCCCAGGTGATTCACAATTGGAGGAGTTCGGTACACCCCGCCAAAATAGTCAACTTCCAGTGCCAAGAAGAACTTAGAAGTTCAAGGAAAACATTTTTGGCCACCAAGCAGTGGCACTTTGCCCATATAAACACTACTATTACAGGCTACTGCCAGCTACCAGAGGGTGACTTAAGAAAAAATGAGAAAAGCACTCCAAAGCACAAAAGACCTTGAGGCACCAACCTAGAGGAAAGCCCTGTTTTCCAGATCTAAGGTTCATGTTGCAACACACTTCCAAAATAATCTACTACCTATCAAATCCTTGTATCAGGATCAGCTTCTAAGAGAGTTGTGTGAACCGAAAGTTAACAAAAAAAAAAAAAACATTCAAATAACCAGCGGAAATGATGCCTGCACTTACTGAACTTTGTACCAATCCCAGTTCCATCATGGGAGCTGGGGAAATAAGCATGTTTAATTTTCTAGGCTTCAGTTCCCTCATCAGAAAAATGATAGTAATTCTTTACTTATGGGACATTTGTGAGGATTTAAGGAGATCAAATATTCTACATTCCTCATATTGCTCTTAGCATAAAATAAACACTCAATAAGAGAATAACATTATTAATTAAAATATTCACTAAAATTTATGATGATAAAGTAAATGTTGACTAAAATTTACTAGTTCTCTTACTTACCTATTAAAAACTTTTACATAGTAAATGTTTCTATTTTATTAAAGATTAATTAATAAAATTAATTAAAATGTTAGTAAGGGTAATGTTGACTATCCTCCATTGTTTCCTTGTTCTGACAGAAAATGAAAAATATTTCCAATGAAAATATTTCAGATTTATGTATAGTAATGAATTTCTATGTAGGAAACTGAACATCTAAATGATAGGAGGATTATATTTTATACCTTTTTTTTAAATTTTATTTATTTATTTGACAGACAGAGATCACAAACAGGCAGAGAGGCAGGCAGAGAGAGAGGGAGAAGCAGGCTTCCCGCTGAGCAGAGAGCCCGACGACGGGCTCGATCCCAGGACCCTGGGACCATGACCTGAGCCGAAGACAGAGGCTTTAACCCACTGAGCCACCCAGGTGCCCCAGGAGGATTATATTTGAGATAACATATGAAAATAAGATTGTCAAGTGTCTACTCAAATAAAACAATTTATCAAAACACTGGAGGCTTGAATAAATTCCAAGGTGTTTACTGAAATACTGTACATGATAAAATTATCATGTTTATCTAGTGTTGTTTTTGTTTGTTTGTTTGTTTGTTTGTTTTAATGAACTCAAATATATCCTGGCAAATTGATGTCTAATCACCTTACCTGAAAAGGGCAGGTGTTGACTAGGTTTGTATTAGGTAACTGTCTTAGTTCAGGCTATAAAAACAAATTACCAGAGACTGGGTGGCTTTGGAAACAAATATTTATTACTCAAATTTCTGAAGGATGAGAAGTCCAAGATCAAGGCACCGCATACCTGATGTCTGCTGAGGACCTGCTTCCTGGTTTGTAGGTGGCTGTCTTCTCATTGGGTCCCCACACAGCTGAAAGCTCCCCAAAAGCAGACTTTCTCGTGATTTTTCTAAGGGCGCACATCTCATTCATAAGGCCTCATTACTTCATTTAAGCCTAATTACCTCCCAAAGGCTCTGCCTCCTCTTAGTATCACACTAGGGAACAGGGTTTCAACATATGAATTTTGGGAAGACGTAAACATTCAGTCCATAACAGTAACCACATTCACAGAAATTTAAAATGCATGGAGCACTGGGTATGGTACATAAACAATGAATTTTGGAACACTGAAAAATAAAATAAAATAAAATAAAATAATAAAATAAAGTGCATGAGAAGAGTACAACTATACCTGTTTTGAAAGATTATGTAATGCCACTTAAAAAACAAAACAAAACAAAACAAAACAAAACAAAAAAACAAATCTTAAGACACCTATTGGACTAGTGACAAGTATTACTTTGTTTCTCAGAGACTATTTATAATAATAAATGAATGTTGGGGGCACCTGAGTGGCTCAGTGGGTTAAAGCCTCTGCCTTCGGCTTAGGTCATGATCCCAGGGTCCTGGGATCAAGCCCCGCATTAGGCTCTCTGCTCAGCAGGGAGCCTGCTTCTCTGCCTGCCTCTCTGCCTACTTGTGATCTCTGTCTGTCAAATAAATAAATAAAATCTTTAAAAAAATAAAATAAATAAATGAATGTTGATGTTTTATTGTTTGTTAAATACAGCTTATATGCAATAAATATGCTTCATCTGAATCACCAATGACTAAGATATAGAATATAAATTTTAAAAAAAAATTAGAGAATAAGGATACCTGAGTGGCTCAGTCAGTCAAGCATCTGCCTTTGGCTCAGGTCATGATCCCAGGGTCCTGGGATCAAGCACCCACCCCCACCCCCAGCTCCCTGTCCAGCGGGGAGTCTGCTTCTCCCTCTCCGTCTTCTCTTCACTGGTGCTTTCTCTCTCTCTTACTCTATTCTATCTCTCTCAAATAAATAAATTAAATCTTTAAAATTTCAGAGAACAACTTCACATAAATAATAAGGTACAATTCTCTTAATAAAATTGAGGACCAGAAGAAAGAGAGAGCCAAAAGTGCTAAAATAACCATTGTATTTAGTCATTGGAGAAGAGGGGAAAAAAACACTTATATTAATTGGGTAATGCTAAATAGATAAAGAAACTAGTTTATTATAAATTTCATATTAAAAGTGGTTTAGATTTTGTGTATACTATTTAAGCATCACTATCAACTAATTTTACTATAAAAATGAATAAACTTTCTCAGCATATAAAACTTAGTTCCTACAACATGATCTCCTAGCTTTTCTCTCACCTTACTAGAAAATTACTTACTTTACAAATATTTACTGTGTATTCTACTCTGCACCTAACCTTGTCCAGGCACTGGGGAGCCCTCTTTCTAGTCTGAAGAAGAAACAAACAGTAAATTAATAATCACACATAATACTATTTCTTCTCAGGCAAATTTACTGGACACTCTTTGCTTTTATATTTATATCTGCATTTCCTATGGCTTGCAGTCATTCTATTTTCCATGCAGATTTTCTTGGTTATTCCTAAAATACCAAATACATACAGACTCTTTTTTTTTTTTTAAAGATTTTATTTATTTGACAGAGATCACAAGTAGGCAGAGAGGCAGGCAGAGAGAGAGAGGAAGGGAAGCAGGCCCCCTGCTGGGCAGAGAGCCCAATGCGGGGTTTGATCCCAGGACCCCGGGACCACGACCTGAGCCGAAAGCAGAGGCTTTAACCCACTGAGCCACCCAGGCGCCCCACATATAGGCTCTTGATTCTCAAAGCCACATGTTTGTATCTGACCTCACCTTTGAGCTGAAGCCCTGAATTTCCAACTAGTCTATCTGTTATAACTAACATAGAATATCATCTAAGCTGATTCCTGGCGTCTTCCACTCTGGAACACTCAAAAGAAAAAGGTTCTTCTATGTGTCTTTCATTTTTCACATCCTGTTGCTAACAAAATCTGATTTTGTTACTTCAGAATTGTTTATTCATCCGTTCATTCATTTATCAAAACTGTATTTACCACTTATTATATGTCAGGCACTAGGAATAGAGAGAAATAATATATATATATATATATATATATATATATATATATATATATATATACAGTTTTTAAAATAAGGTAGTTACTTCTTAGGACAAGTTGATCCATTCTAACACAGTATGAAAAACAATATGATGAAAAGCCATGTGTCAGCATAAAGAAGGAGCAGCTCAGACTGAGAGTGGAGTGCTCTAAGAAGAATTAAAAAAAAAAAAAGGTCACTGTAGCGGTGACTTCAAGGCCAAATAAGGACTGTTTTATTTTATTTATTTTTTTTAAAGATTTTATTTATTTATTTGACACAGAGAGAGAGAGATTACAAGCAGGCAGAGAGGCAGGCAGAGAGAGAGGAGGAAGCAGGCTCCCCGCTGAGCAGAGAGCCTGACATGGGGCTCAATCCCAGGACCCTGAGATCATGACCTGAGCCGAAGGCAGAGGCCTAACCCACTGAGCCACCCAGGTGCCCCAGGACTGTTTTAAATATTAGACAAAAGATCAGCTGGTGCATTAGTACTGATTGTGTAAGAGAACACAGCACAGTCTAGTAGGTTCAAAAGGTTTAATATGACTCTGGTCAATAGATGAGGTATCAGGAAGAGATCGGCTTGGGTAATCAGCTAAGACATAGTGCTTGAACACTTTCCCAAAAGCTATGAGAAGTATTTGGATGCTTTAAATAGAGATTTGCATAAAAGTCTGTGCATTTTGGAAAACCATCCTGACAGTATTGTGGAGAAATAATGTTGTGCGTATAAGCTTGGATGCACTGTAACCTGTTAGAGACAAATTGAGTCTCAGTGAGATTAGTTGTGTCTCCCAATGTCACTTATCTAGGTTCCGTTCTAGTATTCTCTCACTCCAAATCCTGTGCTCCCACCAACCTTGCTATCCTGGCCAAGGTGCTCATCAGGAAGTCTGTCATACCTTAGTCATGCATACTACACCTTCTTTTCAGTCTCATCTTCCACCACTTTATACTTTATAATATTTATTCCGGTAAGACTGAATGCTTAGTTCACCCAAACACCAGGATACCTCATGCTTCAGGATCTTGGCTCATATGTCACCTCATCTGTGTCTACAAGTGTTGCAACCATTTTGTAAAATCAGTATGGACCCTTCCTGAAAGTTTGATTTGGATGTCAAGACTGATGATACCACACACAAAGGGTAATAAAGCTTCCTGGGGAGAGCAGAACAGTCTTCCCAAGCTGGTCCAAAAAGGGGCTTACAGGAGACAGGCTTGGGGTTTCTGTGATGGCTAAGGGTGATGGGATTCCCGCATGCTGGTAGGGGCTTGCATGATTTGAAACTCCCACTGGTGCCAAAGGAAAGAATGTGCTTCCTTATCAGCTTGCCCAGATGTGGAACAGAGGGGAGGAAGGGATGTGAGGCTTAAAGCTATCAGCATTCAAACAAAAAAAGATTGAGTCAGACTTTTATTACGGTCTATCCATGATGTTGCTGACATAAACACAAATGATTACTACACAAAGAGGCATGTCTTCTGTATTAAGGTTTACCCACTTACTCTGCTTTTATTTTTTCTCCATAGTTCCTACCACTACTTGATAAACTTTATTTCCTTAATTGCTTATTGTCTGCCTTTCATATTAGAATGTAGGTTCCATGGTATTAGATTTTTGCTCTATTTTGTTCACTGCTTTATCTCCAGCATGCAGAATAGTGACTGACTTGTAGTAGGTGTGCAGGAAAGATTGTTCGAGTAAATTAATCAAAAGTTGAGGGGTAAGGTACATTGCAATAGTAGATATTTGGAAAGAAATCTTTTTTTTTTTTAATTTTTTATGTTATGTTAGTCACCATGCAAGTACATCATTTGAGCTGTATTTTGAAGAAATTAATTGATTTCAACAGACTTCTAAGATAGTTAAAGCAGGAAAAGGACACAACATAAAAAGGAGTTTGGCTTAATTTGTACTTCTACTTTGGCAATTTTTTTCATTCTATTTGGCCTCCAATTTTTCCACATTAGCTTGCAATTTAGTATTTAGTCAGAATTGTCTCACCTTTCTATTGAAGCAAAAACAAGTTCCAGTAAGAATGGCTTTGACAGTGATTGAGTAAATGCTCTTTGGTGATCTTGTTTTGTCTGTGGCATTAGGTATGGTTCATTGGTGGTATTGATGGAGAAGTTTAAAATAACAGAGATGATATATGAACTCAGTGCCCCCAGAAAACAGTACCTGATGTATCAGAACAGGATGCCAAATATGTTTGTTAAAGTATGAGAAGAAAAACTAAAACTCAGGAAATAAATTTATCTGCATTGTTATTAATGGAGTTATGAAACTTATGCATATAAACAGAGTAGGCATTGCATTAAGAATAAGCAAGACACTTATTATAATGATCTCAACTATCTTAACTGTCAAAATCGTTTCCTGTACAGCTTCACACTTCTAATTTTCCTCACTCTGTTGTATACATTATTGAAAGATTAATCTTCTGGAAGCAAATCTGAGATCTGTTTATTCCTCTCATTCATTTATTCAAACAATGTGTATTGACTATCTATAATATGCAAGGCACTATACTAGGTAGTGTGATAGACACAGATATAGTCCTTGTTCTCATGAATTCCCAAATCATCGATTGTTCCCCATTACCTAGAACAGCATTTTAAAGGAATTTATGTTACTCTGAATTAAACAAAAAAAGATACAATGGTCAAGCAATGTAAAAATGTTGGGTTCGGTAAGCTTTAAAAGTACATTATGCCTTTGGTTCTTCAAAGATAAATGTAATATTTAATATATTTGAATTTTTTTGCTCAAAAATGAGTGTGCATATGTATAAGTGTTATGTGAAGCAGCTTTGATGGGGATGGAAGAGGCAACATTCTGGAGAAACGTTTCTTTATTTTGTATCTTTCACAATTTCATAAATGTACTGTAAATGGTTTTGCACAAAGAACTTTCAATAGGCACTATTGAAGGATAAAATAATTTACTGATCAGTGCAAAGTAGTGAAAAATTAGATCTCATACTGTTGAAAGATGACACTGTGGAGATTTTGGTGGACTAATTGCAAAATGCCTTACAGAAAATAATAAAAAGGGTTCATTTCTCATTCTAAGATTCTTATTATGACATGTTTACATTTAACCTCCAGTGCTTAACACCCACAACATAAACAACAAAAAATCAATTTGACTTTTTGAAAATTCTAACTGTATTCTTTTGGGTACTAGAGAAGAGCCATCTAGCCTATTCCCTCATGTTCAGGTAGGACTCAACACTAACGGATGAATAACAATATATTAAAAGATACCTCTATTTCCTGTCCATAGCAGATGAAATACCACTTTAAAGAGCAGATCCCATTTTTGAAAGAAAAAAAAAAAAAAAAAGAAAGAACAATAGAGAATGATGACACAGTGAAATTATTTAGAACTTCACTTACAAAGTAAGATCATTAGAGAAAGACAATTTGTTCTATATAGAAATTGCTTTGTTAAAAACCTGGAGCAGTGAGGACGGAAATCACATTCTTAAATACATCAACAACATTTTCATTATTCTCCCCAGACACAGAGTGTTTTGTTTAGTTGTTATTAGTATTCCACTTAAAAGCAAATTGCAATAAAAATTTTGTTGAGGTAGATGAAAGCTCCTGCAGCTATTTAGTATTGCTTAAAACAAATTGATCGCACACCTTGAAAACTGCCTATACTCAAAAGAATCACTGTTTAATAAAAGACAAATGAGAGCGAATAATACATTAGGACATTATACCAAATGTAATAAAAACAAACTTCTGATGAGTTAAAAAATTACATAACATTTAGATATGTCTTTAACAACACTACTTATGAGAAAAACATTCAGATTCTACAGATTATTTTGAAAGAACTAGGCACGTTCAATAAAACAAAATCTCCTAGATCTACCTGAGTATATGAAAAATTATCTTTATTCATTTGAGACGTTTTGATAGCGGACTTCACTATTTAATATAGTGGTGGGATGTATTATTTCAACCAACACGGTCATAAAGAACAAGATTAAGTCAAGGACAAAGGAAGTTCAAATAAAGTTAAGACTGATACTTCTTGGAGAAAGGATTATTTTCTTACAGTAATTTCTATCCATAAAGCCAAAATCATTAAAAAGAAGAATGATTAATATTCACTGTACATGTGGGTTTGAAATGAAAACAAAGATATTGATGATCAAAATCATGATAATGTTGACAAAAACAAATGACAGAATGGCAAAATCCAGTATTTGTTTGAAATGGAAAATTGTCTGCAAGTATCACTATTGACAAAAATCATACAATCTTTATAAGCATCATAATGCCATTTATAGTGGGAAGCATCAAAATGAGTGCATACAAGTTGCAGAGTTTTGTCTCCATGTTTTGTCTCCAATGAGCCTACAAGTATGGCTTCAATAACACCATCAATATGATCATAGCACCATGTAATAGCAGAAAGATGCATGTATACATAGGGAAAGGTATGCATTTGTACACACACTGGAATTAAAAAGGACTATGTGTAGATGTTCATGAGTGCTTCATACTAGTCTGGAACCTAAAAATCTTATTTTAAGCCCTCCAAATTTAAAGTCCCCATTGAAACTTGATGATATAGAAACTATATATATATATATAGCTTGTGACAAAATAACAAACACTGATATACTGAAAACATATACATAAACTATACATATATATAGCTTGTGACAAAATGACAAAAACTGATATATTGAAAATATTGAATTACTACTATAACCACTTTTCTTTCCTTCCATCCTTTCTCTTGTTTTTGTTTTTGTTTTTGTTGTTGTTCCATTAGTCTTTTTTTCTCTTGTTTTCTTAATACACATGTACTCAAAAAACATGGTTAATAACAGACATTTCCCTGGTATTGTCCATATTTTTTCTGATATTTTTTTTAAGATTTTTATTTATTTATTTGACAGACAGAGATCACAAGTAGGCAAAGAGAGAGGAGGAAGCAGGCTCCCTGCTGAGCAGGGAGCCCGATGGGGGCTTGATCCCAGGACCCTGAGCCCATGACCTGAGCCAAAGGCAGAGGCTTTAACCCACTGGGCCACCCAGGTGCCCTGAGATTTTTTTAAAGTACAGATTTTTCTGCCCATTTTTTGACATGGTTATCTATTGAGTTTGAGGAGTTCTTTATAGATCTTGGACATCAGTCTTTTGTCTGTAGTGTCATTTGCAAATATCTTCTCCCATTCCATGGGTTGCCTCCTTGTTTTGTTGACTGTTTCCTTTGCTGTGCAGAATATTTTGATCTTGATGAATTCCCCAAAGTTCATTTTTGCTTTTGTTTCCTTTGCCTTTGCAGACATATCTTGAAAGAAGTTGCTGTGGCCAATGTCGAAGAGGTTACTGCCTATGTTCTCCTCTAGGATTGTGATGGATTCCTGCCTCATGTTGAGGTCTTTTATCCATTTCGAGTTTATCTTTGTGTATGGTGTAAGAGAATGGTCGAGTTTCATTCTTCTATACATAGCTGTCCAATTTTCCCAGCACCATTTATTGAAAAGACTATATTTTTTCCACTGCATATTTTTTCTAGCTTTGTCAAAGGTTAGCTAATCATAGAATTGGGGATCTATATCTGGACTCTCTACTCTGTTCCACTGGTCTATATGTATTTTTTTGTGCCAGTACCAAGCTGTCTTGGTGACCACAACTTTGTAATAAAGCTTGAAATCAGGCAATGTGATGCCCCCAGTTTTGTTTTTCTTTTTCAACATTTCCTTAGCAATTCAGGGTCTTTTCTAGTTTCATACAAATTTTAGGATTGTTTGTTCCAGATCTTTGAAAAATGTAGGCAGAATTTTGATTGGGATGGCATTGAAACTATAGATTGCTCTAGGCAGTATAGACATTTTAACAATGTTTATTTTTCCAATCCATGAGCATGGAATGCTTTTCCATCTTTTTGTGTCTTCTTCAGTTTCTTTCATGAGTGTTCTGTAGTTCCTCGAGTATAGATCCTTTACCTCTTTGGTGAAGTTTATTCCCAGGTATCTTATGGTTCTTGGTGCTATAGTAAATGGAATCAATTCTCTAATTTTCCTTTCCATATTTTCATTGTTAGTGTATAAGAAAACAACTGATTTCTGTGCATTGATTTTGTATCCTGCCATATTACTGAATTGCTGTATGAGTTCTAGTAGTTTGGGGCAGAACACACGAACAGACACTTCTCCAAAGAAAACATACAAATGGCTAACAGACACATGAAAAAATGTTCATCATCATTAACCATCAGGGAGATTCAAATCAAAAACACATTGAGATACTACCTTATACCGGTTAGAATGGCCAAAATTAACAAGACAGTAAAAAACAAGTGCTAGAGAGGATATGGAGAAAGAAGAACCCTCTTACACTGTTTGTGGGAATGGAAGTTGGTACAGCCACATTGGAAAACAGTGTGGAGATTCCTTAAGAAGTTGAAAATAGAATTACCCTATGACCCTGCAATTGCTCTACTGGTTATTTACCCCAAAGATACAGATGTAGTGGAAAGAGGGCCATCTGTACCCCAATGTTCATAGCAGCGATGGCCACAATCGCCAAACTGTGGAGGGAGCCAAGACGCCCTTCAACAGACAAATGGATAAAGAAGATATGGTCCATATATCTAAAATGGAATATTATGCCTCCATCAGGGAGGATAAATATCCAACTTTTATATTAACATGGACAGGACTGGAGGAGATTATGCTAAGTGAAATAAGTCAAGCAGAGAGAGTCAATTACCATATGGTTTCACTTACTTGGGGAGCATAAGGAATAACACGGAGGATTTTAGAAGAAGGAAAGGAAAAGTGAATTGGGGGAAATCGGAGGTGGAAACAAACCATGAGAGACTGTGGACTTTGAGAAACAAACAGGTTTTTGGGGGGACGGGGGCTAGGGGGTTGGGTGAGCCTAGTGGTGGGTATTAAGGACAGCACATATTACATGGAGCACCGGGTGTGGTGCATAAACAATGAATCTTGAAATACTGAAAAAAATAAAATTAAATTAAGAATAATAAAATAAAACTCAAAAAAAAAAAAAAAACGGGATTTTTCTTCCTGTATTTAGCATTTTTCTCTTCACTATTATTTAACTTGTTACATCAATATCTTATAAGAGTTTGAACAAAAATACCTTTCTTAAACCCTTTTTCAAGAAATTTGGAGAACTACCTAGTCTTCTACATTGAAACGAAAATGTATGCAATGTTATCATAAGGTAGCCTTGAAAATTGCCTCAGTCTACTCCTGAAATCCTCATCAATAAGCAAGTGAGAGCATATGCAAATACTGATGCTGTGACAAAATTCAGATTTTGTGAAAAATAAGGTGAAGTGAAAGTTAATAGAGCAGACATAAAATATTGTCTTAGTTTACTTGATTTCATAACTTCATAACAATAACTTGATTCTTAAAGTTCAATCAATAAATATTTGAGCACCTACCTGTGCCAGTCACTGTTCTAGGTCTGGGAATTCAAATCCATTATTTTGTTTTAATATATCAATTTAATTCTTATAACTGTGTTAGAGACTATAAAGAATAAAAAGTAATTTTAATACATTTTCTGTACCTGCAATTCAAGATCATATTTTTTGAGAAGCTATTAATATAAAGTAAGGAAAAGAGCTGAATGGTGAAATAAATTTGAAAAAATTGGTCTCATTACTACAGAATTTCTCCGCGCTTTTAATAAACACAGTTGCGTTATTCCCGAGAAAGGAAAGTGGGCAGTATTTTCAAACCTATTTGCTCACAGGACTCTCTTCTCTCAGGGTAACAATTAACACCTTTAAAAACTAGTGCCCTGGTAAAACACACACACACACACACAGAGAAAAGAGGTGATAGGCCAAGCGAAAGGCCCAGAGGTAAAGAAAATGAAGAAATTTTATGTATTTTTTTTGCAGGAAATCTATGCATGGTGATTATTAATAACTTCCTTTTCTTCCTCCCTTCCTTTTTCTTCCTTCCTCCCTTCCTTCCTTCCTTCTTCCTTCACTACAAAGATCTTTTCCTTTTTTAAAATGTTTATACACAGACAAGTTTTTAATTTTTTTCATTGGCTCATGATTTTCTCTACACTGAACATAAATGTGGAATGAGGGGAGTGTCTCTATAACCAAATGTCAAGTTTATAGGCTGTTTAAAGTAGAAAATACCCTCAAGACAAAAGCAATCTTTCTAGCTTCCCTTTATCTTTCTGAGCTCGCTTATTTGACAATGATTTGGGATAGGTAATTCTTTGTTAAGTTTATCAGCACTTTGATGTTTCCATTAAGTTTTGTGAGGTTTTTTTTTTTAATAAACCACATTGTATTGGTTTTTAGTGAAATGAGTGTTCTGAATAAACTTGTTCTGAGATAACTACATCTCAAAATCCATTATGTATATTGAATATAAAAATACTTTTAATGATAGAGACAGAAATTTATTTATGCTTAATTTCTGAATATTAGTGAAAACATTAAAGCAACCCAAATATTCAGAAATAGTAGTGCAATAAGGGAGAGATCACATTCAACTTCAAACATAAGGACAAATGGGGATTTATAGCCAAGGAACTGTGTGAGTATGTGTGTGTGTTATGGGTGGGGGTGTTGGGAGCAGTGTGTCTGTGGATGGGAAAATACTAAGACAAAACATGAAGGGAAGAAAATTCTGGCTAAGCCACAGCAACAAGATTCTTGCTGAAGACCCACCAGGGTAATCAGATATCAAGGGTGGGGGATTCTTTCCAAATTAACTTAGCAAGATTCTTGCTAAAACTGGACTCGGCAGGCCTGGTAAGGACTGGGGACCAAGGTTGAGATCTCCTCAAAAACATGGCTCAGAGAGGCCTGGCAAAAGTCAAGGAAGAAAGTCCTTGTCACTAGTATATTATAGACTTACTAAACTCTTCTTTTGAAAAAATTCTATTTACTTGGAATATTCATCCTTTCCTCCTGAGATGTTAAGTGAGTAGTTACCATGTTCCAGTTACACATTTAGGCAATGAGGAATCCAATGCCTGGGAAAAGACAGAAAGGGAAGGAAATGTTCGTAAACAAATATGTGTGTAAACAGATAACGTGAAATATTGATAAGTTTATGGAGAAAATACATTAGGAAAATGCTTTAATGAGTGGCAATGGAAAAAAGTTTAGGAGGGGTGGTCTGGGAAGGATTTTCTGGTGGGATCATATTTGAGCCCAAACTTGATGACTGAAAGGAAGTAGCCACAAAGAATGGTGGAAGCAGCATCCTGAACAGGGATGGCTGGTACAGGGCCCTCAGGCAGGGACAAATCTGGGAATATACCTTAAGCAAATTCCCTCCATCTGCCCTTGTTCATCAAACTGCCATTTCCCTGCTCAAGATCTGGCAAAGACTTCTGGCCTCATGAGGCTAAAATCCATGTCAGTATGGTAGTCTACATGATCTGTCCTTTCCTCCATACTGTGATTCTTCACATCAACTTCTGAAGTCAACTTCTTCTATTTTCACCTTTGTTCCCTCATGCACTCTTTATGAATTTACTCCTTCCTTCTCCCTCAGGTATATTCATGACTGACTCTCTCTTAATGTTGGTCTCTGCTCAAAGGTCAGCAGAGCCAAAGAGTCTTCACCAACCACCTTCGATTTAAATAATATCCTGCCATCTAACCCTCTAACTGTTTTCTGTTTATCTTTTTCCAATATATATATAATTTCTAGGATTTATATATATATATATACATATATATATGACATATATAAAATATATATGTATGTGTGTATATATACACACACATGTATAACCATATTTTGTCCTTTGCTTTCACCTATTTTGCTGCTTCCTACAATGTAAGCTCCCGGGATAGCAGATATTTGCTTGTTTCATTAAAAATGGTATCATCAGCACCCAGAAGAGCTCTTAAAAGGTTGCACGTGTATAATGCTTATTTCTTCACTGTATTCTCTCTCTGAGCTAGCCACTATTATAAGCTCCATTTGATTGATGAAAAAAGTGTGATTCACAGAGTTCACATAACTTACCCAAACCCACATAGCTTGTAAGATACAAATCTACTTATATCTTTCCAAAAATGATGTTTTTAAGCACTTAGTAGAACACATTTGTAAATTACTGATAACAATACGACATTTGTTTTTAAAGATTTTATTTATTCATTTGAGAGACAGAGAGAAGGAGATCATGAGCAGAGGGGAGAGGCTGAGGGAAAGGGAGAAGCAGACTCCCAGCTGACCAGGGAGACTGATGCCTCAGGGCTCAATCCCAGATCCCAGAGATCATGACCTGAGCTGAAGGCAGATGCTTAACCATATGAGCCATCTGGCAGATGAGCCATCCAGGTGCCCCAACAATATAACATTTATTAAAAACAATAAAAATTTAAACTTAAAAATTTAAAATAAAAAAATAATTATATCTTTAAAATACAAAAACTATAACTTAAAAAAAAAACTTATGGTGGGTAAAGAATAAAGGCACTTTTGTTAGTCACATATAATTTCAGGGAACATTGGAAAACTTGAGACACAATACTTCCAGTGTGTTTATCATGTTTCATAGGTAATGGTTGGTTTACAAGATGACTCTTCATATAAAGTTCCATAATTCAAAGCCCATTTCCTAGGGAGAAAAAAATCAGATACAAGAGACCAGAAATATTGCAAATGTTGCAATATCAAATGCTAACAAGTATTGACTAAAAGAAGTCTAATTAATTTGTAATGGTTTTAAAAGATGTACTATTATATATTGCTTCTCCTTCCTTTGACTTATGCTAAAAAGGAAAAAAAGAAGTTGTTGTGTTATAGCCTACCTAATCGATATATACAAATATGGAATTAGGTGGTCCAATTCAAAGCAGTAGCTGTCAGAAAAAGGATATAGATTTCATTTCTCATCCTCTGATGTACAAATTTCCATATCTTTATCTCATAAAAGCTTCCATGTGTTTTACATTTTCCTGCATTCTGGAAGTTGCATACTTCTTACTAATGGGAGAGGCTAGAACTAAAAGCATTTAGAAATAAACCTTCTTATTTGGAAGTAATACAAATGCAGATGCATCATAAAATAATTATTTTTAAAGCTTTGGGATGAATATGTGAAATTAGAGATAAGAGAGCAGGTAGAATGATTACTTGATAAATTAGAGTATTGTGTTTTGAAAAGAAGGCAAATACTGATCAACCAAGACAATTGTGACTACGTTATTAAACCCTCTCATGAAAGAAAAAATTCCTCCTCTCACCTGTAGTTTGAGACTGCCTTTAGCATGAAAGATAGGGTTGCAATTAGAGTGATATAAAACAGAAGTACCAAATTATGTTTATTAGTGGATAAAAGACTCACATATGGTATTTTTTTGTTGTTACAAATGAAAATTACATGAACTGGCTCTAATGGAACATAATAGGACATTTTGCCATATATATATATATATATATTTCCCTTTTGAAATATATATATATATATTTCCCTTTTGAAATGGCCTTGAATCAAAAAAGCTGTAGAAGTGCCTTATCTTTAGCAATTCCATTAGCCACTGCCGGCTGGGATCTTAAGGCATTTATCGGAACTTAAAATACAAGTGATACAACTTTTAGGAATCACTGTACCAGAAATTATCCACATAAAATGAAAATAAAGGATATATGTATATCCTTTATTATATGATATACATATCTCTAATAAAGGTATATGTATATCTGTGAAATAACTAATTAACCTAATTATGCAAATCATAAATCTGATAATTCACTGTTAGTATGTTTATTTGAACAAAGTTACTCTGCTACATCTGATTGAATTTTGGAGGAAAAGTACCTCTTTTGGAAAGAGAGCAAAATTAATTCTTTTCTTTTTTTTTTTTTTAAGATTTTATTTATTTATTTGACAGACAGAGATCACAAGTAGGCAGAGAGGCAGGAAGAGAGAGGGGGAAGCAGGCTTCCTGCTGAGCAGAGAGCCCGATTCGATGCGGGGCTTGATCCCAGGACCCTGGGATCATGACCTGAGCCAAAGGCAGCAGCTTTAACCCACTGAGCCACCCAGGTGCCCCAATTAATTCTTTTCTTAAAGTATGTTAAATCTCTATGTCAACTGACTTCTCATTTAGTATACGAAAGGAAGGAACTTATCAGACTTAACTTTGAGCTATTCATATGTGGATTTTCCATAGCAGATGTGTAGCCTCAGGCAGACTTCTGGCACTCAACAAATTTCTGTGCTACTTTCGCTAGATATACGTACTTAAAGAATTCAAATTAACATTATTAACAATTAAAGAAAAATGTCATTAGAGAGATAAATATTTCATGCATGTATGCTCATATAGAAATACAAACATGCACACGTACTTGGGTGTGTGCACATACATCTACCTTGTAATAAAAGTAGATGTTCTTTGTTCTTAAGCTTTTACTTAAATTCCAATTAGTTAACGTGCAGTATAATATTAGTTTCAGGTGTAAAGTTTAGTGATTCAAAACTTAAGTACAACACCAATGCTCTTCTTTGTTTTGTGAATTTTTCGGTAATACTATTCAATTCCTGAAGTAAAGCCTTGCAAAGATAGGGCCTGGAACTAGGTAAGGACCTGGAAATCCAGACAACTGTACAATGATGACATAATAAAGTCTTAAAAAAAAAAAAAACTAAAGTGGATATTTTTTTTCTAGAAAAAAGCCAGCAACATTTCCTTTCAGCTCATAACATTTGGAAAAAAAAAAAAATTGCATACTCTCCAGAATTGGCTGCAAATCCACCAATTTGAGGAAGACACTGACAGCATAAAAAAAATTATGAATAGAGCTCAGATAATTAGGGTGAAAATATGATAAAGTTCTTACAGGTGCTCTACACCAACTTTTGGCAAATGAAATAGAAGGATGAGTGAAATTATCGTAAAGCAGTCTGGGATTATTCAGTGTAACTGAACTTGGGTTTCTGGTTTAGTTTCCTAGAGCTGCTGCAACAAAGTACCAAAAACTGGGTAGCTGAAAATAACAGAAATGTATTTTCTCAGTGTTCTGGAGGCATTAAGTCCCAAAGCCAGATTTTGGCAGGGCCACGCTCCTTCTGCAACCTGTAGGGGAGAGTCCTTCTTTGTCTCTCTAGCTTCTGGTGGTAGCCATCAGCACCTGGTGCTCCTTGGTGGTGGTAACATCACCCTGGTCTGCTTCTGTCTTCACACGGAGTTCTCTCTCTGTCTTCATCAGCTCTCTGTTATGCATGTCTGTCTCCGTGTCCAAATTCGCTCTTTTTCTAAGGATACTGGTCACATGGAAGTAGGGACTAGTCTAATGGCCTCATTTTAACTTGATTACTTCTGTAATGACAATATTTCCACAGAAGGTCAAGCACTGAGGTACTTGGGATTAGGACATCTACATATCTGGGGGTGGGGCAAAGACAAAACCTAATTCAACCTGCAACAGTTTTACTCCCAATACATTGCAGAAGAAACATAAGTACTGGGCCAGGTTCTCAAATTTGGGGAGGCAATGTGAAGGCAGGATAAGTATACATAAAACCTGAGTTTTAATATGGACTGACTCTACCCACTGCTCAGAGTATACTGCATCCTCTGGCTCGTCCCGCCCCATCATGAAGTCTCTTCATCTGTAATAATAGAACTTCATGAAAGCAGTGAGAATTAACGGAGTGCTGACCTCAAGAGTCCAGTCCCTAACACACCCTACTAATCGGTGTCCCAGGAGTAGCCTCCAATAAGTTTACGCAGCAAAGTCCGCTAGCCCACATGTGGCTGAAATCGATGACCCAGACCTATGACTGGTTTCCTAATCAAGGGATTACATTAACCCCCTATCACGCTCTTAAAAACAAATCCTCCCAGATGCACGTAAGCAGGGTTCTTTACTTCCCCACTTCAAAATCTGGTTCTGGTGTTTGAATAATTGTTTAGGAATCTCCAAATTAAAGCTATTCCAGAGAAATTGAAACATGTTTAATTCCCTAAAAAAGAAGCTGAATAAGCTCACACACTTTTAAAGGTCAGAGTGGAACAACTGTAATCAATTTTTCTAAGAATTTTAAAAGCAAAGATTATTAGTATATTAATAAATTTTGTTTCTAATAAGAGTGTCACTGCAATCTAACTATTTCACAATTTTATATTAAAATGAAATCCCAACCCTGGTATTTTTTTGTTTTTGTTTTTGTTTTTTTAAATCCTGTGTCTATGCCATTGGATAGTTTTGTGCTTAAAAGAGTAAAGAATTGGGACATCTGGGTGACTCAGTCAGTTCAGCATCTGTCTTTGACTCAGGTCATGATCTTAGGGTCCTGGGATCAAGCCCCACATTGGTCTCCTTGCTCAGCGGGGAGCCTGCTTCTCCCTCTCCCCCTGCTCATGCTCTCTCTCTCTCTCTCTCTCTCAGATAAATAAATAAAATCTTTTAAAAAAGAGTAAAGAGTATTTTCTCAGAGATTTTCAGATAGAATATCTTTTCTAATCCTTACAAACAAACTACATATAAACCGACATTCTTAAAGTAGGGAATATAATGCAGCTATGAATCTGAGAGAGATAGTACAAATGTGCTCAAACACTTGCAAAGGTACAGGAATTGTTTTTTGTTTTATTTTTACTTTGTTTAAAAAAAGCAAACTTTTTTATTTTTAGAATAAATTTTGATTTACAAAAGATTTGCAAAGATCATGCAAATAGCCTACACTCAGCATACATTTAGTTTCCTATAGGGCTAATATCTTACATTAGTGTGGTGCAATCGTTACAACTACTTAACCAATATTGATTCATTATTATAACTAAATTCTATACCTTATTCAGATTTCCTCTGTTTTTACCTACTGTCTTTTTCTGTTCCAGAATCCCATCCAAATGCTGTACTTCACTTAGTTGTCATCTTTGTCATCATGTCTCCTTAAGTAGCTCCAGATCCTGACAGTTTCTCAGACCTCCCTTGTTTTGACCATTTTGAGGAAACTTACTAGGTATTTTATATAGTGTCCCTCAAACGAGATCAACCTATTATTTTTTCTCATTATTGGAGTGATTTATTGGTTTTGAAGAGATAGGTACAACAAAGATGTCATTCTTGTCACATCGTGTACATATTGTTAACATAACTTACAACTGCTGCTATGAACATTGATTACCTGGCTGAGACAATGTGTGTCAGCTTTCTCTATTGTAATACTATTTTACTCCCTTTTTTATATTGTCTTCTTGGAAGTAAGTCACTATGTACTGCGCATACTTAAAGAGTTGGGAATTTCTCACCTATATCATTTTTGTTCTGCCTGAAGAACTTTGAACATTTCTTGCAAAATAGATATATTAGAAACAAATCCCCTCATTTTTTGTTTGTCCATGAAAGTCTTTATTTTTCTTTCAATTTTGAAGGATAATTTTACTAAATAAAGAATTCTAGGTTGGTAGTTTTTTTCTTCAACATTGTAAAGATATCACTTGCTTCTTGCTTGCAAAGTTTAAAATGGAAAATCTGCTATAATCGTCAAATTTTCCTCCATAGATAAGATGTTTATCCCATTCTCCTTTAGCTCTCCAACATTTCCTTTTTCTTTGATTTTGTGCATTTTGGATATGATATTCCTAGGAGTGTTTTTTTTTTTTTTTTTCATATTTATCCTGTTTGATGTTCTCTGAGCTTCTCAGATCTATGATTTGGTGCTTTGGAGACACAAATATTTTTATAAAGCATGCAAGGACTCACAAAATTATAAACTATATCATGTTTCTAGTGTCATCTTCCATTTCATTTTTTCATACAATCTTTGCTCCAATCACTCAAATCACTTGTTATTCTCTGATACACTTCCAGATTCTGAATATCTAAATTCTGTATTCTTTAAACCACAGTAGCTTCAAACCAAAAGTAGCCCAAATGCTACTCATGTCTTGATTCTCCCAGCTCATCATGTATGTTGCCATCTGTCAAGTACTAGTAGGCAGTAAGCAACTCAGGTCACACATTAGGCTTTCTTTCTCTATTCCACACATTATATTTCATCCTCATTGTTATTCACGTGAAAAACAAAGCCCTTGTAATAATTATGGTAGTTTACCAGGCTTCTTGGCTGGCTTAGCCTTCTATAAAGTGCACTCTCTGAGAACTGAGACTATCCTGGTGGGAGTTTTTAGTTGCAAGCCAAAGAAAAATGACATTAACTAATTAAAACAAAGTTTTTGTTTTTCTTGAGAGAATACTAAATGACAGCAAGATGTGGTACAAAGTCTTAAGAACCTGTGGTACTTTTTTTTTTTTTTTAATTGTGTTATGTTAGTCACCATACAGTACATCATGAGTTTTTGATGTAGTGTTCCAAGATTCGGTTCTTTAAGTGAGAAGAAAGAAAGGAATGACCGCCAGATGTGCAACAAAAAATCACACCACAGCAGCAGTCTAGTAAGGCACCCCTTCTGTGAGCATGAACTCCGAACATTGTCCTTGATACTACCTCTATCCCCGTCCCAGGAAACAGGATATTGCTGACAAAACCATCCATCAACTTCCCAAGATCTTTCCCCTCATGGGCTCCAGTTCAAATCTGGGATGTCTGTAGCTATTTGGTTGCTCTTAAGTCACTGTCCCCTTAAGTAGGAAAGGATCTAGATGTCCCAAGTAGCTGGTATTTCCAGGTTCCTTGGTGGTGGTAAGATCTGTCTGATGTGGACCCTCGTGTTGAAGAGCATTAATGAGAATGCCCTGTGTATAGGAAGGGATTGGGATTCAGGAGCTGAAGTGACTTAACTATTTATCTTCAATAGCTGAGACTCTGCTTAATGTGTAGTAGGTATTTAATAAATGTTTATGGACCAAAAGAAAGGACAGGAAAGGAAGAGGGAAGGGAAAAAGGAGGAAGGGAGGAAGTCAATTTTCTAGGAACTGATATTTTAAATTTCAGTAAACTGGGAAATGTTTTGGTTTGGGTTGGTGGGGGGTACTTACAGCTGTTTTCCTTACGTTATCAACATATAATTTGATTGAAAAGTATAAAACATAAACATTTTTGTTATGTTTGTCTCTCAAGATCAAATACCATCAGCATTATAATATTTGTTTCAATTCTGATTTCTCCCATCTATTTCGATTTCTAAAAGTAATACTTCAGACGTTCACACTTCCTTTCTTCCGTGGTTGTTTGGATAGTACAGTCACCATCAGTTTATTTATTTTTTAATTCTTTAAAGATTTTATTTACTAGAGAGAGGGGGGAGGGAGAGGGAAATCAGAGGGAGAGAGACAGAGAATCTCAAGCAGTCTCTGCAATGAGCATGAAGCTGATGCCTCGTTTGATCTCAAAACACTGAGATCATGACCTGAGCCAATATCAAGAGTCCCCTTAACCAACTGAACCACCCAGGGACCCACCATCACAATTTAAATATCAGCCTTTCCCTTTGCCAAAGACCACAAATGGAAACTGAGATCTGACATTGTCATTTATTTTAAGCTTGTGTGTAGTCCTAATATGATCCAAATTTTTCTGAGGTTACAATAATAAATGTGAGTTAAGTTTCAGGTTTTCAATGAAGATGGAGACTGCCTGGGAAATGAGAGTAAGCTCATGAGCTTAGGTGCTTTACTCATTGTTGCAAGATCCAAATCTTCCATCATTAAATTAATCTAGGTTTCACTTCAAAGGGTTAATCATGTTCCACGTATGTTCTTTTGCAGGAAAAACAGCAATTTTTCTTTGTATAAGGTAATTCTGTTTTTAAATTGCAGTGAAATTAATGCATTGTACAACGTTGTTTAACATGAATTGTGGCAAGAAGATTATGCTTGTAATTTATATTATCATATAATAATAATTTTATAATGCACTTACATTATCATTTGTTAAAAATAAATATATCACTTTAAAATGAAATAAATCTAATAGGATTTTATTTTATCATGCAGGTATATTGCAGAGAGTAAACACAGAAAGGAAGTTAATGCAATGTTAGAAATTATTTCATTCCAGATTTGCTTCTCTGTTTCTATTAGGAATTTCCCTTTGACCAAAGTTTCTAACACTGCTAATTAAAGCACTTAAAATGGCCTCAGAAATTGTTTTTGGACTGCTGTATTAATTAGTTTTCCACTTCAAACCAAAGTCCTTTGCTACAAAATGTTACAATTGCCTTTCTCAGTCCAAAGTCAAATCAAAGTCCTATATTATTTGTTTCTTCACACGTGATGGTCTGAAATATTTCACTGAATCAGGATTGTTCTAAAAAACAAACAAAAAAAAACAAAACTGGTGTGTGGAGTTTATATCTTATGATTGACCTCAAATATATTGGCACTCTGGAAAGCTATTATTTATCATCAAACTGCATATTTTTATGATATCAAAACACATTTTCATTCTACATTGGTAAAACACATTTTAGACAGGCAAATTCTCTTTATGTTGAAGTATATGTTATATAAAATATGTAAATAATACATTTAAAGAATTTCAAGAAATTATAAAACAGTGGGAACTACAAAGTAGTTTATATATTTAGAATACAAAATACTGAAATAAAATGCACATATTTTTTATTCTTGATAACTGTAGAGTAATATTACATAAACAGGAAAGATAATCTTTTAAATTTTTCCACATCAGAAGCAACACATCTTCTGAAATTATTTTTCTTTAATTCTTTTAAGACTATATATAAATAAATATTAAGTAACTGATTTTTGAGGGCATAAATTATGGCAGAATGTGGGTTAAGAAATGGAAAAACAAAGTTTAGTAAGGCACAGGTTTTTCCATTGATAATTTCATAATTCTTTTTTTTTTTCCTTTTTGTGGGTGGGGTGTTTTCTTTTCTTTTTTAATTGAAGTATAGTTGACATCAAATATCCTATTAATTTCAGGAGTTAGTTATTCAGTTTTTGTATACATTATGAAATGACCCTCACAATAAGTCTAGTAACCATCTGTCACTGTACTAAGTTATTATGATATTATTGAATACGTTACCTATGCTGTACATTATATCCCAATGACTTACTCACTTCCGACCTGGAAGTTTATTCCCCTTAATCCTCTTCACCTATTTTGCCTTCTCAGACTTCTCTTGAAGTGTAATCCACACTTGCAAAAGAAATGTCAATGGGCATTGGGGTGCCCGGGTGGCTCTGTTGGTTAAACGTCTGACTCTTGATTTCTCCTCAGGTCATGATCTCAGGGTCCTGAGATGAGCCCCACATTAGACTCTGTGCTCAGCCAGAGTTTGCATGTCCCTCTCCCTCTGCTCCCCTCCCCCTGCTCAAGTGTGTGCATGCACATGCATGCATGCTTTCTCTTAAAAAATAAATAAATCTTAAACAAACACAAAAAGAAATGTTAACTGAGAAATATTTTCAAAAATGAAGGCTCTTTGTACTAAAATGTCTCTAGTAGAAGAAAATAAATGGCATTGCAAATGAAGACATGAGAGGAAAAAAGTTTTCAGTGTTACGACATTATAATTATGCTTCTCACTTACTCTATGCACGTATTTTTCTATGTGTCTCATATATTCAACCACAAATACTTATTGAGTACTTATATTATTAGCATTTGGCAGAGTAATGGCACAGAATTGTGTCTAAGATATACATAATCTGCCTTCATGGAACATATATTCTAGTGGAGCCCCTATGCATGAATGCATAAACATAAATGCAATGATTTCTCCTAAGGAAAATATAAAATAGCTAGGTCCCCCGTATCCAACAAGATAGTTTGCCAGTTTGATTTTTATATATTAAACTGAGAAGTGGGGAATAAAAGGACCGATATGTCCATTAAAAAAAAAAAAAGTAGTTGTTTTTTTTTTTTTCAATCTGGTTTACATGGCAGAATTCTCTTAAAAGGATTCCTCAATTCTTCTGAGTTGTTAGCACCTAAAATCAGAAATTTGTTTCCTCTGACTCTAGACAATCAGTACAGAAAAATATCCCTGGACTAGACACGCCTTGTTTAACAAGGATTCTTTTGGGGAAACTTCTTAATCACTCAGACCTAAACTTTTCACTGACTCATTTTTCTTGATTTTAACTCCAGACATGGTGAGGTTAAATAAATGTAAAAACTCAAGTTTCATTGTGTATTCTTTCATTTAATAATTTTAAATGCTGGGCATGGAGAAAGAAGTAGATCATATATCTCAAGAGGATGGTTTCTTTGTTTTGTTTTATATTTTACTTATTTATTTGTCAGACAGAGAGCGAGCACACAAGAGGGAAGAGCAGGCTCCTTGTAAGTCCAATTTGGGACTCAATCCCAGGACCTTGGAATCATGACCTGAGCCAAAGGTATATGCTTAATCAACTAAGCCATCCAGGCATCCTTTGGTTTGATTTTAAATGAGGATGCTGGCTATTTCTTTTGTTGGGTTGAAAACATTTTGTAGTTTCCTGGAATTAGAAGAGGAGGGAAAAAATTAAAGGAAAATCACTGAGCTGAGATGGAATACTATGCAATCAGTAATTAGGTTTATTTTCAGAATATAGGGGCACTAACTGACAATTTAATTAGTGCCACAAGAGTCCATGCTGTCTCTTATTATTCTGTTTTTCCACTCGATTCAAAATGTTTTAGCTTAACTGATGATAATATTGGACAGCCCATAGTACAGAACATGGTGTTGTTATATTATAGGGCATCCAACTTTACTTTGGGGTTCAGAGATCTTCTGAGAGGGCTAAAGATGAGACTACATAGGATGAATAGACATTTGAAGGGAAGCTAAGGGGCGGGGCATTGGAAAGAAGAGAAGGAAAATCTGAGGCACACAGAACCTTTTTGAATTTCCAGCTTTATTGAGATATTATTCACTAAAAACTTCTGTAAGTTTAATGTGTGCATGATAATTTGATAGACATGTATAGCGCAAAATGACTACCACAATGGGGTAAGTTAGCACCTCTATCCTCTCATACAATTACTATATTTTTGTAGTGATAATATTAAGATTTATTCTCTTTCAAGTATCTAATATATTATTGTTAGTTACAGTTAACATGTTGTACATTAGATCCCCAGAACTAACTTCTTTTATAGCTGTGAGTTTGTACAGGCTGACCAACATCTTTCCATTTCCCACTCCCCACATTCACTGGTGATCATCATTCTGCTCTCTAGTCATATAAATTTTTCTTTTCTTAGATTCCTCATAAAAGTGAGAACTTACAGTTTTTGTATTTTTTTATCTAATTTGTTTCACTTAGCATAATGCCCTCCCAGTTTGTCTGTGTTGTTGCAAAAATCAGGATTTCCTACTTATTTGTGACTGAATAATATCCATATTTTCTTTATATATCTATCATATTTTATCTATGTCATATTTTCTTTATCTATCTTGATATATATATAAAATATTTTCTTTATCCATAACTATCTATCATATTTTCTTTTCTATGATATATCTATCATATTTTCTTTATCTGAATCTTGATATGAGGCAACAAGTATAATCAAAGGTCAGATAATTTACTACTTAGTATTTGATGTTAAGGATATTGAATTGTTTTTAAAGCAATGGGAAGTCATTATAGGGTCTTAAGCAATTGAAACTGAAGGAAGGAAATACTGGAAAATAGAATAGAAAAAAATTAGACATTTTTCTATGTTGTGATGCAAACTTGACTTTTCCACTCTTAATTTTCATGATTTGTCAAGCTGATTCTGTAGAAGGGATGATTACTAAAAGTTTCTTTCTAATTATGTATAAAATCACTTTAGAGAGATAGCAGTCATTTCTTAGTCCCCTGCCATCCATTGAGTCTGTTGTGGAAAGAAGAATGTGATTATTTGTTGCTCTTCTTATTCTTGTCTATACAAGTGTGGATAGTACAATATCACTGGGGTCACATGATGTTCAATCAACACACCATTCTCTTATTTCAAAAGGAACACTCCATTCTACCATGACAGTCCATATGTGCAACCAAGCTCCTCATAAATGCAACTTTGAGTAAGATATGTCACAGGGTAGAAAGTATAAATAAATTGTCACAATTTTTACAAAATTTTAAATTAGTAAAATTACAAATTCTGTTTCCCCATACATGGTATTAAAAAAAGAAATCTACATTTAGCACACTAAAGAATACTTTAATTTTTTTTAATTTTGCTATTTCTCTAATATCTTAAAAGAAAAAGAATTTGTGATACTTAAGCATTCTAAAATGCAGGTGCATTATGATACATTAATAGAGTTTTCTATACTCATAAACTTGTCTATAAATAAATGCATTCATATTCAAATTATATGTTTCCTTCGAAAAACAGTCAAAACCAATGTTTAAATTAATATGAGCAATTATTTCTTAAAGCAAGCCAACTATCTTATAGCCATTAATTTGTATTCCCCTTTGTTTCTTCTACTTGTACTTTGGAGGAAAATTAAGTACCTTTACTCTATCTTTAGAGATTTAATTTACTGACATTTGTTGCTTATAAGCTATGAGTAAATAAGAAGGAAATAAAACCAAAGTCACAAACTTTATTATCAATTAAATAATTTTGACAGTATATTGCTTAATCTCTAATCTATGTTTTTATTATTATATCCACATTAACATGAGGGTTTAACAGAACCTAATCAAAATGTCTCCTTATCAACAAAACAAATTATCTTAAAATGTTTTTGCAAAAATAAATCCCTCAAAATCGGTATTCTCTCTCTCTCCACAATAGCATACCTTTTTTGATTTGTTTTTCAGGTGTAATCTATGGACATAATGTAATAATACTTTATCAACTCCCTTAGAAATCTTAAATTTTAATACTCCTTATTTTCCTAAAAAGAAAATGCATTGAATAATTGAAACAATACAGTAGTTATTAGTGCTAGTCACCAAATATTGATTGCTTTCCACCTTTCTGATATGGATAGGCTTTAAATTTGAGCTTTCTTGCAAATAGTGGTGACAGGAGATTAGCTGGAGGAAGGGACATGTATGGTTTCCAATTAGAGGTTTTAATTGCAGAGTACCCCCCGCAATACATATTGCGGGGGATACTCTGTGTATGGCTTTGATGACTAGCAATGTTCAAGTGTCTACCAGCCTGAATCCAGCAGTGAGGATATTACAGAAATAAAAGATATAATTCAGTCAATCCTTAGCAAGAAATAAGTCTTTGTGAATTTAAACCAGTGAAATTGTGTGTTTGTCTTTCACTAGAGCATAATCTATAGTAACTGATATGTATATGTAAAATAAATATATACATATGCAAAATAAACAGTGAAACTTTTTTTAGTTAAATTATTTTGTAATTGAGATAAATCTATTGTAAATGCCTTCAGTAGAAAAAGTTAGTGTCCACAATGGCAATAAAACTTGTGTTGCTGCCTCTTTATACACTATATTATTCACTAGACACAATTTTTCTCTCCTGTGCCAACTTTTTACAGATGCAAGTCTGGAGATAAAAAACATGAATTTCAACAGGGAGCGAAATAATGAGTCCCCATGGGTAAGTTACCTTTGAGATTTCCAGGAGATAAACATTTGCACATCATGACCTTAAACATGTCTCAGAGAGAAAAAATGACTTTCACCATTGCAAAGCAGTTCTGTTTACCAAGTCAGATCTGTCAGGCAGTGCACCTAGACCTCATAAAAGGTGACATCAAAAGTAACCAATATAAAAAAAAAAAAAAAAGTAACCAATATAGGCAACAGAATTCAAATAACACTATGCACTTGTTGGCGTAACTATACTTATTCTGTAAGGTAACATCCAAGATAACAATTAAAACATATTCATTTGAGCTGCAATTTAAAGACAATTAAGGCTATAGAGATAATATTCTAGATTATATTTAATTAATTTGATTTAATTTATTAAGTGTCTAATAAACTTTGTTAAAATATTAACACAATGTTTGAAGAAGTTTCTATGGATCTACCATATATTATTTTCATTCCACTGCTAGATAGTGCTGTTTATTGTTTATTGGTTTTTATTGTTAGGTGATGACCAGAATGTAACATGCAAGTGTAAGAAGACATTTTCTGTTTTGTTTTCAGTGTTCTTCCTGATTATTTCATTCAATAAATGCTTTCTGCAGTTCCTATGTAAAAGTAATTAATTTTGGATCATACTATCCATATGATTCATTACCTTCAAATAATTTCAATATCTACTCTGCCATCCACTTATTTCCATGGTGATAACCCTAGACCTTGTCATTACCAATTACTGCCACCTTTTGATCATCTTGATGGCCTTTCTTTACTGATTATCTAGTTTAAATTTTATGGTCAGTTCTCATAATCATTACCTCTCATAAACCCTTGATCCCTCTTTCATTGGCCCTTACATGCATCGAAAATCTATAACTTCGTTTAAATACAATGATCTACCCACTTTGAGCCTAAACCTATACAGATAAATCTCACAGAAGAAAAACAGCAATCACACTAATTGGTGTCCTTTTAAAAGTCATGACAGCCGGCCTCCAGGGGGTGTAAAGCTGTCTAGAAACCACACAAAGTATCTCCAACCAACCTATTTCCCCATTGTCTTCAAGCATTCTTCTATACTTTCTCTAGCTCCCTCCAGAACACCATGCCCCCCCATTCTTAATGACCTTTATTACTTCACAGAGAAAAATGAAGTAATTCAAAAACCTTCATAGACTCCCATCACCACATATGGACTCTTTTTTACTCCCATGTCCTCTTCCCTTCTGTTAACAGAACTATTAATGCTCGTTTCTCAAGCCAATTTCTTAGCACTTCATTAGGTAACATACCCTGTCATCTATTCACCTCTCAATTCCCAACTCTATATTGAATAATTATCATCAGCATATTTCCCCATTCTAAAAGGAAGAGGAGGGGCACCTGGGTGGCTCAGTGGGTTAAAGCCTCTGCCTTCGGTTCAGGTCATGATACCAGGGTCCTAGGACTGAGCCCCACATCAGACTCTTTGCTTGGCGGGGAGCCTGCTTCCCTTCCTCTCTCTCTGCCTGCCTCTCTGCCTACTTGTGATCTCTGTCTGTCAAATAAATAAATAAATAAATCTTTAAAGGAAGAGGAAAAGGAGGAGGAGGAGGAGGATGACGAGAGAAAGGAAAAGAAGAAAAAGGGAGATAGGAAAAATACTTCTGACTAAATTTACTCTTCCAGGTTCCAATTTATCTACTCCTTTTAGCAGAAAATACCCAGCAATGTCTATGTTTACATTTTCTCTAAAACCTATTGCAGTCAGGTTTCTTGTCTTTATCATTCAGCCAAATTGATCTTGTCAGGTTCATCAATGGCCTCCAAATTGCTAAATCCAATACCAATTTTCAACTTTAATTTTACTTGGCCTATTAAATAACATTTGACACAGATAATAATATCTTTTCCAGATTAGCACACTCTTAGTTTCCTCCCTGTTTTACTGGTTGATCCTTGACAGAGTCCATTGTTGATTCTTGCCTATCTCCCAATCTTTTAATGACGGAGTGCTCCAGGACTCAATTCTTGATTTTTTTTTTTTTTCCTCTCTTGAGATTTAGTGTTCTGGTTATCTTATTCTTCTATAGGCAATGACTTCTACATTTGCTTCTCCAGCACTGTCCTATCTCATGAACTCCAGAGACATAGTCAACTACTTATAAATATATGTGTATACATATCTTATTAATATATCGGGCTTAACTTGTACAAACTCAACTTCTGATCTTTTCTACCAAGTCTATTTTGTCTTCATTCTTATTCATCTCAATGCAAAGGAACTCTTAGTTTTCCATTTTTCAGACCAATAATGCTGGAGTCAACCTTGATTCTTTCTCTCATACCTCAAAATCTTCTAAGGAAATCTGTTGCTATAATTTCAAAATATATCTCAAATGAGATTATTCTCACTTGCACTGCTACCCATTCTAAACAATCTACTATAAACTTCTTCCTGAATTATTATAACAACAACCTAACTGGTTTTCCTACTTTACCTTTGCCCCATTTAAGACTATGCTTAACACTGTAGCCATTTTAATCCTTAATGCTACTCCTTTGCTAAAAACCCTCCCAAACCTCCGCATGTTTCTCAGAGTAAAATCCAAACTCCCTAAAATGTCCTTTATGTCCTAAATAGGGGAACATGGGTGGCTCAGTTGGTTAAGTCTCTGCCTTCAGTTCAGGTCATGATCCCAGGGTCCTGGGATGGAGTCCCATGTCAGGCTCTCTGCTCAGCAGAGAGTCTGCTTCTCCTTCTCCCTCTGCCCTTCCCCCCACCCATGTGTTCTCTCTCTCAAATAAATAAATAAATAAAAATCTTTAAAAAATATATCCTAAGTAATCTGCTGTTTTCTCCACTTCTCTGATATATATCCTACAACCCTTGATCAATGACTCACTGGGTACTAACACTTGGGCTGTTGATGGTCCTTGTGCTGGCTAGTCCCTCTGCAGATATTAACAGATCTAATTGGTTAGCTCATTCTCATCTCAAATGCTCAAACACCACCTTCTCAATTAGGTATACTTTGATCACTTTCTTTAAAATAGCAAACCATCCTTACTCCCAGGACCCTTAAATCTCTATACCTTTTGTTATTTATTGCATTTATCATTTTTTTAATATACTGTCCAGAGAAGTTAGCATAGCAGTGTTGACTGTTATCTTTTAAAAGATCTACTTACAAGACTGACGCTTGCCAGGCATCTGGGAAATTGGGAGGTTTCTTACAATCTTATTAACTGTGAAAATGACTCCATGTGAGTAAACTGTGTACATAATATGGTTTATGCTGAACATTTTGTTTTCTTTTGTTCTGTTTTGTTCTGTTTTGTTTTCTGGGAGACACGGATTTAAGTGCATACCAGAAAGGGAGTGTATATATGATCTACTGTCAATAAAACTCTGGGGACTAAGTCTCCACTGAGCTCCCTTTGTTGGAAACATTTCATTATATAATATTCATTATATTTCATTATACATTGTTATAATTTGTTGGTGAGGGAATTAAGTGAGTCCTACATGACTCCATTGGAAAATAATTCTAGAAGTTTGCTCCTGGTTTTTTCCAGACTTTTCTCTGCACCTTTTGCCTTGCTTATTGTACTTTGCATCCTTCCACTGTAATAAATCATAGCCATGAGTCCAACTATATGCTGAGCCCTGTGACTCCTACTAATAAATTATTGAATGTGGAAGTAGTCTTGGAGAGTTCTCATATATATAGTATGCCATTTATTTATGTATTTTTCCATTATTTATCTCTTCCAATTATAATACGAGTTTCAATGGCTGTTTTTTTTTAATCAGTTTTGTTCCCTGTATATCCCGTATCAAAAAATATCCAAATTATATTCTGCATCTCATATTTTTCTTCTGAACTATAGGCTCATACAATAAACTATGTAAAATTAATATATGAAAGGTTGCACTTCACCTTGCTATCTTCCCCAAACACAATGTCAACAAATGGCAACATTCTGGATCTTAATAGAAAGTCCAAAAATACTGAACCTATACTGAATAGTTCAGCAAGAATATTATATTCTCCTTCTGTTGCATCTCTTGATTTTTTCCATTCCCCTCCATTTCAACTTCATTTAGAAAGTAAGTTGATTTAAACATAGGTATAAAGGCTTTAAACTTATTACCAATTACAGTTATTGGCAAACATGGGGGTGGTAAGTCGCTAAGGTAGGGTGTTGGGTAAGAGAATTGAAAAATCCTTGAGGAGAAGAGAGAACAGAGGATAGTATATTGGAAGAGTCACTTTTGAGAACAGTAAAATAATCCAAAGTTTTGAAAAGTAAGAGTAGGAATAAAGGATAGTTACTCATAGTTAATAGTTACCTGTGATAAGGGGTTTGGTGGTTTGTATATTTTGGTGCTATGAAAGTCAAAACTCCTTTATGGGCTAGGAAATGTGAAACAAAGAAGAATGATCTAGAAGCAACAACGAGGAGAAAGGGAGAGATCCAAGCCAGGAGGTATAAAGCATTACAAGGGAGAAATAAAACAAAACAAAACAAACAAACAAAACAACAAACAATTTAGAGGGATACAGTCCTGGAGGAAAGCTCGGTTTCAGTTACAGCAAAAAAGTGAACACAACATTTATTACAAAGGTTGAAGATATGAGAAATCTCTGATGCTGAATCAAAAGTTCCAGAGAGTTTAGTTGCAAGTTTTCCTGGCAAAAACAAGGAAATAACAATTATTTTATATTTGTTCCAGATTTCTATTTATTTATACTCTACTTATATCTTACAAATTCAATATTTTAATAATTTCCTATTTGACTTATGGGTATTTATTTTTTATTTTCAGCATGTCAGGTCTTACCTATTTTAATTTAATGATAAATGTGTTTAAAATAATGACTATAAACATAATCCTTTCTTTGCTTCTCTTTAATAAAAATGCATACTAACCAACGAAATTTCTATTTCTAAGTAAAGTTGTAGAATCCTTTCAAACCATTACTTATTTTGTTGTGTTTTATGTCTTTATTGACTGTGTATCGTATTACAATGTGAACCAAAAGAGAGCCATAACCACATCTACACCTGTAGTATCGCATTGCCAGTCCTTAGCACAGTGCCTCACATGGAAAGGTGTTCTAGGAAAATGTGCGGAATGAATGACTGATTCTATATACTTTGGAAATTTTAATCTCTTTGAAATTTTTTATTGGGGTGCTGCTGTGAATCTGTATTCAGAGATGCTAGCAAAAATGGCTAGAGGGGCACCTGGGTGGCTCAGTGGGTTTAACCTCTGCCTTCGGCTCAGGTCATGATCTCAGGGACCTAGGATCGAGCTCCACATCGGGCTCTCTGCTCAGCGGGGAACCTGCTTCCCCCTCTCTCTCTCTGCCTGCCTCTCTGCCTACTTGTGATCTCTGTCTGTCAAATAAATAAATAAAATCTTTTAAAAAATTGCTAGAAATCTTTCTGAGGTGCCAGCAATATCTGCTGATGTGCTAACTGGGCCTCTTGCACATCACTGGTAAGAAACACATTCACTGACAAGGAGGCTGCAGATACCAAGGAGGCAGTGCTGACTGCTGCAGAAATGCTATGGGAATAAGACACAAAACACAAGAGCTCAGAAAAAGAAGCCCCTTCTGCCTACTGTTTCCCTCCAGTGCCCTCTATCGATAAGGCTTAACGCTGTGCTGGATAGGAAAGGCTAGATGTTAACAGGGCCCAGACCCAGCATCACAAACCAAGGCAGAGGAGGGGAGACTTAGAGCTGAGAGGTGACACGTTGATAACTGACCCACATGTTTAGATTCCATCTTGACTAAGAGTACTTGTAACAAGAAATAAATCTCCTCTCTCCATTCAGATATGGAAAGAAAACAATTTCTTTATCACTCATCCTCATGAAGCAAAAGCTGCCGAGAAGCAGAAAACAAACACACAAAAAACCACACACTGTATTTTAGTTTAATCCTTTACATTTATTACAGTGTTATAATTTAAACACTTATTTTAGATATATATTTAGTATGGTTATACTACATGCTCAGTCTCTTAAATTTCCTCTCATTCCTACAATTCCACTCAGAGATGGCTTTAAAGATATGAGACCTGAGGTTTATATGGCCTCTTAGTGATGAGGTGAAAAGAATCCTTTGAGCTACATGGCATCCTCTGGACCATCTGTATGGCTCAGTGAGAAAGTACATGGTGTTCTCTGTTACCCTTACTGGATAGTTTGAGAAGTAAGACTGGTTCTATCTGCATTTTGAGCTTTGTTATTTATTATCATTATCATAATCTGTATGTAGGCTATCCTTTGTCTGGCCTCTACTACCTCAGTAAGTGTTAGGTGTTGTCTTTCACATCCTGTTACTATTAAGTATAAGAATTTCTGTGGGTGATCAATTACAGAGGTTGTGGTAATCACCAATTCAATTTTATGTATCTATATGTGCTGCCATTTTGCGATCCCACCAACAACTGGTTTATTTCTAGCTTTCTTGGGAGATATAGAGACTGCTAATAGCTGGCCTAGAAAGACATGACACTATTTAGTCCTTCAGGGACCACCTCATAATTAAAAGGTGTTTCTAAAAACTATGCATCTTGATGTTTACCTACAAAGGTTGGGGATGGCAGAGATAAAATCTATTCCTTCCTACTCACCCTTTTATTCTCTGTTGTCCTTCAGAAGCAAAACAACATGTAGTTAAGCTTTGTATTTTTTTTTAAATCATATCTCACTTCTTCCCTACTCTGACTTCATGGTTAAGCTTTATTGTATAGTACAAGAGATCAGCTTACTGACAAGTGAGCCAAAACTGAGAATTATTTCAGAAAGCGTATTTCATTAATATACAAAATGTACTTACTGCAAATATACATGATGATGATTTAACATTCTACATAGATAAAAATTGCTTTCAAATCAGTAGGAGAAAAATACTCAATGGGAAAAAAAGAGTTTGACAGGAATAGTGTATATTCAACAGAATAAATATAAATGCTTAATATTCACGATAGGCCAAGTAAACATAAGAACAAATGCCATTTAAAATGTGTATGTATATATGTATCAACATATTTGTTTGTCAAAACCACAGAGATAAAGGAATAATGGCAATCCATATTTGCAATAATATAACATACATAATTGGCTTGAACACCTGGATTAGAAGAAATCACCGAAAGACTACATTGCAAGGCCAACACACCATGACAATAAATTAAAAAAAAAAAGATATGACCATCAGAAACACCTTATGGATCTTGAGAAACAAAAAAATAGCCTTAACACTTGGGAGTAAATAGAAAGTCTGAATTACACTGACTTGTGTGGGCATGTCTGAACATATTTTAGCTAAATCATAGATAAATTTCTTACATTTATCATAAAGTTATTAAAGGAAAAACATAAAAGCTAAAAATATATAGTCTCTCAGTGATTAAGAAATGACTTTAAGATGCTGCAAGCTAACAGGAATGAATGGTATGAAGACAGAATTCTGTAAGTTATGTACCCTCTGTTAGTTTAACTACTTAGACCCCTTCCTAATAACTACAAAGGAGCTCTTAATCTATATCAATTTACTTTCTCATTTAAGCAACATATCAATTACAACTGACTTAATAGAGGCATATATATACTACAGTACAAGCTAAATTAGTACAACAAAAATTCTTAAAATATAGTAGCTTAATTTGCTTGGATAATAGAGGAACATTTCTTTCACACATAATAGTTCAGAAATGAGTTATCTAGAGTTAGTGGGACATGTCAACCATCCTCCATGTATGACTTCCACAGTTGCTCTGTAATCCATCTTTTCCCAGCCAGTAACAAGGAAAAAAATAAGTAAAGGACATGTGTCGTGTTTTTTAAGAAAATGACTTACTTTGCACCTTTTGCTTACCTCCACAATATTCTCTTTCAAACTGAAAGGACAGACAGTTTCTTGCAACCACACACAGGTGCAAGGGACTCTGAGGTTGTGTTCTTCAGCTGGGTAGCCACACTCAACTAAAACTCAGGAATTTACCTACAAAACAGAGAAAATATCACTTTTCTACCCTATTAAATGCTCAAGTGCTCTGTATTAATGTAGCTGTTTGCTCATGTACTTACAAAAGTGGATGTGTAATGTTCTAGTTTCCATTGTCTTCATCTTGACTGAACCATGTTCTCTCTGTTGTGATTGTGATGTTGTTGTATGTTGTACCTCAAACAGAACTTTTTAGGGTTGATGGTCCCTTCCTTCCTGGAGCTTGATTTGAAAAAAAAAATATATATATATATATATCAGAAAAACAACAACAAAAAAATACTATTAAAATCACCTTACCAACAACCAAACAATTTATGAATTACTTCAGACCATTATGATGTAGGCTAGCCTAGCACTCAGGCATATACCAAATCTATTAAATATGACTTAGAATTACTTAAAATTTTCTGATAGATACACAGTCCATGCTCACTTGCTATGTTTTTATACCTTCTTTTTTTTCAACCCATGACAATTTGGTTTCTGTCCTTTATACTCCTAATCACTAAACCTGAAGTAAATTCAGCAAACAGACATGAAAATGGAAACTTAAGACATAAAACTTGAATGACAGTCACATTATCAGGCAGACAACTAAAATATCAATGAAATAAGTAGGAAATATAGTAAAAAGAGAGATAAAACATGTGCATGAGTGTTCACATATTGCCTGTAAGTTTATCTGTAGATAAGAAAAGACATCAATTTAAGTGTATGGCAATAAAAAGTAAATAAAAAGGAAGATTAAAGTAGCAGTTCAAAGAAACAGAGCTGTATGGATATTAAACATATGGTGAGTGATTTTATGACACCCTCTGGGTACCATTAAAACACCCACAAGTAATCTGATTACTTGTCCCATCTGGAATCCACAAAGCTTCAGGTTAGTTGCTGTGTACCTAACTGCATGCCCTCAAAATAATTGGTGTTGTCTTAATTTTTTTTCCTATTAGCATTCTCCATCACTGCCAAAAATGACATGGAAAGAGTATCCAAAGTGCATAACTAAATATGGCAAAGGAGTCTCATCTGTTATTTTTATTTTATCTCATTCAGTCTCTTTTCATTAGAAGTTTTGAAGAGTGAAAAACATTTTTATTTCATCTTGCCTCATCGAGTGCCTTTGGTTTAGAAGTTTTGCCAATTTGAAACACATCATAGTCTGTCCCAATTAATATGCATGTGTGTATGTGTATATGATGGCTATATGTATCACTTACTGCAAGTCAAGCCATTCTAATGCCCTTTAAATTAGTAGGTAGAAAGTTATATTATTTATATGACTTGCTTTTGTGTACTACTACACCTTCCCTAAAATTTGTCTATGTTTTAGACATTTCTTAGCAGTTCCAATTTGAAAACCACTTACCAAAATATATTTCAATAATTTTTTAGTGCTTCAAATAAATTATTATCTTAAAATTTATCCTCAAAGACAGTTTATTTAATGGGACATAAAGAAGCCTAGGAATGTAAAAAAATTAATTATTGCAACTTTATATATTGTAATATAAACTAAATAAATAATCCTTTGGTGACATTTTCCTCTTTTCTCTCTTTCTTTTACTGTTTTCTTTGCTTCTGACTTGTTTTTTAAGGTAGTGAAATGATCAATGACATCTAGAAATTCTTGGCTCATTTTATCTTTCACAGTGACTTGTAAGTCAATATTCAGTCTCTAACAGGTCAGGGAAGGCTAGTAAGTCTAAAGATAGTACCTTTAACAATAGCAACTTCAAAACGAACTTGCTGGGAATTACTTGAGCTATGAAGAAGGCCAAATATTTACATAATTTTATTCTAAATTCTCATTTCCCATCTGAAATGCACTTAGGCTTATTTCCTTATTTAATACCCATGGATATAATTGTGGTTTTTAAATTGTGGTTTCAAAATTTTCTCAGTTTAATAAAATTATCTTTATTTTCCTTCACCTTTCATGTTAATTTCAACTCATTTTTCCATAAGCCATTTAACTGTCATGATTTTCCTTTTTAAAGTATTCATTAGAACTCTCATATTCAAAACAACTTCTCTTATTTCCCAATTTTAAAAAAAGGGAGCAGAAATGAGGAAATGAAAAAATATCTAACATCAATAAAATTAAATAAGTCAGACAACATAAAGACAGAATATGGGACAAAAACAGATGAAACTAGATTAAATTAAAACATTCTAATCTTTACAAATCTCATCTCTGTATCAGAATATGGGTAGCAACTTATTTCTATGTGAATAGTTTTTGGAGGTTGGGAAGGATGGCAAATAAAATTTCACTTCCCTCTTATACTACAGTCATCTCTTCAAATCCATGCAGAGGTATAACTGCATATGAACTAAGTGGGAAATGGGAAAGAGTTAATATATGTGAGACAGACCCACTGGAATGCAATAGGTAAATTCTCAGTAGGCAATATAAGACTGTACACAAAGGCCTGAAATGGGATCAGAGAAGGAAGGATATTTAATCATCACCATAGTGGAAAATGAATAATCAACAACACACATCTGCTATTATTACCAACAAGGAGTCTGGTTTAATCTTTCCTACTTCTAGATAAGTTATCAAAATATAACAAAAATGGAGCCTAGGGAAATATACTGTGGAACAAGGTAAATGGAACTGCATTTTATTTTCTTTTGGAAATCCAATTTTGCAATTATTCTCTCAGGTTTTAAATTTAAAAGTAACTTTAAATATTACCCACCTCTTTATGAGTATTGCTTACTTCACTTTAAAATGCATTTTCCTAGGTTTACTTACTGAGTCATCAAGAATTGCTTAGGAATATAATTGTTGCATTTTTCTCTAACTTTGATATGAAAAGAATGATCCCATCATTAATTTTTAAAGGTATGTTCTTTAATTTTAAATGACTTATTTCAATACATAATGGATTTTATATGTGCATATATTTGCCTATATACATATGCATGATTTATATTAATATAGCCTTAGACATATATAAAATAACTATATGTAACTACAGTTTCTGTTCACAGGATTTCAGAAAGACATAAGTATTTTTAAATTAAAATATGAATCATTAAGAAAATTTTTGGCATTATAAGGTAATGTATATATAATTAAAATGTGTACGTGTAGGCATTTTTTCTATTTTTTGTATGTGTATATATTTTAAGTGTTGTAGCCACTATAGAATATCTCCTAAACATCAGTGACAACCTACTCGTTCTCTTAACTTCCTCTACTATAAAGATAAGAATGATAAAATATTCACCTTTTTTAGATTGCCTGGCAGTTAGGGGTGGTCAGGCACCATAGTTCTGCCCAACTGGATATAAGCAGAGGTACTTGTGGATGATTGTCTTTTTTTCCTCCTTTCTTTTAATAAAAAAGTCAAAATTAGTGAGGTGATGGTTTGGAGCTTTGTAATTTCTTCTTTCCTGGAACATAGACATGAAGCCAAGAGATAAAACAGCCATCTTGAAACAAATCACACACCAGGAATTGAAGGGCAAAATGAGAGAAGGAGCAGGGGTCATTTATGACCTCACTGGACTATTATATGGATCTTGGCCTGCTGCCCTTTGAACTTCTATTATTGAGATCAATAAATCCATTATTATTTAAACTACAGTATTATCATTTTCTGTTATTTCCAATGAAAGGAATGTTAACTGATATAACCAGTTCATAAATTTTGGAAGTTTTCTTGATTTACATTTTAATAAAATATGTCATTCCATGAATGCCTTCATGAAAGCCTATATATAGGAAATATATTTTAAAGAATAGTGACAATAAAATAGCAATTTCTGTTTTTAATTTTTTCTATTGTTCATGTTTTTTATAATAGCTGCATTGATTAAAATATTTACAAGTAGAAATCTTATTTTTAATATAACTATAATATGATTTTCACATAATAGCATCAATGTTATTTGAATAACTTGAAACATGTGTCCCTTCAAAATAAATCAATAAATTATTGAAATCAGAAATCAGTACTGACATCAGCAAATATCTGTTGATTGTTTAATATGGTGTTAAAGTAGGCTTTACTGAGGTAATAAAACATTATTTTTTACCAGAGATAATACCAAGGAAAACTTCATATGAACAAAGAAAGCAAGAGTAATATGCAAATATCTCCCCAAAAGACTTAACATATACCCAAATTGTACAGCAAGCCCTTCTTACCTGCTTCCTGAAAATTCCCTAATCTCAATGGTCTCCTATCACTTTCTGTGAAATGAATATCAACTCTGTTTACCAGCAGAAGTTCCCTGGTCTTTGTCTGCAGGCATTGAAAGAACCAATAATGGTTTCATATTGGTTAATATCTGTAATATATTTTTACTTTTCAACATCTTCAGTAAGACATTAATTCAAGTGAATAAACTCAAATGCCTATTTCACTGTATATCATAGTACAATCTGTATTACAGTTGTCTAAATCTGTAATATACAAAAACTGTCCTGCATTTATTGCTAAGCACCTCCTCATAGACTACTGAAGTAAAGGATGCATAAAGTGAATTTTATATGCATATAATAAATCAACATGCCTGAATGAGCTAATTTTGGATAGGGTACTGAATTAAATCTGCACTGATCAAATGCAGCTGGTTTGATACCCCAAACAACTGGATTTTATTCATAATTTTAAGAAGAAAAAAGGCACAATATAATTCATCATGAACATTAATTTGGTGATTGTAAATAGTAAAAAGAAACTGAGTAAATATCAGAAAGGTGGCAGAAAATCAAAAAAGAAAGGAAGGATATTAATAGATATTTTCAATAGGCATTGTGTCCTTTCTCAATACATTAATCAGTTTCATATAGCACCATAATTGTATATTTTCTTCCAAGAAAGTGTTTTTGTTTTTTTAACTGTACAGTATCTACTTCAGTTATTTCAGAAAGCAGGCACTCAATAAAATTCTATTGAAGATTGAACTCATTATTTCTTTTCAAAAACACGATTTTTGCTTCCTTTTGTTTTCTTCTTTACACTCTGATGGATGAGAATTTTTGTGATTTGAATTCAGTATGAATTATCTTGGGTCAAATTTGTAATTGTGCTAAATCCTTCCATGTTTGATAAGCTATTCAATAACAAATATGTACACTATTTTGCCAGTATTCCTAGAAACCTTATCATCTCCTTTTCTAAATACAGCATTTGAACCTTCGCATTGAGCAAAGATAACACCTATAATTGAATATGTCAATAACAAGATACAAAATTCAATTTAAATAGGTTATTGTAATGAGCCTGATTATATTATTATGGTATCATGAAAATAGATGAAAGATTATAATAGATTAAATATTTCACGCTAATTATTCTGCTATTGAAATTTGTGTTTTTGTTTTTGTCACAGTTGAATTGTGGCTGCTTATAATACAGCTACTAAAGGGAATTCTGGATCTACATAATATCTAACATCTGCATAAAAACAAATAAATCACTGCAATTATTGGCTTAGTAGGGTTATCCATAACAAATATACAATATTTTCACTTTGCATTCTGACATTTTTACCTTGTCTCATAGATGCAATATATACTTGGAATTAGAAGGGTTGGAAGGGGAAAGAAGAGAAAAAAGTAAAAACACAAGGCAGACCTCACATAACCATTTATTTGGATTCATTATTAATTTCCTGAGAATAAAATTTTTCAAAAAGTCATAATTTAATCAACTAATATAGGTATACATTTCCATGAATGCAGGAAACAAGAAAAATATATTATGACTAATTATCAAGGAATCAAGTATTATCACATTGAACTTATAAAGTCTGCCTGCAGAAACTTTACTGTTAAGACTTTTTGTATGGTAATTAGCAAAAAACGTCCTTATAAGAAAATTAGTGTCTTTTAGCACCCAATAGCATTTTCCATTGAATTTGTTCTAAAAATGAGTATATTAAATTTTAAAAAAAATATTTACTTATGTTTGATATTTTAAAAATCTTTATGTCAATAATATTTTTCCTTTATCTTCAAAATCATTCTGTACCTTTATCTATCCTGTTCTGTGCCTGAGAAGACTGAAGTTCATGGACTGAGTCAACAGGCTCTCTTGCCCTTGGGCTACCTACTGGGTTCAGGACTATGGAGAGAAAACCAGTGGATGGGTGACAATGAAGATGACCTATCCTTTAAGGCTCCTTTTTTGTCTGGCTACAAATTGTCTATGACTTTGTTCCCAACTGAAGGTGCAGCTTCTGTCAGGTTGGGCTGCAACACTGTCTTCAGCTTCTGGAACCTCTTATCCTCTTGACCCTTTGAATACTAGAGCTGATGACATTCCTCCATCTTCTGGGGTTAGCCTGGAGGCTTCACCATTCTTTGTTTTTCTTCACCATGCCCATGTTTTTGTAGTCACTGTATTCAATTCTTTTTAATTATTTCATTTGTGTACACCATCTGGTTCTTGCTGGAATTTGGACTATTACATTTTTCTAAAAATGTAGTATAGTGTTTTCATGTTGAACAATGTTATAACTCAAGTATCCAATATTACCAAAGTTAATTATGTCAGATTTTTAACGTATTTACTTAAATACATTAAATGACATGAGCATTTTAAGTGATCTTCAGTAAATATTAACTACACATTTGCCTCCTTAAAGTATGGTTAGGTCTAATTTAATATTTGTTTGATGAGTAAAGTCATTATAATAGATATATTTTATTAACACTGATAGTTTTAACCTCATATATAAATATAAATGGCATGGATCAAAAAACACTTCCCAAAATTGTCCCCTAGAAAGGATTAGCATTCCTACTACTACTATCATAAGAAGATATTTATTTCTCAAGCAATAACATTATTTTTAAATTCTTTAAAAATTTTGCCAAAGACAATAAGTAACATTTTATTATTATTTTAATTAGCATCTTCATTGCCAGTGAAGTTAAATTGATTTTCATATGCTTAATGGTAATGTGCATTCTTTTTTAGTGAAATATCTTCTCACAGTTTTACCCATTTATACTTGAGTGATTAAATTTTACAAGACTCTGATGCCAAAGTTTCTATTGAAGGTAAAATATGAATGGTGATGTTATCTATTGTTATATGGATGATGAGGTCATCCATATCTGGTATAGGAAAAGGAGGGCATTTCTGAGTATAAGTGATGAGTTTTGTTTTGGAGAAATGATAATTTTGTGGTGATTAAATGACATTGAAATAGATATGGGTAGCTGACTGTAAAGTTTACTAGAGTCTGGTAGAGAGATTTATACTAAAAATACAGAGTTGATAGACTTCAAAATATATATAATGCAAATCATGTAAGTAAAGAGTGTGTAAACTGAGGAGAAATGGGACGTTATAAACAATACCAATTTTATGTGGTGAGCTTGAAAAGAAGTTCATATAGAAGTAGTAGGGTAGAGGGAAGAGGAGAATTAGAAACATGTAATATCTCAGAAGTTAAATGAAGTGAGATAATTCAATATTATCACATACTGATAAAGGTAAAATAAAATGAAAATAAAATTATGTATTATTTTATTAATAAAAAGAGTTTATTAATGACTTTTGAGAGATATTTCACTTTTATAGTAGAACTAGCAGCATTAGGTTGAAGAGATCATGAAAGCTGAGTAACTGGGGATGGGAGAATAAAAAATAATGAAAAGACTTATTGTAAAAGGAAAAAGAGACAGCTTTGTTTATGGGAAGATGTGGAGCTGAGGGAGTTTAGTTTAGTATTAAAAAATGAAACATAGGAGGGAATTAAACGTATCTGAATGCTAATGGGAAGAAATTAGATTGGTCAGAAAACCTCAAGAAAAAGGAGATGATAGGGGACCAGTACATGGATTTAGGTAACAAAGACATCAGAAAAGGACAAGATCCAGAGAATAAACTGAAAACTAAGAAGAATCAAAACCTTGTAAGAGGAAGAACTTGGAAATCATAGATGAAAATGCAATTATGTGTATCAGTACATTGGCATTAAACTAAGTTAATTTTATTAGTTAGATGGCATGTAGATTCTTTGGAAAATGGAAGCTAATTTTCATCAGCATGATGGGAACATAAAGTGGATGGTAGGACTAAATATTTGAGTATCATAGAAAAGTAACTACTGAGGAAAAGCAACAGACTGGGAGCAGATATCTGGTAAAAGATTTGTATCCAAAATATACAAAAAGTAGTTTCAACTCAAGAAGACAATAGCACAATAAAAACTGGGTAAAAATATTAACAGATATTTCACAAAAGAAGATATGTAAATGTCTAATTAGCATATTAAATAATACTTGACATCATTAGTTGTTAGGCAAATGCAAATCAAAACGATGCAGAGATACCAGATACCACTTCACACCTTCTAGGTTGGCTATAATAAAAACTAAACAAAAAATAGACGATGACAAATGTTGACAAGAATGTCAAGAAACAAAAACCTTCATACACTACTGTTGGATGGGAAAATTAGCAGTTATATTGGGAAACAGTTTGGTAAGTTCTCAGAAAGTTAAATATAGGGGCACCTAGGTGGCTCAGTCTTTAAGTGTCTGCCTTTGGCTCAGGTCATGATCCCAGGGTCCTGGGATTGAGTCCTGCATCAGGCTCCCTGCACTGCAGGGATCCTGCTTCTCCCTCTCCTTCTGCTGTTCCCCTTGCTTGTGTTGCCTCTCTGTCTCTTTGTCTGTCAAATAAATAATTAAAATCATACAAGAAAAAGAAAGTTAAACATAAAACTACCTGTGAGTTGTTTTACTCATAGGTACATAAGAAAGAGAAATGAAAAAACAATATGGCTACTCAAAGACTTAACACAGGTTCTTATAGTATCATAATTCATGGTAACAAAAACCTGGAAACAACTAAAATGTCCATCAATTGGTTAATGTATAGCTAAAATATAAAACATCTCTATAAAATGGAATACTATTCAACAATAAAGAGAAAAAAATGATGCATGCTATTTCATGAATAAACCTCAAAACTCTGAAGCCAGACACAATAGACAACACATTATACAATTAATTTTTATGAAATATCCAAAAAGCAAATTTATAGATAGTAAATAAATTAGTAGTAACCTGGGACTATAGGTAGGAACAGGAATTAACTATAAGTGGCATAAGGGATTTATTGGAGGAATAAAATGTTCTAAAACTAATTAATGATGATGGTGAACCATTTGTGTAAGTTAGTAAAAATTACTAAATTGCACACTTGAAATGGGTGAATTTAATGAGTAAAATTTGACTCAATAAAGTTGTTTTAAAAAATAGTTTCTGAGAATTTCAAGGCTTTGTGAGTAATGTATGAAAAGGATATCAAAATGGGAATCTTTCTGAGTCTATTTTACCTAAAGATGCAAAAGACCAAGTACAAAATAGTAGAGGTCAACTTATCCCACATTCTATTTAAAGGTGTTGGAAAACTTCTCTAGGTATTACAAGGGAAATTCTTTAAAAAATGTTGTAGTTTTTAGTTCTTCTAAATATATAAAGAATGAAAGTTAAAGAATTTTAAAGAAGAGCCTTAGGGAGATTACTAAGAGAGTTTAATGTTTGTCTCCTAGAGTGAGGGACAGTGGGAGCTGTTGTCTGATTCATTCATCACTTAAATGAATAACTACCTGCCTTGCTGCTCTGATGGTAGAGAAAGAAGAGTCTTCATTAGAATTGATCTGCAGTCTCAGAACTTGTTGGGTTAAAAGAAATAAATTTATTTTGTGTACATTAAACTTGAGCCAAGTAGGAGAGATAGAGCCATTTGGGGCCATCTTGAAGGCATTTTGTATAAGAAACCTTTCTAAATAAGCAATGGGATCTCAACAGAGTGTTTAGGTGAACCAACAAATAACAGAGGCCAAAAGTGAATCAGAAGAGTCCAGCCAAAGGAGGCTTTACTTATATTAAGAAAAGGCAGGTGGGAGCACCTGTGTAGCTCAGTAGGTTAAGCCTCTGCCTTCGGCTCAGGTCATGATCTCAGGGTCCTGGGATCGAGCCCCGCATCAGGCTCTCTGCTCAGCGGGGAGCCTGCTTCCCCCTCTCTCTGCCTACCTCTCTACCTACTTGTGATCTCTTTCTCTGTCAAATAAATAAATAGAATCTTAAAAAAAAAAAAAAAAGAAAAAGAAAAGGCAGGTGAAAAATATCCAGGGATAGGGTATCTCTGACAAACCAACAGAACACTTCAAGATGTCCAGGTTTTTGAATCCCTTCAAATCAAAGAGTATTAATGCCATATAATGACATTATCAAGCAAATAAGATCTTTTCTTTCTCTCCATTACTTTTTGGAGCCCAAACTATTCCAAATCACAGTTGGAAATCTACAACTAAAGAGAATGAGGAAGATCAGAGAAAGAAAGAAGAGCCCCATGTTTTCCTATTTCTAAGAACAGGCTTTATCTAGAAAAAAGCCAGGAATGAGGGAGGAATAAATTAAAAATGAATATCAGAGTTTTAGGCATTATATGATATTGAATTATTATTTGCTAAAATTAAACTGTTACTTATATCTATAGTTACCAGAAGTTTTTTATTGTCTGAGTGTGATTTGAAAAATTTCATGCTAGAGAACTTGTCCCACATAGTAGGTTTAAAAGAATATTGATGGAGAAGCAAATTGTCATTTGGTTTTATCGTATCAAATTCCAAGTTAAGAAAAAGAAACTACCTGGCATTATGAAAAACCCGGTTGAAATGAGGGATGATAAAATTTATAGTTATCTACAGTCAACTGAGTGTGCGATTTTTTTTTTTCTTAATAGAAAGAGATAGGGTAGTTAAAGAGCAGACAATGGAGCCATGCTGCCTGGATTTTAATCTGGTTGTACCACAAAATGGCCATATAATTTTGGTCAAATTACTTAAATTCTTCTTATCTCTATTTATATGTTTTTTTTTAAACATGGATTAATGAGAGTACTTACTTTATATGAATGTGGAGATTATGAAGTTGGTATATGTTAGCACTTAAAATAGCAAATTATACAGGGTAAGCATTCTATTGTTATTTATTATTATTATAATATTATTACTATTTTATTCAGCAGCTCTCAGTTGCCTATATGTAGAATGGGGATTTGATAACATATGAATATTATACACAATTGAGATGTGATACAATGGAAAAATAATGGGGGTATTAAGAAAGTATATAAATTGGCTAAAATCAAGAATTACAGAGCCTATGCTAGATAGGGGGAGTGTAAGAGAAGGTGAGCGCTAATAGGTAAGATGTAGGATGATGACTTTTTTGTGAAGTAAATTAAAATATATTAAATAATCACATATTACGGGATGAACGCCATAGTTTAGTAAAACGTGGAAGGGTATAGAACCAGATGTCTGGAGGATATTCCAGAAGAAACATAGAAGTATGAATTAAGTATTTGAATTAGTGGATCTGGAGATAGGATGTTAGGTATGGAATAACTTCATATGGTGAGAAAGACCTAGCATTGACCATGGAAATGATATTTAGAATAGAACAGTGAAAAAGATGAGTGAAGAGAAACAGATGAGGAAAGTCAGGATTTGGGTATTCAGTAATTTGTGTATGGTTTTGAAGATCACTTAGAATAATGGCAAGATATAGGAAAAAATAAAACTTCAAAGAATGATGATAAATACCTGGGAATTTAAGGAACGTAAACAGGAGGAATGGAGTATGGCACATATGGATTTCATCAGTTACACTGAATGCACAAGTCTGATCATAATGTTTAGTACATACAATTTGCCACATATGTATGACTTTAATAAAGGCGTGCACCTTAGAGGAGCTGTGATTTTCTTGGTCTTGGAAAGCAATGGTCTGGAAAACACAAGATGGAATGAGGAGGGTACGATCTCATATCTGACCCTATGTCAGAATCTGACAGAGATGATGGATAATTATAATGGGAGATTGTGTGGGTTATGGCATCAGAAGCAGGTTCCATCTGAAAAAGCTGCAGATAAAAGAGTGTAATTAGAGAAGGGCCAGGCATTCTTTAAGACAAAGAGGCAGAAAGAATAAGTAAGGAGTTGAAGCATATAAAAAGTTTATTCACCATAGGGTGGTATAGCACGGAAATATTTAGGAAGGAGAACAGTGGAACCTGATCATATTTGTCTACTGCATTGATGGTTCCATGCTGATATATCTATCTGTAGACCAAAAATATTAACTGCTCCCATACATCTCGGTATGTTACATGTCTAGCATAAGATAAAAGCCTCATTCACTTATTATAGGCCAGACATTATTCTTGCACTTCAATAAAACTGGGAAAAAATAGAAAACAATATTGGCTGAAAAGCAACAGATAATAAACAGAAACCAATATGAATAAGTTATATAGAAAGTTGAAAGTGTCATGATATTAAAAAAAAAAAAAAACTAGAGCGAGATAAAAGGTTTCAGTGGTTTGGGCAGGGATGGGTTATAGGGTTATATTTTAGATACTGAGACCTAGATATTTGAGCAAAGTCTTGAAGGAATTGGAGGATTTATTCATGAGCACATGTAGGAGAACATTGCAGTCAGAGAGCAGGACCAATGCAGTACCCTAAGGGCGGCTAACACATTAACTCCTGTCAAAAATGATGATGGCTCCAACCACAATGATAGCATTTGAGGTTATAAGAAGTGTTAAGGATCAGGATGTTTTGATAATTAAACAAGATAAGGCCCATGAATAAACTAATGATAAAAGTATGCCCTAACCTGAGCAACATGATTATCTCAATTATCTGAGCCTGACATTCAAATAAATGCCTAAAGGCTAGCAAATACCAAACAATAGCAAATCTCTGAAAACTTACACATGTAGTTATTTGGATATCTAGATAAACAATTTGTCTTATTTTATTTCCTCTACATCATGAAGAACAGGTAGGAAAATCTGAATTTCTATTTTTGACCTCTTTTGATGATAAGAAAAACCTCAAAAATTGGGGTGTTTGGGTGGTTTAGTTGATTAAGTGTCTGCCTTCACCTCAGGTCATGATCTCAAGGTCTTGGTATCGAGCCCCACATCTCATCTGGGTCCCTCCTCAGTGGGAAGTCTGCTTCTCTGTCTTCCTCTTCCCTGCCCTGCCACCACTGTTCATTTTCTGTCTCCCTCTCAAATAAAGAAAAATCTAAAAAACAAAACAAAACAAAACAAAACAAACACACACACACACACACACACACACACACACAACTCCAAAATCAAAGCAGTATATCTTAAGACCTAAATATAGAGGAAAGTGATAGATAAGAGGTTATAATTAAATAATAAATTTTCATTACCATACACATTTAAATTCATGGTCACTTAATTTCACTTTTAATGAAAGAATCTTTCAGTGGGCACGGCAACGTTTTCAGTGATTTAAAGTTTGTAGAATTGTATACATGTGATTTAGAACTATAAGGTCTGTAATAACTGGGTATAGAACATTTATAAATCCAACTTTAAAAAAAAACAAATCATTAATTCACTAAAGAAAGTACACATCTGGTATGTATTATGTAAAACTCATTAAGTAACTTAAAAATGAACCCAGGACAATAAAATGCAAAAAAAAAAAAAAAAAGTGTAGAAAATATTAGAAAAGGGGTGTTTGTATAGTTTCAGTTAATTTGTACTGAATAGTGAGATCACAGAACACATTTACACAAATTCAATATGGATCAAAAATTAACTAGACAAAAATAGTAAAACACAGATCAATAGTTTTTGATTATTAACTTTTTCTATATTCTTTGCAAGCACGAGTTCTAAGTTTGGTGAACTTACTTTTGTTTATGTCTGAAAATGTTTAATTTTTTTTTCAATATGAGATTAGTTCAATTAAGTGTTCCACCGTAATGAAAACACTATGGTTTGGGACAAAAATATTTCATTTCTAATTTTCATTATTTAATAACTAGTGAGGCAAACTGCTTATACACTGAGAAATACAAGTGCTAATTACTGATACAGAATTGTTGTTATTGTTTTCTGGTAATTGTAGAAAATGAATGAGCTTCATTTTCATTTTACTCAGAGAATTAGTTATTGAAAGACTTTCTCAATGGAAAGGAATAGTGGGAATTGGATTAAATTATATATGACTTAAACCCAATAGAAAATTAATGAGAAGAAAGTTAAAAAAAAAAAAAAGAAAAAGAAAAAATCCTGGTTAAGCAATGAGCTCAACTACAAAAGATAAATAACAATGGCTTATTAATAAGATGATGAAAAAAGATTAATTAGTATTTCCTACAGAGAATTTTATTGCAAGAAGGAAGTCATTAATCAAGATTTTGAGTTACACCAATTTTAAAGCATGCTGATGTTATTAGGCCAGACCATAACATAAACAGAATTATAGTTCAATTCATGTGGTAGGGAGTTATGAATGATTAATGTTTGTAGGGTTGTTGTTCTTTTTTTCCCCTGAGGAATGATCAGTAGCCCAACATGAAATTGTCTTAAATATAGTGAACTTGAACTTGTTTGACATGTTTGTCATTAAAGAAATTTAGTGTTGTGGGGAACCTTGCTGGTGATGTAGGCACAGAAAATAAGAAGTGGGTAAAATTCAGTATAACTAGGGTCTATCTTCAGAGGAAATTAGGCCATTGAGTCCAAGATTCATTTTCAGAAGGAAATCAGATTAAAAACCTTAGGCTAGGATAGAAGGTGGCTCAGATTGCTCATTTTTCATGGTTAAGAGTTTTGTATGGAGAACGTGCCTACGTACTTTTGTGGATTCTAGACTTTAACAGTATGAAAAGAAAAGCCCCAGTGCCATCAGGTCTAGTTTTCATTGACGACCTGGTCAGGATAAGATAAATTTTGAAGGTAAGTGTTTTTCTTTTATGTAAAATGGGTAAGTCTAAGATAAGATTAATAAGGTTTAATTCAATAGCCCTCCTGTGCTTTGAAGGAGATCATCGTGAAATATTCAAGGAGTTTTAATAAAACAGGTAGCAGAAAAATTAAAGATACGGTATATCACAAAGTAATAGGTAATTTTAAGTATATTTATTAAAGTTAGGCAAAAAATAATTGGTAATAATGAAAAATAAGTCAATTATTTCATATGAAATATACTTCCATAGTGATGTGTAATATAAATACTTATATCTCTTGGTGATGTGGCTTGCACAATTTGGGAGATTTTTTTCATTGTATTAGAGATTTGACTAAGATATCTGACTTTATGCTTTTGTGAATCAATGGTATGAGAAAACTCCAATTTGAAAAGTAGAACTTAAAAAAAAAAAGATGAAAAGGAGTGGATTATAAAACTCTTTCAGCTATAGCTTGATTCATTGGGAGAATTTCTTAAACATTCTATTCACCTAAGATATTATTCAATTTATAAAATAAGACTCCCAGAGAGCTCTTTTGGAGCACACATATTTCATAGAATGACTTCCTACATACTAAAGATCTTTTTTGAACAAAAATGAAAAGTGGTTCAAGGAAAAGGTGGTAGCTATAAAAGGGTATTTCAAAGAGCTAAAATTGATTGATTCTGGACATGTGTAATTTCTAAGTTAATACCTATTTGGGGTTAAATACTGGTTATTTAGTGTTCGCACGCTGTATTTGGAATGCAAGTATAGTTATTGGGGAAGAAATAACACTAAAAATTGATGAATAGTTAAGTTAAAGGTTATGAAGGTTTGTGTTACAAATGGGGAGTTGGTACAGTAAGCATATTCACTGTGAATGCGTGACAAAAATTATTAGAGTAAAGAGCTGCTGCATTTAGCTTATCCCTGAGGATTTAAGTTAGCAATACGACTTTAATTTTTAAATACTTGCGTTTTCATTCATTTAATAAATTTGTAGTGTTTGTTTCTTCTTGAAATGTTGACATTTTCAAAAACTCTGTTTGTCTCTTCAATCTTTCAAGTATTTCAGCTTATTTTTCTTATTTTTTAATTATTATGTTATTTCAATTCTTTTAAAGACAGCCTTACATTTCCTGGCAACTTCAGACCCACCTCTATCTTAGTTTATCAATCTAATGCAAATATCTTAACCTTCCAAAACCTGCTGTCTTCTGACTTCATTACCAACAGCCATCTTGAATCCTCTTTCTCACTGGTGACCCTAATTACCAAATGCTACACATTCTCTCCAAATGATGCCCTTTAAGCCAATCTGTAGAAAACCATCTGTTCCTAATAAACTTAGACTCATATTAGAATTGCCTCCTAAAAGCACCTGTAATCTTTCTCTGAGATAATTCTGTCTATACATGGTAATCCTATTTGGCCTGGAGATAAAATTTACAATTAAAGTTACTGTTGGCCACATGATAACTTAAAGCTGTGTTTGTCTTAGACTTCAGTGCTCCAACTAAAAATGCTTATTTTAAAATTTTGAGTCCATATTCCCTGCTCAGATCTGTTGAGGGAGAATCTTTATGGAGGAACCTGGAAATCCAGTTTTTTTTTTTCAATTCTTCAGGAAATTCTCATGACCTTTGGGGGCTAAAATTAGAAGTTCACAATTACCCTTATTGAAAACAACAAGAGGGCTGGTTAAAAGGCAGATTGCCATGCCCTCAGGAAGTCTCAGGATAACCCTGTAAATATATAACCTAGTTTACTCTAGTGCTGCATGTCTGAAGTCTGACATTTAGAATTTTTAGTCTTTAGGATTTACTCCATATTTTGAAGGTAGATGTTTAATTTCTCATTCTGGGGATCCCAAACGTGTCAATGTTATGTTCAAAGAATTGACAATGATTATTCAGTGCTGTCTAATGTAATATTAGAGTTCTTTTGCAGTATGCACAAATCTCTACAATATTCCTTGATTAAAAGGGACACAATCTCATCTACAACTATTGATCTTAGACATGTTCTTTTTGTTCTGGTTAAATTAGTTTGCTCCTCTATTCCATCAGGTAAAATTAATAAACAATCTGTTATGACCCCAAATTGAGAATCTGATTTAAATTGCACTAAATGTACATATCAATTTTGACAAAAGTTGCCTATTTAATCATTTCATGTACAAACAATATATTTTTAAATTAGGTATTTTATATATCAGTATTTTTCTGGTTTCTGTCATCTAGATCTTACACACTTCTTATACTTACAACTAGAAATGAAAAGTAATACTTATTTCTTTAGTGAAAGATATTTTCTTTTTTAAAACATTTTTTCAACTGATTAATTCAACAGATTAAGAGTCATTCTGTCCTACACATTTACCACAAAACTAATCACTACATAGATATTTCCTAATAGTTGGAAAAGTTCTTTAGTTGTCTTTCTTTTTGGTATGCATATTTTCCTATTTTCTTTCCTTCATCCTATTACATTGGGTGAAATTTTCAAACCGATATTGAAAGGGAATGTTGATAATGACATCAATTGACCTGTCCTTGTCCAAAATTAGTGGCAATAATAAGAGTTGAAACTTGAAGGGCTATGTATCAGGGTCTTGTGAACATTTTACATATATTACTTTTTTTGAATTCTCTCAAGAATACTGTGAAGGAACTAAGGCACAGAATGTTAAATTATTTGCCTGAAATACTAAAGCTAGGAAATGGAAGAGCCGTATTCAAACCCAGTTAGTTTGTTCCTTTTAATGTTTGCTGACCAATCCTTGCAGTTTCTCCTTATTGTGTAAATATATTGAGACAAGTTCCTTTCATGGTTTGTTCTCACAGCCTGTTGTGCTAGGGAATAAAGAAAAGAGTTGTAATAGAAGGTTAAAGACTTGAGAAGCAGATCAAAAGTTCTTAGAATTTAAAGTATGGCACTTTCTCAGTTATTAAATTCAAGAGCTTTTTTACTTGAAGTGATAGAATATGTGTTTATCAAAGGACAATGATTTGCTTCAATTTTATTTTTAGATAGATTCTGCTTTAATAGTTAACAAAGAGTACTTTTTGTGAGAAATTAACTGGGTAATATATGGTAAAGTGATCAAAGTGATATATAACATCTTGAATATGCGTGTGTAGATGTAGATACAAATTCTAAAGGCTGGAACTTTTCCTTAAAGTCCCAAAGTAATAAGTGCTATGAAGTGTCAGCTTTTATAAGTAAGTAATATTGTTATTTCAGTGATTAGGTTTTAAGACTTTATGTTTGTACTTCATTAGAATTTTTTTATTCTGGAAACTTAACTGCAACATGTATGAAGAATTTTGTGGGAAATCATCACAACCATCTTTGGCAGTTACTGTCATATTAAATTTTGATAAGCATGTAATTAAAAGATGTCATCACTGTGTTAATTAGAAATAAGACTATATGCTTCAACATTTGGAAAATACATGCAACACAAATAGAACCATAAAGTTCACTTCCTGGTGGTGACTTGCTGCCAGATACTTAGCAAAAGTCATCTTACAGAGTTAAGAGCACAAGACATTAAAGGGCTTTTCTACTCAGCATATTGGAAACCATAATTATTACCAAACCTTTGCTATTAAAACATCATCAAATTATGTTTATAGAATATAATTCACTGAGAACTTCATAGCTGTTTTCCAACAAAAAGCCTGGCCATATTAGTGCATAGGGAATGCTAGTATTGACTTCTTCAAACTAATAAAAACCCGATGTAATAAATTATGGCTCCAGAGTGAACAAAATAACCCTTATTGGCCATATGATGTTAATGTAGCCATAAAAGATTTCCTCCCTACTCAGCAGTAGATGTAGAACCACATCCATGAGGAAAATACAAGATAGGAATTCCTTTATTGAATAAAACAGAACAACAACAAAAAAAGAAATATAAGAAAACTATTTTTTTTACATATGCTTCTGGTTACTACGCATTTGTACAAATGTTTTAATAAGTGAGTTTCTTGGAAAAAATACAAAATTATTAAAATAGTGACTGATAATACATTTTCTGGATGTCATTGCACATCCAATTGACTTATTTAATCACCACAGCAAACCTTTAAAGAGTATATAAATAACCCGTCTCCACATTTTTAAATATGTGATAACAGGCTTAGAGCAAAGAAATCATTTGTCTAAAGTCTTATTGATGCAAGTGAAAAAACATGGTTTGTTTTATCATATTTTTGGTTTTGTTAATTTATTGTTGTTTTCTTTTTATTTTTAGTTGACATTTTCTTAAATATTTCATCATTGTACTTATTTCACAATACATCACTTACCCACTTTAAAAAAAATTATTATTGAAGTATAGTTGATATACACAGTTATATTAGTTTCAACATAGTGATTCTGCAGTTTTATACATTACTCAGTGCTCACCACAGTAAGTATAGTTGCCATCCGTCACCATACATCATTATAATAATATTAGTGACTATATCCCTTATCCTATACAGCTCATCACTGTGACTTACTTATCTTATAACTAGAAGTTTATACCTCTTAATCCTTTCCACCTAATTCACCCATTTCCTCATCCATCTCCCCTCTGGCAACCACCAGTTCTCTGTATTTAACAGTCTGTTTCTTTTATTGTTTGTTCATTTGTTTCCTTTTTTTTATAATCCACATATAAGTGAAATCATATGGCATTCATCTTTCTCTGATTTATTTCACTTAGCATAATAGATCCATCCATGTAGCAACAAATGGTGAGATTTCATTCTTTTTCCATGGTTGAGTAATACTCTGGGGTGTGTGTTTGTGTATACACACCACTTCATCCATGTATCTACTGATGCATACTTGGATTGTTTCCATATCTTGGCTGTTGTAAATAATGCTTCAGTAAACATAGGGATATATGCATATATTCCTATCATTCTGAATTCTCATTTTTGTTTTCTTTGGGTATAAATATGTAGTGGTGGAATTACTGGATCATGTGGTATTTCTATTTTTTTTTTTTTTATGTTTTTAGGAACCGCTGTACTGTTTTCCAGAGTGGCTGTACCAATTTACATTCCCAGCAATAATTTCTTTCTCCACATTCTTATCAATATTTGGTATTTCCTGTCTTTCTGATACTAGCCATTCTGACTGATGTCAGGTGACATATGACTTTGTGGTTTTGATTTGGATTACCCTCATGATTAGTGATGTTGAATATATTTTTATGTGTCTATCGGCCATCTCTATGTCTTCTTTGGAAAAAAAATGTCTGTTCAGTTCCTCTGCCCATGTTTTAATTGAATTGTTCAGGGGTTTTTTGGTATAGAGTTATATAAGTTCTTTGTATATTTTTAATATTAACCCCTTACAGATATCATTTGCAAATATCTTCTCCCATTGATTAGGTTCCCTTTTCATTTTACTAATGGTTTCCTACACTATGCAAAAGTTTTTATTTTGGTGTAGTCTCAGTAGTGTTTTTATTTTGTTCCCCTTGCTTGAGGAGACCTATCCACAAATATGCTGCTAAGGCTGAGGTCTGAGACATTACAGCCTATGTTTTTTATCAGGAGTTTTATGATTTCAGATCTTACACTTAGGTCTTTAATCATTTTGAGTTACATGCAAAATAATAAAATTGAACCACTTTCTTAAAGTTTCATTCTTTTGCATGTAGCTGTCCAATTGTCCCACTACCACCTATTTAAAAGACTGTCTTTGGGGCTCCTGGGTGGGTCAGTCATTAAGCATCTGCTTTTGGCCCAGGTCATGATCCCAGGGTCCTGGGATCGAGCCCTTCGTTGAGCCCCACATTGGGCTCCCTGCTCAGCAGGAGGCCTGCTTCTCCCTCTCCCTCTCCCACTTCCCCTGCTAGTGTTCCTTCTCTCACTGTGTTTCTCTCGGTCAAATAAATGAATAAAATTTAAAAAAAAAAGACTTTTCCCCATTGTATATATCTTGCCTCCTCTATCACAGATTAATTGACCATATATATTTATACGGGACTCTCTATTCTTTTTCACTGATCTATGGGTCTGTCTTTGTGCCAGTTAACTTTACCTATTTGAAGTAAGTGAAAAAGTTGGCAAAAAGTTGATACACTTAGGCTACTTTTTAAAATTTAAGTTTAATTAAAATATAATATACTATTCCTTTTAGAGGTAGTTTAGTGATTCATCAGCTACATATAATACCCAGTGCTCATTATATCAAGTGCCCTCCTTAATATCTATCGCCCAGTTACCCTATCCCCCCAACCACCTCCCCTCCAGCAATCCTCAGTTTGTTTCCTGCAGTTAAGAGTTTCTTGTGGTTTGTCTCCCTCTCTGGTTTCATATGATTTTATTCTTCCCTCCTTTTCCCTATGATCTTCTGTCTTGTTTCTTCCACATAGGAGTAAAATCATAGGATAATTGTCTTTCTCTGATCGACTTATATCATGTAGCATAAAACTTTCTAGTTCCATCCACATCATTGCAAATGGTAAGATTTCATTTTTTGATAACTGAATAATATTCCATTGTGTATATATACCACATCTTCATCTATTCACCTGTGGAAAGACATCTGGCCTCTTTCCATATTTGGCTGTTGTGGACATTGCTGCTATAGACATCAGTGTGCAAGTGCCCCTTCAGATCATTATGTTTGTATCCTTTGAATAAATACCTAGTAGTTCAATTCCTGGGTCATAAGGTTGCTCTAGTTTTAACTTTTTGAGCAATCTCCTTATGCTCGTCCTGAATGGCTGTACCAGCCTGCATTCTCACCAGCAGCATGAGAGGGTTCCCCTTTCTCCTCATCCTCACCAACATCTGTGGTTTCCTGACTTGTTAATTTTAGCCATTCTGACCAGTATGAGGTGGTGTCTCATTGTGGGTTTGATTTGTATTCCCTGATGCCAAGTGATGTTGAGCATTTTTTCATGTGTCTGTTGGCCATTTGTAAGTCTTTGAGAATCTGTCCATATCTTCTGCCCATTTCTTGACTGGTTTATTTGGGAGTGGTTTGGGGTGTAGGCTACAAACTTCTTAATTTTGTGTCCCAATTTCATCTACCAGAGGTAGAGGAGGAAAAAGAAAAGGTACTAATTTATACTAAATCATGTCCACCAAAAGATATTGTTTGGCAATGTGGAGGAAAACTGAGCCTTGATTGAAAATGGGCACATCATCTCAGGATTTATAAACTGTTTCACCAAAGAAAGATACATTGGAATTTGCCAGACATGTAGCCTGGGATTTTACAATAGACTTGTCTTCTTGTACAAGAGTGAGCTGAGATGGCCGGGGTTTGGGGGAGACTGGGCTCAGTGATGAACTTAACAACTGATAAATACCTTATGCATTGTCTCTCCAATCAAAGATAGAAAGACGTCTAAGATGGGTATTGCCTAAAGTGGTAGTTCCTTGGTAAAGTTGAAGAATTTTGCTCATGTAATTCTCATTATTTCCTCTCTTGTTTTTCAGTTTTTTTTCTTTTAATGGAGATATATCTGACATATAACATGTGAAGTTTAAGGTGTACAATATAATGATTTGATACACTGATATTGCAATGTGATTGCCATCAAAGTGTTAGCTAATACCTTTGTTATGTCAGAATTACTATTTATTCCAGCAATGGGAACAACTAAGATCCATTCTCTTAACAAGTTTAATGTTTATAATACAGTTTTATTGTCTATAGTCATTGTATTTATGTTAGATCTCTAGGCTTTGTTTATCTACTAGTTGCAAATTTGTATCTTTTAAACATAAAATGTTCAGTTTTTAACCCAGTTAGACATTTTGAAGTTTTAATCCATAAAGAAATAAAACTAATAATTGCCTAAAATTAGTACCTTTAATATATAAGGAAGTCTTTATAACACAATGACACTAACTATTCACAATCTATACAGATCATTATGAAGAAAAAAATTAGTTATAAATTAAAATGTTTGCTTACTATTTAGTATTTGTGTAGTTTTGTAGTATCTCAAAATAATAAACAAAACATTCTAAAACATAAGGGAAAATGATTTCAGAAATTTAGACCTTGGTTAGTAAAGACCTTAATATGTACATTATAAAAATACTTTATACACCAGTGGAAAAGTAATATCTAATGTATACTTTTTTAAAAAATTAATTCCAGTGTAGCTAACATACAGTGTTATATTAGTTTCAGGTGTACAATATAGTGACTCAGTACTTTCATATATTACTAAGTGCTCATCAGGGTAAGTGTACTCTTAACCCCTTCACCTATTTCACCCATCCCCCACCTACCTTCCCTCTAGCAACCCTCTATTTGTTAAAAATCTACATTTTGGTCTGTCTCATTTTTTTTTCTTTTTGTTTTATAAACTCCATATATGAGTAAAATCATATGAGAGAAATCCTATGGATTGTCTTTCTGTGATTGATTCATTTCACTTAGTATTATACTCTATAGATCCATCCATGTTGTTGTAAATTGCAAGATTTCATTATTCTTTATGGTTGAATAATATTCCATTATATATAAAATCACATCTTCTTTATCCATTCACTTTACATTGGATATTAAAGCTGTTCCTATATAGTTTGGCTGTTATAAATAGTGCTGCAATAAACTTGGCATACATATATACTTTTGAATTAGTGTTTTTGTATTATTTCAGTAAATATCTAGAAGTGGGATTACTGGGTAAATGGTAATTCTATTTTTAATTTTTTGAAGAATCTCCATACTAGCTTCCATAGTGGTGGCACTATTTTACATTTTATAATTAATATGAAATGAGTTTAAATATCCACTTGACTTTTCCTCTGAAGTTATGTTGTTTAGAAACTGCTTACACATTGTGTGCAATCTACAATTACTGTGTAATAAAAGTTATAGAGAGAAAACAAGTAAAGATATCAATAAAGTGGTGTTGTTATATCATCACATATACTTGCTTGATTCAAGAACAAACAGAAAATTGTTATTGATCTCTCACCTTGAATACCTACAAGGAAGATTTAACCCTGATTTAATTAACTATATAACAGTAACACTTTGTAACAGATTTTTCTGTTGTTATTAACCAGGAAAAAAACTATAAAGCATTTAGGGGAAACAATAATTCCTTCAAGAATGAATGTGTGTTCTTCCTTTAGGATATCAACTGATATTAAAACAAAGAAATGTAACTGAGAAATGAAAATTTCCCTGTAGAAATATCAAACCCTAATTTTCAGAACACTGACCTTTGTTTTAAAGTATTAAATCTTGAATAGCAATTATAATTCCTAATGAAATTCAGATGATGGATCTTGCTTTGTTGCTTCTGTTTATTATTCTTGTTGGCAATCGGAAAAATAGGAGAAAAACTTTGAAATATGTGAAATATTTCAAAAGCCCATTTCCCAAATTATTCCAAATTAAGTCTCAAAATTGGTAACCTGGAATATTAATACATATTTATTTTTCTTTTCAAAATATTGGGGTCTTTATTCCTATGGGTTGAGACTCTTCCTAAATATTACAGTCATGACATAAGAGTAGCATATGCATCTAGGCTTACAAAATTATTGCAATTTACATTGATATTTAATGTTTACAAAATATTTGTGAAAATATTTTGAAAAATATAATCTATAAAAAAGTTATGTGATATTTTAAAAGCTGTTGAAATTTAGATTGTCAATTATAAACAGGAAGGAAATGTTACCTTGGGGATCTAGTTAATTTGAATGGTCAGTGAAATCACTGAATGTATGTAAAGCTGAAGTAGATAATCTAGATTGTCAGCACTGAAATTCTGCCATACTATGATATTGTCAGAGGAATGAAAGTTGACATAAATGGAGAAATAAAAATTATACTGCAGTATACAGGATCATAGAGGTAATATATAAATTACAAGAAAAAATGTGATATTGAAATCTAAACACATGGTCTTTATTACTACTATGTCACCTTCTTATAGTTTTGGATGACATCTTCCCAGTTATACACGGATAGATTCGAATTTGCTATCTCAGATTAGAAGCACCACTAAGAGGTAAATTAGAAAAGAAATGTAAAATACCTACTTTGGGACAGGATTTGTATGTGTGTGCATGTATACACATATATTTAAGTGAAATTTTTTAAGGTTTAAACATACAGACACACTTCTTTAGACATGGTTTCCTCTAGATCTTAATATATTTAAAATAGATTATCTCAAGTCTTTAATAAGTACATCTGGGCCTCCTTGAGGACCATTTCTATTGGTTACTTTCTTTTCTGTATATGGACTATATATTCTGTTTCTTTGTGTGACATATAATTTTTTGTTGAGAACTTTACATTTTGAATATTACCATGTGGCGCTTGCTTTGGCAGCACATATACTGAATATTACCATGTGACCTCTCTGGAAGTGGCCTCCCCAGGATGTGTTGCTGTTGCTTTTTTTGTTGTTATTTCTTTGTTTTATGCCATTTCTGAACTAATTTTACAAAGTCTGTGTTCTTTGTCATGTGTAGCCACTGAGGTCTCTGCTCCATTAGCTTAGTTAAGGTCAGCTCATGATTGCGTAGAGATTTTCTTACATGCTTGGAGCCAAAAAGTTTCCCAGTTTTTGCAGTGTTCTGTGAATGTGTTGGGGGCACACTTTTCATACTCGGACAAGCAGTTTACAACTCTGCCTTAGTCTTAGAGTCCAGCTGCAGAGGGCCTCAAGGTTAGCCAGAGGTAAAAGCTTTGCATTGTCTTACGTCTTTCCTGAGCATGCCACAAACTCTGGGCATGCATAAAGCCTTCTAGATTCCCAGGAATATGACTGGACTTTTCAAAGCCCTTATTCTCCTAAAGTGTCTCATTCCCTCAGGTCTCCTAAGCTTTTTGGTTAATCTACTGTCTGCTCAAATTTCTGTCTACTGCCTCAGTAACTAAAATACCTACCTATACAAGTGTTTTTGACAAATGCTCCCAGATAATGATTTTAAGTTGTGAGTCAGGGAAGATAAAGATAAACCTTTTGACTGGATTTTCCTAGAATTCAGGAGATAGATGAACTAATGATAATTATCTAGGAAGAAGATCAATTCTGTTCCTCTCAGTACTGGTACCAGAAATGTTTTGTTATTTTCAACTGTACCACTGGGTTGGGAAGTGGGGAGAGGGACTAGTGGAAGTTAAAATGGCAACAAGACTTACTGTTCTCACAGATTTTCAGCACTTTTCTTGAATAAGTATTTCCATAATTGCTATAAGCTTTTGGCTAATTTCCAGAGTTCCAAAAAAGTTGACTCTGACAGTTATTATCGGGTTGTTCATTGCTTTTATGGAGGGGCATATATTTGTATTTTCTTATTATGCCATAATTACCGATATCCTCTATTTTGATTTTTCCTTCTATTTGTTCATTTTTATTATTTCTTTTTCAGTTTATATATTTTTTTATAATTTCTTTGTTTTTCATTGTGTTCAGTTAGCCAACATATAGTACATCATAAGTTTTTGTGGTGTGTTCAATGATTCATTAGTTGCGTATAACACCCAGTTAAATATGTCTCAGAGTTTACCAACAGAAAAGTTGTATGGAATGTTCTTCATTGTCATTGTATTCTTAATCACTTGATTAAAGCTTTACTCAAATAACTTACTTAATAATATGTATTTTAACTTATTTTTAATAACTTGTCATATTTCTAATGCCTAGCAATTTTTTGTCTGATATAGAAGTATTGAATACATACGTGATAATAATGTTCTCTTAATTTTGTAGGAGAGTTTTTGATCTGAAGAGTTTATTTTCAGAATTTCTATGAAAATCCATCCTATTTCTTTCATATTCACCAGTTAACCTATTTTCAACTTAATATGTAGTTAATGTAACTTTTCCAAGGTACAACATATTACTACCTACAGCCCCTTACCCAGTCACAATTTAATGGCTTTTTTTTTTTTTTTTCCAAATGTTAAAGTTTCTGAATAAAAGAGGCAGGAGTGTGTTCCTGACAGAAGAAAAATTCTGTGGTCACTAAAAAAATAATACAGAGTAGCATTCGACTAAATGATTTATTTTTATCTGTCTCTAATTTTGTTTGGGGTTTCTTTCTTTTTTCCTTTTCTCTTTTTGTAATCTCTATTTCATTAAAAAGAGGATGGATGTGTCCTCAATTGTAATTTTCCCTCCAGTTCCTTCATTTTTTGTGTGCTTTGCATAAATTTCATAGAGATTTTGTCAATAGGCTGGTTTCAGACATTATATATTTTGTTTTCAATAAATGTTTAGGCATCTTAGGAAGGAGCTAAAGAGCCTCTTAGCCACATGACATATCCTAACAAGTTTTAAAATGGAAAGGAATCTGGCAAATCTGTTATCAGGAGAACCTGGAATAGGAAGGAAAAAGGCAATAGGAAAACGACTTGGTGGGAAATTATGGTAGTTGTTCAAAAGGAAGTTTGTAAGGATGGTACACTGTAGACACCAGGATCCAAGACGATGTGAGACAAAATTTGGGGGTGTACTGACTGACATAATTATTTGCTGATTAATTATAAGTAGAAAGATGGATGGGCTAAGGATCATGTCATAATTTATAATCTAAATAACTAGATAAATGGCATTTTTATTAGTCAAGGGAGGAAATAAGAATGAAATGTAGAATGTTTGAATGGTAGAGGAGCAGAAACAGTTCAGATCTAAGATGGATGTGTGATAGTTGAGGTAATGGTGGAATACAGTCTACTGACTGAGGGAGCTGGGGGTGTGGGGAGAGATCTCTAATGCCTATGACACTATTACACCACCTAACATCAAATTACCAATTCCCCTAGAATAAGCCACCCTAATTTATTTCCCCTTTATTAAATAGTAACTCCATTCTTCCAGTTAATGTAGCCACGAATATGAACTTATTCATGACTTCTTTATTTTTTTCTTTCCCTCGCATTCCATAACCAATCTGTTAGGAAATCTTGTTGGTTTAACTATTTCCTGTCCTAGTGTCATCATTTTGCCTTATAATAGTCTCACTTCGTTTATTGTAAGAGCCTATTAACTAATTTCCCTAATAGCATATTTATCCTCTTTCAAACTAGAGTATTCTCAAAATAGCACCTAGATCATAATACCTTGCTACTCTGTGTATGACCCAACAACCCACATCTCATTGTGTAAAACATTACCTATAGGATGCCTTATGAAAGAGTTGCAAGCATCAGGCTGTGCTACTCATCGTTTTCCCCTCTGACTGCCTTCACTAGTGGTGGCCCACCCACACTGTTCTCCTTGCCTCTCTTTTAATGCATAGCTATGTTCTGCCCCCTTTTTCTCTATATTTGAAAATGGCTTCCCCTGGATTTCTGCATTGCTCAATCCCTTACCTCTTTCAGATTTTAGCCAATGTCATACACTCACCTTTAAATCTGCAGTGTCTTACATACCTTCACAATCCCTAACTTTCTTCTCTTTTATTCAATAGTACTTCTCAGTTTCTTGACCCTATCCATTTTCTAGGGCTACTGTAACAAATTACCACAAACTTTGTGGTCAGAAACAACAGAAAATAATTCCTTCACATTTCTGGAGGCCATAAGCCCAAAATCAAGGTATTGGCAGAATTGGTTCCCTCAAGAGGCTTTAAGGGAGAATCTGTTCAGTGACTCACTCTTAGCTTCTGATGGCAGCTCATAACCTTTAGCATCCCTAAACGTGGGGCTCCATCACTTCAGTCTCTGCTTCTGTGTTAACATGGCCTTTCTCCAGTACTCCTTTGTCTTTTCCTCTTCTTATAAGGACAACTGTCATTGCATTAGTACCTGTGCCCCCAATCCATGATGATCTCATCTCAGGATTCTTAGATTAATTAAATATACAAAGTCTATATTTTTCCAAGTAATGTCACATTTATAGGTAACAGGAATTAGGATATATTTTTAAGGATATAAATCAACCTACTACATTAACTTAGTATCTCTTCATTCACTCATTCCCCATCCCCCCCGGCCCCGCCGCCCAGTAGAATGCCAAGTCCCTAACAAAGATTATACATATTGTTTATATTAGCATTGACCAATTTCTGGCATACAATGGGAGCTTAATAAATACATGTTCAATAAGTGAGAAGAAAAAGTGTGGAAAAGACAGAGGAGTTATCAATATAATTGAAACAAAAAGTAGAAAAACAAAAAACAGGGAAGGAGAATTTGAAAAAGAGGTCAAATTTGTGTGAAAGTATGCAAAAAAAAAAAAAAAAAAAAGAGACCCCCTGAAGTCAAAAGTGTGTTTGCATAATTAGGGAGTGGTTGCTAATGTCAGATGTCAAATTGAAAGAGGCATAGAAAGGAACATTCCAGTGATTTTGACTATTTGAATTGTGTTTAAAAATCTTCATAGAAAATGGAAATATATCCAAATCTGAGAAAGGTTTGTACTCAGGAATCTTAGTGGTTATGTTATTACCTCATTAAAAATGACAAGATAATGAAAGGAAATACTCTCTGTCACTGATTAGAACTCTTTGCCTCCATGTTTTGGGGCACCTGTGTGGCTCAGTCTGTTAAGTGTCTGCACTTATCTCAGGTCATGATCCCAGGGTCCTGGGACTGAGCCCTGCATGGGGCTCCCTGCTTAATGGGGAGCCTTCTTCTCCCTCTCTGTTTGCGTCTTCCCACTCCCACTTCCCCCACTCATGGGTGAGCACTCTCTATCTCAAATAAATAAAATTATCAAAAAAGAAAAATAAAAAAGAGGGATACCTGGGTGGATCTGTTGGTTAAGTGGCTGCCTTCATCTCAGGTCATGATCTCGGGGTCCTGGAACTGAGCCCCACATTGGACTCCCTGCTCAGCAGACAGCCTACTTCTCCCTCTCCCTCTGCCTGCCACTCTGCCTGCTTGCGTTCTCTTTCAGTCTTTCTGTCAAATAAAATCTTAAAAAAAAAAAAAGGAACTCTTTTCCCATTTTTTTTTTGTGCTATTCTTGTGGGATCTCTTATCTCCTATACCCAATGATTTTCTAGTATATAGTGTATATGTTTGGTGTTTGATGAATAATGGGACCTATCAATATGTGTATTATCTCCAGACTCTTCCTTGTAAACTGAATACAAGTTATATTTCGCCTACTAGTTATATTCTGCCAATTCCAACTTACCCATCCTGTTGTGATAATTTGTAATATTTTTCCATTAACAGTATCTAGCAACAGAATTTAAAATAATTCAAAAAATTAAATTCAGCCTATTAATGGAAGCAGAAGTTATTTTCAGTATATAAATAATAACACTTCAGTATGAAAAGTAAACATAGATGAATGTCTTTTATTCAGAATATTAAATATTGAATAATAGTATATGACCATAGGATATCATTTGCTATTATATGTTTGCTTTTTCTAGTAAAGAGAAACACTACAAAATAATGTAAGCAATTCAACTTTGACCACAATGAAGATGAGTTAACTATGTGCAAATATTTTGAGTATGTTACCTTAAAACACTTCTGATTATTATTGTTTAAATATACCCATGGTATGTAATTTACATAACTCACATTGTACAACTTAACAAATGCAAAATTATCTAATATATGAAAATAGTTTCTTCCAATAATATATAGACATTATATATTTAGAAAAGTAAATTGCTTTCTTAAATTTTGTTGAAATTTTCTTATTTAATATACATTTAGTGCAATTCATAATAATTTATCATTACAATGATTTGGTCCTAAACACAATCAATCCAGAAACCTATATTTTTCTTTCTTTTCCTCCTTAATTCAGATTCTATATCTCTTCAGGGGGTATCCAATCTTCCCATGAAAATGTAGGTAGAAATTGTTTTGTGCCATCCTGTTGGTCTAGAGAAATTCAGTGCCTAATCTCATACTGAAGGACTAAGTCACTGTAAAAGAGAAAAGCAATTAAAATAATATAAGAGTTGAAAAATTGCTTCAGACGCTTGTTGATTTAAGTCAATATAATTTTACTGTTGGATTTGGAATTTGATTAGAGGAGACATAATTCTTATTTAATTATGAAGGCCTTGGCAGAAAGAGAAAGGAACTAAAAAACTGAGAGTAGTGAAAGATCGAACTTCCAAACTCCACCAAAGTGGAGAGAGTAATGTATTATTAAAAAAGTGAACTGTAACAAAAAAAAATTCTTCAAGCAGACAGTGAGAGAAGAGACAGGAGGAAGTTAGGAAACTTAACCATGGACACAAAAAGCCTCAAGTATATTAATATAAAATTTAAAGCAATTAATTCTACAATGCTTTTAGACCTATCCAAAAAATAAAAATAGGAAAAAAATACATAAATGATTAGAATACCACATAGATTTTTGGGTTTTTGTTTGTTTGTTTGTTTGTTTCATACTCTATAGCATTTATTGGTCTGGGATAAAACTAATACCAACGGGGCCCCTGGGTGGCTCACTGGGTTAAGCCTCTACCTTCAGCTCAGGTCATGATCCCAGGGTCCTGGGATCGAGCCCCGCATTGGGCTCTCTGCTCTGCAGGGAGCCTGCTTCCCCTTCTCTCTGTGCCTGCCTCTCTACCTACTTGTGATCTCTGTCTGTCAAATAAATAAATAAAATCTTAAAAAAAATAATAATAGCAACAGAGCTATCATAAGATACACACCATAAGATATTTGTTGCTGATATATATCTGGTATCTTTCTGAATATCAATTTTGTAAATGTAACTAGTCTTTATTTATTTATTTATACATACATACACACATACATACATACTCAGCTTGTCCCAGAAATGACTGGAGGGGGAACAATGCCATTTATACGTTATGATTTTCTTTAAATAAAATGTTGCTCCATTTCCTTAACCTTCTGGTAGATCAGCATATCATTACAGGAGCAACCAATGTTAGATCCATGAATACTAAAATTCTGAGAAAAAATACTATGATAAAGAAGTACGGTCTTATGGGAACCCATTACAAAACAACCTATCCTGAATTTAAGTTAGGTGCTGGTCAAGCAAGAACTCCCAGAAGAACTTATATATATGACACCTGACATGATCCCAGGGTCCTGGGATCGAACCTCGCATCGGGCTCTCTGCTCGGCAGGGAGCCTGCTTCCCTTCTTCTCTCTCTGCCTGCCTCTCTGCCTACTTGTGATCTCTGTCTGTCAAATAAATAAATAAAATCTTTAAAAAAAAAGACTAAAATATATATATAAATAAAATATAAAAATATATATAAATATATATATAAATATATATATAGAGAGAGAGAAAGAGAGAGAGAGAGAGAAAGAAATTCGGATGCTTGAAAAACATGTAGATTAAAGAAATGAAAACATTTAGTGTGTGAGAGTATGCTCACTTGGGGGCTGCGTGAGAGAGGAAGCTGGAGAAGTGATCTGGAGCCCAGTGCTAAGGAAGTTGGATCATCTGAGGACAAAGATGGACGAAGTAGTGAAGTGACTTGATCAGATTTGAGATTTAGTGAGATTGTTCTAGAGGAGTACCAAATCCATATGGTATATAATATGTGCAAAATCCTTTTCTCCAAAAGTTAAATAGGTCAAAATAAAATATGTCCCCAAATAATTTGATATATCAAGAAGAAACATTGCATGGGGATCTGAAGATATGAAGTTCAACTTCTGCCATTTACTAATTGTGAGTTTAACCAAGTTGTTTAATATCACTTTAAATGTAAATCCATAAATTAGAAATATAGACATTTTAATAATCTCATTCACAAAGTGGTTTTAAATAACAAAACCTTGAATGTACTTTTGAAATCATTAAATATTGAATATTGTTATGGATAAAATATCCAAAATACCTTTCAAAAAGGGTAAGAGGAACATGTTAAAATTCAAAAGCTATAAATCTAAAGAGAAAAAGGAAAAATATTTTATACTTTAAAAGTTCTTTGAGGGGCGCCTGGGTGGCTCAGTGGGTTAAAGCCTCTGCCTTCGGCTAAGGTCATGATCCCAGGATCCTGGGATCCAGTCCTGCATTGGGTTCTCTGCTCAGCGGGGAGCCTGCTTCCCCCTCTATCTCTGCCTGCCTCTCTGTCTACTTGTGATTTCTGTCAAATAAATAAATAAAATCTTTTAAAAAATAAAAAATAAATAAAAGTTCTTTGAAATAAAGCTGTATAAATGAAAGGAATTTATAAATCATACAAATGTAAAATTATCTAATATATGAAAATAGTTTCTTCCAATAATATGTAGACATTATATATGAAATTCCAACAAATGCTTTTTTAAAAAAGGAAATCTTAGAGGTTCAGTCCAACATAAAAGTAACAAATGTACCAGAAGGAGAGAAAGTAAATTTTGGAATGTGCAGTGCAAAACTGAGAAAGACATTGTCTTTCATATTAAAATGACAAAAAACACTACAATTTTACTGACATTTTATAGAAAGTATTAAAGGAAGACAAAGAAGATTCTAGAGAAGTTTGGCTAAAAGACTGTTTCAGGAATAAGGAATAATGAAAGATAAAGTGCTCATCCTATATTGTTGTATATCACTATGAATATATAAATTACATCCATCCTCTAGTAAAAATAATTTCTGAAAGATTATTGTCTTTACTAAGCAATCTGTGAATGTAAGGTATTTTATTGTAGGCCTTTTCTGGAAGTATAACATGTTACCTCATTTAGTCATCATTAAACTTCTCCAGGGAACAGTGCTAATGTCATCCTAATTTCACAAGGTTCAAGGAGCTCAGTATGGTCCAACAATCAGTAGTGGAGGCTTATCAGAATCAGGCCTTGAACTGTTAGTGGATAGTTCTGGGCTACCTTCCTGATAGATTCTTCAAGGAGTTTACTGAGCTGTAAAAAAAAAAAAAAAAAAAAAAAAAATCTTAATACAAAACTTTAGAATTAAGAAGCATTGATAGTTTGCTAGTTTAACCCTTGCTTTATAAATGCAGAAACAAAGACCTAGAGAGGCTTTAACTCACTCAGAGCAGCAAACACATCACCTGGGAGCTCAGGGCTGCTGCTCCTAATTTGCTTCTCTTTAACTACTATTTGAACTTCTCATAATCCCTGAACTTTGAATCTTACTTGAAGATCCCACTGTTTAATAGAAGGTGAAAAAACTTTACATGACTAATGATGCTGTAATATATATGTATGTATGTAATATGTATATAGCTTATAGTTATCCTTAATATTTCATCTTACAGTTTCCATTTTACTGCTGTCTATATTTGTTTTTTCCCAGTGTGACTATATTTTGTGTATATGCTTTATCTATATCAACAGTAGGATGGAGAGCCTTAGATTTCAATTTTTGAGAAGACGGTGGTTATACAGAGTAATGAATTTTGAGTTAATCTCATTTAGTTCCAAGTTTATAGAAAAAGTAGATTAATATGCTTTGTTTTTTTTAATTTAAATATATAATATATTATTGGCTTCAGAGGTAGAGGTTAGTGATTCACCAGTCTTACATAATTCCCAGTGCTTATTACACCACATGCTCTCCTTAATGTCCATCACCCAGTCACTCCATTTCCCCCACCTCTCTCCCCTCCAGCAATCCTCAGTTTGTTACCTATGATTATGAATCTCTTATGGTTTGTCTCCCTCTCTGATTTCATCTTGTTTTATTTTTCCTAATATGCTCTTAGCATTTAAAACAAATGACCGGGATTCAACACTGTGCTCTAATTCCTGCTATTAACTCAGACATTTTAGGCAATTCACTTACATTTTCATTTAATTGACTTTCATAAGAAGAATGACAAAACAATATTAATAATTAAATAACATCATTATACTAATATTTTTCTGTGAATGTTTCAGACTTTCCTATAGGAAAATAAGAAAATGGATACTAATACTAAAATTTTATGGAACAGAAAACACATTTCAATTTAAAATATCAAAGTGGAAGGATCAATGAGTGACAGGCAGCAAATGGGAAGAATTCATTATTTATTATTTGTTTGTTTTTAGTTTCAAGTTTTTATTTAAATTCCAGTTAGTTAACATGTAGTGTAATATTAGTTTCAGGTGTGGAATTTAGTGATGCATCACTTACACACAACACCTAGTACTCATCATGAGTTCCCTCCTTAATATAATGGGAGGCAATAAAATATGCTGTTTTCTGTTCAAATAACATGTGAGCTATTATTTAACAATCTTGTTTTAATGTCAAAGGCAAAAAAGATCATAGACTCTTAGAAATCAAAGGGTCTCACGACTATCAAATGATCTCCCTGATATGAGGAAGTAGAGATGCAACGTGGGGGGTTTGGGGGGTAGGAAAAGAATAAATGAAACAAGATGGGATCGGGAGGGAGACACACCATAAAAGACTCTTAATCTCACAAACAAACTGAGGGTTGCCAGGGGGAGGGGGTAGGGAAAGGGTGGTGGGGTTATGGACATTGAGGAAGGTATGTGCTATGGTGAGTGCTGTGAAGTGTGAACCTGGCGATTCACAGACCTGTACCCCTGGGGCTAATAATATATTATATGTTATTAAAAATAAATTAATTAATTTTAAAAAATTTTAAAAAAGAAGAAATCAAAGGGTCTCAGAGATTAGTTTCTCAGCTTCCTTCTTGTGTAACTCAAGGAATTTTGAGAAATATGTCCACCTGCCATGGTCTCACAAAATTAGAACTAAAAGTCTGGTATTCTGATGGTTGAGATATGTGCATGTATGTATAATTTTTTTTTTCCCAGAGTACCCTATTGTCTCACAGAGATAACACAGTTAGTCTTGGTGTCTAGATGGAACACAAATTAACGGTCAGTGGTTGTATCCCATTTGGTCATCAGTTCAAATGACTGACATGTTCCAATTCTACTCCAGGCAATACACCAGCAATGTCAGTTAAAAGACACATTCCACAGTAGACTTTGAAAATTGCTGAGGATTGTGAATTCCCTTAATAGTGCAACATACAGTAATGTGAACACTTGGTCAATCAAAGTTCCCATAACCTGAAACACTGAAGTCCCATTCTGTGATTAACCAGCATCTACCTTCTGAGTGCCTTCAACAGCTTAAGAAACATCAGTTGACACTTCGCCAGGGTTGACAGCATCCTCTCATCTGACAGAAAACAAAGAAAAATGTGTTTCCCAGATGTATTAACAGCAACATCTGTTCCTATCGATGGTGGAAAAAACATAATCCTCTGAAAAGCAAATGCATAATATGTACTCCAAGGCCAGTACATATCTTGCATTTCAATATGACACAACTTTTCGCTCTCTTATGTTTAGTTTTAGTCTCCAGTCTAAAGGTTGCTAGTTACAGGAAGAGTGTTTGAAGGAGTCAACCTGGGACCACAGATAATTCATTCTAGTATGAATGTTTGCTCTTGCTGAACATCAGGATTCTACAGGCTGATTCAAAATGAGAGAAGATGTCATTTTGCTTAAAGAAATTCAATTATAGATTCAAATGCATCTGCTGTTCATCACTTTTAATCATTGTCATTGTCTGATAAGAAAAGGAAAGAAGGAAAGCTCAGTGTGGTGCTGACAGATCTCAGTCTCCAAAAGCATTCAATTTGTCAACTCTTTTCAGAGGGGGAAAAAAAATAGATCAAGTGGCATCTTATATGCCTTTTAATGGCTTTGGGCTGAGCATTTATATTACTTAAGGCTAAAAATAAAAGAAATTTTACCCTTTTAATTTTTTTCTGAAGGAATGCACAAGTCCTCAAAATCATCACCTATGAATTTTAGGTTAAAGTTCAACACATGTGTTGTAATGTAAATCTTATATAAAATAAAGTAGTGAGCTGAGAAATCTCTCAGAAGTGCGAGACCCAATTGGTAATTCATTTTTATTTTGACAAGCTGATGAAGGGACAAAAATGAATAAGGTAAACCAGATAGTTTTTATGAAAAAAATTCCCATAGATACCTCTCATCAGTTTTTAGATTTAAATTATTTTTTCCTTTTAAAATGCATTCACCTGGGCAGGAGAGGACTTAATATCTTCACATATCTTACTTTAATTATTTGTGCATGTTCCTGTCTGCTTTACATCTATGTGAGATCATGTTTGCAACAGAAATAAGAATTTTAATTGGGTAATAGTATGTCTGATACAAAATTTCTGAAACTATAACAAATTATTCACAAAACCACGATAGGAGTATATGTTAAAACAAAACAAATTCACTGAACCAAAAATTTTGTTTTACTTACCATTTTAATTATTCTACATCATTGATTAAGAACATAAAATTTGCCCAAAACTTCATTGTTAAAACATATTTAAATCAGCTTGGTTGTCAATTTTAGCTTACTCCCAACAAAAAGAAATATGAAAATTTGAGAATATTTGCCATGTTAGTAAACAAAGCATCAGTTTCAATAGCCTGTACACCAAGCCATTCACGTATACATACTAAAAACTCACACAATAACAAAAGGGTGGTGATTGTGAAAGATAGCTTTTTTTTAATATAATTTTTCTAATGGCTTTTGCTGATTCTGCAAAACCTGATCTATAAACCTATCTGCAAAATAGAGTGCTGTATAATCCCAACAGAACATTAAATTGTAGTTAAGATCACAATTGTGGAATAGAAATTATAAGTAAGATAAAAATCACTAAATGACTTGCTTAAAGCAGTAGTGATCAGTTTTAGAATAGAAAGCAGTTTGAGTTTCACATGTTAATGTGAAATCTAAGAAAAGAGATAGATTTTATTGTATGGTTCTCTTGTAATACATTTCTACAACAGTAATAGCTGCTGATTATTGAGTGCATATTACATTTCAGGCACTGTCTTAGATCTTTTCCACTTATAGATGAGGGAATTAGAATAAAATACGTTCAATAACTTGTTTGCTTATATAACTAGTAAGTGCCATAAGTAAGATTTAAATAACTGTCTAGAATCTAAATCTCTAATAAATTCATCCTCATTAGGTATCATGTTGGAGTATAATCCATAAGGAAATTTTTCTAGGTATTTCACAGAGCATTGTTTTGCCAGCAAGGTAATGTTCACACCAACAAGATTTCATTCTTTCATTCAAAATATTGTCCCTGGACTGAATATTTAGTGCCATGGTAAAGCCAAAAACCATGGAACTTGTCCATGTGGGCTTTTTTCTGTTTAAATGGATTTTGTTTTTTAGTAAAAACAAACCAATCTTAATGAATAGCTGAATAAATACACTATTACAAATAGTGTAAGTGATATAAAAGAAAATAAGTTAAATTTAGAGGGAATAGCAGGAAAAACTTGATTCGAATTGAGAATCCTGGGAAAGTTTCTCTAAGAAAGTAGCATTTAACCAAACACCCAAGGGCAAAGCAGAAAAAGAGCCGAAGGAAGCCTGGAGAAAGAGTCTGGACAGAAGAAAAAATGATTGTGAAATCACTGAGTTTGGAAGAAGTGGTCAAGAAGACAAAACAAAACAAAACAAAGTGACCTTAGATCACCTTCCTGGAGGGGAGTTTATCAAGTGATGAGATTAAAGGAATTGGAGCAGGAAACAGTGGTTTTTAACTGTGGGTGAGAGGCTTACTTATAGCAACCGTCCACAAAAAAGGTACTGGAGTTACAGAGTGAAAGACCACATATGTGACTGTTAAATGTTTAAATCATTTTGACAAACCAGGCCAATCCATTTATTTTTAGTTAGCATTCACATAGTTTCACAATGGGGCAGTTAAGAATTCAAACACTATGAGTAAACTAGGTACTTCCTAACGTAAACATGCACTATGTCAAGCATGGGAAACCAATAAGTATTTTTAGTGGAAATTGATTTTGAATGTGTCAAAGCACATTCATTTGAAATATTTTAATAGGGAATATAATTACAGTGTTTATTATTTTGCTGAAATATGTTGACATTTTCAGCACATGTCAGATGCACACAATATTAATCAAATATTTAAAATATCACAAACTCAATTCATAAGCAATTCTAATAAAACAAGTGCAGTTTTAGTAATTATCACTTATGTCATTAATTATATATAGATTCAGACTTGCAAAAAATAGAGAAATAAAATACATATTAGTATTTAAAGTCATTACAATATATTCTAAACGTATTGGCCAGAAGAAAAGGCACTCTACTATTTGGTGTATTTAGAAGAACAAAATATACTACCCAAAGCAAACTACACATTTAACTCAATCTCTAACTAGATACTAATAGCATTTTTCACAGACCTAGAAAAAAAAAAATCCTAAAATTTGTATGAAACCACAAAAGACCCCAAATAGCCAAAGCAATCTTGAAAAAGCAAAGCAACGCTGGAGGCATCACTTCAAACTATTCTGGACTTCAAACTAATTAACAAAGCTGTAGTGATCAAGACAGTATGGTACTGGTGCAAAAACAGACACATAAATCAATGGAACAGAATAGAGAACCCAGAAATGGACCCTCAACACGATGGTCAACTAATCTTCAATAAAGCAGGAAAGAATATCCATGAAAAAAGTCTGTTCCAGTGGTGTCGGAAAAACTGGACAGAAGTGTGCAGAAGAATGAAATTGGACCATTTTCCTATATATAAATATAAATTCAAGGTGAGTAAAGACCTAAATGTGAGACAGGAAATCATCAAAATCCTAGAGAACACAGATAGTAACCCCTTCGACATTGGCCATAGCAATTTATTACAAGATAGGTCTCCTGAAGCAAGGGAAACAAAAGCAAAAATGAAATATTGGGACTTCATCAAGATAAAAAGCTTCTGCACAATGAAGGAAACAATCAACAAAACTAAAAGGCAATGGGAAACGAGTAGGAGAAGATATTTTCAAATGACCTATCTGATAAAGGGTTAGTTTCCAAAATATATATAGAATTTATCAAACACAACACCCAAAAATCAAGTAACTCATTTAAGAGTGAGCACAAGACATGAAGAGACATTTTTCCAAAGAAGACATACAGATGGCTAACAGACACATGAAAATATGCTCAACATCACTTATCAGAGAAATACAAATGTACACTATAATGATATACCAGCTCAAACCTGTCAGAATGGCTAAAATTAACAACACAGGAAAAAACAGATGTTGGGGAAGATGAAGGAAAAGGGGAACCCTCATGTATTGTTGGTGGAAATGCAAACTGGTGCAGCCACTCTGGAGAACAATATAAAAGTTCCTCAAGAAGTTAAAAATAGAACTACCCTAAAATACAGAAATTGCACTACTAGGTATTTACCCAAAGGATAAAAAATTCTGATTGGAAGGGATACATGCACCCCAATGTTTATAGAAACATTATCAGCAATCACTAAATTATGGAAAGAACCCAAATATCCATTGACTGGTGAATGGATAAAGAAGATGTGGTATATATATACAATATAATATTACTTGGCCATAAAAAAAGAATGAAATCTTGCCATTTACAATGACATGGATGGGCTAGAGGGTATTATGCTATGAGATATAAGTCAGAAAAAGACAGATACCATGTGATTTCACTCATATGTGGAATTTAAGAAATATAACAGATGAACATGGGTGGGGGGAAAGAAGCAAACCATAAAATAGACCCTTAGGTATGGAGAGCAAACTTAGGGTTGCTGCAAGGGAAGTGAGCAGGGGGTTATATGGGTGATGCGTATTAAGGAGGGCACTCATTGTGATGAGCACTGGGTGTTGTATGTAAGTGATAAATCACTAAATTCTACACCTGAAACTAATATTATAATATATGTTAACTAACTGGAATTAAAATTTGAAAAAAAATAAAACTACAAAACACAAAACTGATCAGTCATCAAGATTTTCTGTTTAGTAGAAATGTCACAAAAAGCTATTCAGGTAACAATGTATGGTTCTTGCAGAGATAATGATGTAAATGTAAAAATTTAACAAAAAATTTAACATCTTAATTGCTGCAAATAGATTTAAAGACTGAGGCCTTTATGTCTGTATGAATTCAGAAAGCTATATCTTGAGGCTGCTATCATCTATCTGAAAAAGATCTACTTTACCATAGATCAATTACATAGGAATGTCAGTAAAGCTCATACAAGTTTCATTGTGAAGACTACATATATCTCAATTATAAATCATTACAAGCATTCTGATACTTAACAACAATTCCTAGAAGATTTTGAAATAGTGTTTTTATTTTTTCAAATGCTAAAAAAATCCAATTAAGTGGGTACAGATTTCTTATATTTATTCATTATAATCTCTTACAAAATAGCATATATTTTTCAGATTTGTATTTGCAGCGGGAATCACAATTTGTCATAACATGACTTTCTTAGTTTTACGGCCTTTAGCAATCTCTCTTATGACACATTCATAGTCTGATTCTCCTTGAGCCCTCATGAATCTTGATTTTACAGCATAAGTGCAAATGCAATAGAACACGGTTCTCATTTAAATTATGTGAAACTGATATTGTGCTCCTTTCAAATGCCATAAGAAAGAGTGTATCTGGTCATGGCAAGGGTGTCAGAGGCAATGAAGACTGAAGTCTTTTAGAGAAAATGCTCTATACTTTACCTTCTCATGAACTTCAGTATCCTTTCCAAGGAGCATTCTGATACAGTCAGGGTATTTCTAACACTGGATTTTATTACAAGTCATAATGCAGCCTTCTTAATATAAGTTCACATAACCCACTGCAAGTACAGATGTTTTTAAATTGTCTATTCTTGCTAGAGATCAAAAGTTTATTTGAAAGTGGCATAAAACTTCCTTCTTCTGGTTCTCAGGATACCCATTCACTTCCAACTTATTCCCCAATGACATTACTATATCTATCATTTCAGAAGATAGAGAATTGGACTATGTAAATAAGAGAAACTTTCAGGAATTATTAACCATGTGTATAGTTAATTCAGGGGGGAAAATGCCTGTCAAGATCATCTTTTGAAGTTGTTCAGAATGTTGCAAAAGAACTAGATTCTATATTGCTGTTTCTCTTCTATCAAAAAGTGAAAATTTGGAATGCTTTTCACTTAGAAGGACAAGTTTTGGTATTTGTAAGATTAAGGCTGAAAATGTACTCTGAATTGTCTAATGATTTCTTCTTCAAGACTACTCCAATTCTGTTTAGCTCCTAGAGTATTAGTCCTGTCGTTTTGCTGATGTTTAACCCTCGTTGGGTATGTTTTCATTTCTGCTTATAACTAGAGTAATCCATGCAAAACTGCTTTTAATGTGATGGGAATTTAGGAATCACTGGAATCGAAATAAATTTTATCATCAGAATTAAAGTATGACCAAAATTATGATCAGTTATACTGTTGTACAAAAATTACAACACATCATGTCTATATATAGATACATACTTGGAAAGCATGCATTTGTCAAGTGCAAAACATTGTTCAGAAATATCGGATACCTTGCTTTACCAGTACTATCTATAGTGAGGGCAAGTGAATTGATAAGGATTTGTATTTTAAGCAGTTAAGTCTCTCAGTCCTAGTTGTGATACTTATTACCTATGTGACAGTGACCAAATTATTGAATATATTTCATTCCAAATACATCATCTATAAAATGAGGATAAGAGATAATGAATAAAAAAGACTAACACAGTACCTAGATAAGTGAAATAGGTTCATTAGCTTCGTTTAATGCTGCCCACATAACTTTAGTACCTGACTGGCTGGCAGATGTGAATATGACTTTTCCAGGGCAGAATGTTCTCTAACACAGTATGGATATTTCATCAGGCTTTCCCATGGCTGGAAGAATTGCCTCTCAAAAACTGGTGGATGTCAAACTGGGTACCAGGACCACCTAAGGAATTGTTTCAAACTTCCCATGCTGATTAGGGTATATTCATTTTTGTGAAAACTGCATGTGTTTTATGACCCCTGAATTTCTATCAAGTGTTAGAATTAGGGTGAATATGAGGTAGACTTGTTATCTCCCCAAGTAAATCTGAAGACTGCCACACCCTTAAACTAGCACTGTTTAAGACCTTCTGCTCACAGCAGTCTGTATCCCTTTACTTGGATGTTATGTTCAAAAACAATTGACAGCTTCTGATTATGAATTTGTTTCCTGTGACAGGAAAACACAAAGGGTTATGGGTTGGGAGAACATGTATTCCTTTAACCTTTCACAGTTAAGCAATGAATAGGAATTTGCTTTACAATCTTTATCTAGTCAATAAGTGTAATTTAGTCTCCTCAGACCAGATTCAAATCAAGTGTCAAGCTTAGAAACATTGAAGACCAGATGCTGACTAGTGACAATTCCACAAGGGTTACCACACATTACCTTACTTTGGCCGGTTGAGCTTTCATTCACTTTCCCTAAGCTTTTTGTGCTTTCTGCTCTTTCTGCATTTAATAAAAAATGGATATAGAATTATTGGGAGGTCCCAAATCATTTGCATGATATTGTGATTTTCTAGTGAAAACAAAACAACTGAGCTTTATATGTCACCCAACATAAGTATTTAGGGTAGCTAATATATTTTCTGAGGGGTGTATACATGTATTTAGATGAGGTAGATGGATTTTTAGATCTCAGACATACCAATGGATGGTTTTGGAAGACTTCATTTATTTGGAGTTTATTCTACTTAACTTCAGTCTTAGCAAAAATACAAATTTTCTCAGGTCCATATTTTTAATCTAATTTCGAAGTTATTTCTCCTTTTTATTTTTTTTAAAGATTTTATTTACTTATTTGTCAGAAAGAGTGAGCACAGGCAGACAGATTGGCAGCCAGAGGCAGAGGGAGAAGCAGGCTCCCGGCGGAGCAAGGAGCCCAATGTGGACTCAATCCCAGGACGCTGGGATCATGACCTGAGCCGAAGACAGCCACTTAACCAACTGAGCCACCCAGGTGTCCCATATTTCTCCTTTTTAAATGATGAGGCCAAAGGCACCTGGATGGCTCAGTTGGTTAAGCATCTTCCTTTGGCCCAGGTCATGAGCCCAGAGTCCTGGTATTGAGTCCCACATCTGGCTCCCTGCTCCTCAGGGAGTCTGCTTCTCCCTCTGCCCCTCCCCCCACTGATTCTCTCAATCAATCTCTCTCTCTCTCTCTCTCCCAAATAAATAAAATATAAAATAAAATAATAAAATAATTAAAAAATGATGAGGCCAGTTAACACCTGTTTAAAGAGGTGGTCCTTTGTCAAATTTAGTTGACTGTATTAACTCATTTACTCAGAACATTAAAATTGCCTATATTTCACAAATAATTAGATGATATTACATTTATATTGAGTATCTATACTAATTTTGTTACAGTAATATAGCAAACAAATTTTAAGCTATAATATTGTATAGCAAAATACTCTAAATCTAGAATTTGTACAAAAATAGATGTTATAAATAAAGTTGTACAGAATTGGTTGGGTATTAGGTAGGGTGGCATAGTTAGAAGAACTCTCCTACCCTTGCTAATTTTTTTAAGAATAATGTGTTTGGAACCAGCAGTCAAGGAGAATAATTTCATTTCTTGTTTTTTGTTTTGTTTGTTGTTGCTGCTGTTGTTGTTGTTTTAATTTCTGTTAATCCCTTCTTATTTTGGTGAACCACTTATACACTGAAGATTCTAGCCACTTCCCTTATACTGGACATATATAAGGCATAGGAAAAATATCCAAATCTCCTCTCATTCTATAATTCTGAGTTGAGAGCCACAATTAGATCTGTCATTTTTCTTTCAGATCCCTTGTCAGCAGAGTACTCAACATTAGAAGGGCAATAGTTGAAAATGGTACTGAGTGTGAAAGACTGAGATTCAAGGTCTAATTCTGCTTTTAACACCACTGAATTTAGATATGTGATTTTATCTCCCCGTGCTTCCATTTCCTCATTTGAAAAAAGAAAAATGACACACAGAACAAATGACAGTTACTGAGTACTTATTACATGCTGGTGTAATGCTAAGCAAGTAATGCAGTTTTTATTTAATTTACCCTAAGGAATACAGGGGATAGGAAATATTATCTAATTTTTAAAGAAGGGAAAGATGAGGGTCTGTTTCTATCTTAAATCCACACAGTTCTGCTACTAATATCTACCTCGAAATACCAATAGCAGGGGTATGTTTTCTATAAAATATAAAGTTACTATAAAAGTGGTAACTGTGATTGGAACTTGTAGTACTCTGACATTGTTTAGTCTCTCAGGGCTTATGCATGTGAACTGGACTTTTACCAGCACTCAAGTTTAAAGTATAAAAATAAAATGAAAATTCTTTTTCCAGAATACAGTGTCTTTGGAATATTTGAACTATAGTAATAAGGAGACTGTAAACTGTGGAAGTCATTTAGACTAGGTAAGAAGATATTATGATCAGTTATATAGTTTAAAAACCTACAAAACTAAAGGATCAAATGTGTGTATTTTCTGTGGTTTATCAAACTATTAAGGGAACAGTTGTATGAACTGTATATCCAGTATAATGTATGTATATATTTTAAAAACAAGTTACAAATTATATATTGTCTGAGTTATGGAATTTATGGAATATAGGTGGTTCTGTGCATTTATTATATATTTGTACATATGTATTTTAGATAATTTATATATATTATAGAAAAAACTTAGAATAATCCACTCCAAAAAGATTATTCTTCTTGGATATTGGTATTTTAGGCCATTTTTGTTTCTATCATTGAAATTTAATCAGTTTTCTTTATATTCTGAAACAAATAAAATTACTTCATTAAATAGAAAAATACCTTATATATTATTAATAAAAAGTTATATTAGCCAACTGTGCAGAACTTTTCTTACACTAACATAAACAAGGAAACAGCAATCTACGAAAATGAGCCTCTTAATGTAACATAATAAAATGATTTATAGCAACTTAAAAGACAAGAATGTACATTTCTTTGTTCAGTTGTTATTTTGTTTTTATATTGGTACTGTGCTGAAGTTTTGCAAATATAGAATTATACATTTTACTTGTGAAGAGAGGTAAAGAGGTTGTTTAGTTAGTTATTAACCACCGCACTAGTTCTGTTAAATACAAGGTGGCCTTTAGAAAATATTTTCTAAAATGGTGTACTTTGCTAGCATTTGGTATATCAGAATATCAAAATCAGACTTAGAATGAAGAGAAGCAAGCTTCCTGTGCCCAGTAAGAATTTGTACATTTGGTATTGTGGGTGTATAAGATTAGCAGATCCAGAAAACACTCTAAAAATTATTTTGTAGTGTTCACTGAAACAGGAGTTTGGGGACTATAGGGAATTTCTCTCATGTCTCCAATGGAATTTTGGTAAAAATCCTTTTTGTACAAATTATTTTCATGCTAAATATAACAAACAGCATTCTGCCAATAGTTTGAAATAGATTTTTTGTGTGTTTTAATTTTATTTTCTTTATGCTTTCATTTGCATATGGTGAAATTATTGCTCTTGTGCCAAATTATTTAAATGAAATTAACTATAAACACCAGGAGATAGGACTCAGCATCATATTTTGTTTCAATTAAAAGAAGGGCTTGAGGATGCTGTTTGTTCTTAGTCACCCTGTGCACTCAATTAATTATTTCAGATATACACTTGGATCCTGACTAAATCCCCATGACTGTGACAGTTTAAAACAAATGTATTTAATAAAATGCACATCACCCAGGATATGTGTTAATTATTATGTTTGATATTCAGATAGAGAGAGATAAACAAGATACGTGGGATTCATTTAGTAAAAAGGAGGAAAGTTCCCTTAGGGAATCCTACAAATGTGGTCAGGCTACTTCAAAGTGGGAATTTAGTTTAAAATCATTAAAAGTTGATAACGCTCCCACATATATTTTTTTCTTATTAAATTTTTTATTTATTTTCAGCGTAACAGTGTTCATTGTTTTTTTCACCACACCCAGTGCTCCATGCAATCTGTGCCCTCCCTAATACCCACTACCTGGTTCCCCCAACCTCCCACCCCTTGCCCCTTCAAAACCCTCAGGTTGTTTTTCAGAGTCCATAGTCTCTCATGGTTCACCTCCCCTTCCAATTTCCCTCAACTCCCTTCTCCTCTCCATCTACCCTTGTCCTCTATATTATTTGTTATGCTCCACAAATAAGTGAAACCATATGATACTTGACTCTCTCTGTTTGACTTATTTCACCCAGCATAATCTCTTCCAGTCCTGTCCATGTTGCTACTAAAGTTGGGTATTCGTCCTTTCTGATGGAGGCATAATACTCCATAGTGTATATGGACCACATCTTCCTTATCCATTCATCCGTTGAAGGGCATCTTGGTTCTTTCCACAGTTTGGCAACCGTGGCCATTGCTACTATAAACATTGGGGTACAGATGGCCCTTCTTTTCACTACATCTGTATCTTTGGGGTAAATACCCAGAAGTGCAATTGCAGGGTCATAGGGAAGATCTATTTTTAATTTCCTGAGGAATCTCCACACTGTTCTCCAAAGTGGCTGCACCAGTTTACATTCCCACCAACAGTGTAAGAGGGTACCCCTTTCTCCACATCCTCTCCAACACATGTTGTTTCCTGTCTTGCTGATTTTGGCCATTCTAACTGGTGTAAGGTGGTATCTCAATGTGGTTTTGATTTGAATCTCCCTGATGGCTAGTGATGATGAACATTTTTTCATGTGTCTGGTAGCCATTTGTATGTCTTCATTGGAGAAGTGTCTGTTCATATCTTCTGCCCATTTTTTAATATGATTGTGTTTTGTGTGTGTTGAGTTTGAGGAGTTCTTTATAGATCCTGGATATCAACCTTTTGTCTGTACTGTCATTTGCAAATATCTTCTCCCATTCCGTGGGTTGCCTCTTTGTTTTGTTGACTGTTTCTTTTGCTGTGCAGAAGCTTTTGATCTTGATGAAGTCCCAAAAGTTCATTTTCGCTTTTGTTTCCTTCGCCTTTGGAGACATATCTTGACAGAGGTTGCTGTGACTGATATCAAAGATGTTACTGCCTATGTTCTCCTCGAGGATTCTGATGGATTCCTGTCTCACGTTGAGGTCTTTTGTCCATTTCGAGTTTATCTTTGTGTACGGTATAAGAGAATGGTCAAGTTTCATTCTTCTACATATAGCTGTCCAGTTTTCCCAGCACCATTTATTGAAGAGACTGTCTTTTTTCCACTGGATATTCCTTCCTGTTTTGTCGAAGATTATTTGACCATAGAGTTGAGGGTCCATATCTGGGCTCTCTACTCTGTTCCACTGGTCCATGTGTCTGTTTTTATGCCAGTACCATGCTGTCTTGGTGATCATAGCTTTGTAGTAAAGCTTGAAATCAGGTAACGTGATGCCGCCAGTTTTATTTTTGTTTTTCAACATTTCCTTAGCAATTCGGGGTTTCTTCTGATTCCATATAAATTTTAGGATTATTTGCTCCAGCTCTTTGAAAAATGCTGGTGGAATTTTGATCAGAATGGCATTAAAAGTATAGATTGCTCTGGGCAGTATAGACATTTTAACGATGTTTATTCTTCCCATCCAAGAGCATGGAATGGTCTTCCATCTTTTTGTGTCTTCTTCAATTTCTTTTAGGAGTGTTCTGTAGTTCCTCGAGTACAGATCTTTAACCTCTTTGGTTAGGTTTATTCCGAGGTATCTTATGGTTCTTGGTGCTATAGTAAATGGAATCGATTCTCTAATTTGCCTTTCTGTATTTTCATTGTTAGTGTATAGGAAAGCCACTGATTTCTGGACATTGACTTTGTATCCTGCCACATTACTGAATTGCTGTATGAGTTCTAGTAGTTTGGGGGTGGAGTCTTTCGGGTTTTCCATATAAAGAATCATGTCATCTGTGAAGAGAGAGTTTGACTTCTTCCTTGCCAATTTGGATACCTTTTATTTCTCTTTGTTGTCTGATTGCTGTTGCTAGGACTTCTAATACTATGTTGAACAAGAGTGGTGAGAGTGGGCATCCTTGTCGTGTTCCTGATCTCAACGGGAAGACTGCAAGCTTTTTCCCATTGAGGATGATATTTGCTGTGGGTCTTTCATAGATAGATTTGATGAAGTTCAGGAATCTTCCCTCTATCCCTATACTTTGAAGCGTTTTAATCAGGAATGGATGCTGGATTTTGTCAAAAGCTTTTTCTGCATCAATTGAGAGGACCATGTGGTTCTTCTCTCTTCTCTTATTGATTTGTTCTATCACATTGATTGTTTTGCAAATGTTGAACCATCTTTGTAACCCAGGGATGAATCCCACACTCCCACATATTTTTAAAGCAAAGCAAATACATTTTTTTAAAGGTTCTCAATCTTCTATGGGAGCTTTCAGCAATTTCTAAAGCTAAAGCTTGAGAATAATAAGATCGCAGTGGCAAAAGCAAAGGTATAAAAACTACAACCAAACAAAACACAGGCTATCATGAATGAATGAAGAAAAGAGCCAAGGCTGAGATACACAGATTTCAGATATTGAAATTATGAAACATAATTTAAAATAGGTTTAAAACAATAAGAAGAAATTGAAATTATGAGTAAAAGGCAAGCAATTTAAAATTGGCAGCCATATATGAATAAAATAAATATATATAAAATCTAGAAATTAATAATATACATATATAAAAATGTAATTGCTTTTAGCAGTGGACGAGGAGAAGCTGTAAAAATTTGTGTCCTGAAAAATTTATGTAAAGAAATTATCAAAAAAGTGACACAGAGAAACAGTTTAAAAATATGAAAACACTGAGTAGAGATCTTAAGAAAAGAGATAGAATATCTAAAGCACATCCAACTGGGCTTCTGAAAGAGATGAGGAAGAAAATGAATACAATATTCAACAATAAAATTGATGAGAATTTTTCATAGTTGATTAAATATAATATTCTATAGATTTGAGAAGGCTGAATCCCCTAAAAAATAGAGAGATATACACCCAGACACAACAAATACAAATATAGGACATCTAAGACAGAAAGAATATCCTGAAAGTAGTCAGAAAGAAAAAGACAATTAACTTCGGTGGAATTATTATTAGAGTGACTCCTGAACTCACCATTAGAAATAATGGAAGCCAGAATATGGTTGATGCTTAAATAATGCAAGGGTTCAGATGCTGATCCATGTGTAAGTTTTGACTTCCTCAGAACTTAACTACTAATAGCCTAATGTTGACTGGAAGATTTACCAATAACATAAACACAAATTAACACATATGTTGTACATAATATAGATTACATACTGTACTTTTATAATAAGATAAGCCAGAGAAAAGAAAATATTAAAATAAGGTAGAAGATAAAATATATTTACGGTACCGTGCTACATTCATTAAACAATTCAGACATAAGTGGACCTGGCAGTTCAAACTTGCATTGTTTAAGGGTCAGCTGTATAGTGAAATAACATCAGTGCACTAAGAGAAAATGGTCAACCTTAAATATTACATGAAGACAAAATACTTTTCAAAAGTGTTGGCAAAATAATGTTTTAAGCAAAATAAATATTGTAAAACTAGCAAACTGAGAAAAGAAAATTCTGAAGAGCATACATAAAGATATAAAGGAAATTACCCTAAACAAAAGGTCTGAAATGAATTAAGGAATACTTTGTAATGAAATTTGGAGATGTGAGAATTAATCCAACATTTAATAAAAGATCTTCCCTCTCAGTTAAAAAAATGGAATTTAGTTTTCTTTTTTTTTTTTTTTTTTAGAGAGAAATCAGAGCTAGGCAGAGAGGCAGACAGAGAGAGGGGGAAGCAGGCTCCTGCTGAGCAGAGAGCCCGATGCGGGGCTCGATCCCAGAACCCTGAGATCATGACCTGAGCCGAAGGCAGAGGCTTAAACCACTGAGCCACCCAGGTGCCCCTGGAATTTAGTTTTCTAATGTAATTTTTACTTCAGTCAGATTCAGGTCATATTAATACATTTCTTTACCCAAATATTAATTCCAGTTTACTTATTTCAACATGATATGTAACCAAACAATGCTCTAGAGTCCATAGAGCTCCTTAAGTTAGACACAAATATAAAGTATTGCATTATTGGAAATCATTAGTCAAATCAATGAGCCTTAATTGTATTAATAAAACACATTAAAGAACTGATTCCTGGTTCATTTATCAATTCTCCAAGGAAAATTGCCAAGCCTACATTTCAGGATTCTATCAAGTTACTGATAAGCATTGGCACCTCTGGAAATCACAACTTCCATTTTGGGAGAAAAAAGATGTTCTTTGGCATTTTGAAAGCATTTGGTAGGCTTGACCACACAAGTTCAGTGGGTGGGAGTTATAGAATGGTCTATCTGGAAAGTCTACAACAGAATATCAGATTTGTAAACCATGTAGATGTTGTAAAATGTATTTTTTTTTCTTTATAAGAATTGGCATGTTCTGGGGTGCCTGGGTGGCTCAGTGGGTTAAAGCCTCTGCCTTCAGCTCAGGTCATGATCCCAGGGTCCTGGGATTGAGCCCCACATCGGGCTCTCCGCTCCATGGAGAGCCTGCTTTCTCCTCTCTCTCTGCCTGCCTCTCTGCCTACTTGTGATCTCTGTCTCTCAAATAAATAAATAAATAAATAAATCTTTAAAAAAAAAAAAAAAGAATTGGCATGTTCTTGGGATGCCTGGGTGGCTCAGTTGGCTAAGCCACTGCCTTCAGCTCAGGTCATGATCTCAGGGTCCTGGGATCGAGTCCCACATCAGGTTCCTTGTTCTGCAGGGAGCCTGCTTCTCTCACTGCCTCTGCCTGCCTCTCTGCATACTTGTGTGTGTTCTCTCTTTCTCTAACAAATAAATAAATAAAATCTTAAAAAAAAAGAATTGGCATATTCTTGTCATTATCTTGGAAGTCTTCAGTGTCTCTTTTAAATGTATGTCATCAGTTTCTTATTATACTCCGTCTTCTATTACACTTACCTTTCATTTTTGTCTGTGCAGAATTTCTCTTCCAGAACAGCTAATGTGACTGTTTTATTATTGATGCATTTTGAATATGTGTTCCTGAACTTTGTGTACATCTTTCTCTAGATTGGAATCAACTCCACTACTATCTCAAACATCTAAACTTTAAAATATCTATTTAAAAATCTCTGGTTAGTGCATTCATTTTAACAAGTACTGGACTTCGGGGCAAATTTCCCACTTATGTATGTATATCAGTTACTATTAATATCAGTCTTCCTAATAGGACCTGATACAATCCCATTCACAAATCAGGAAACAGCATATCATCAATTATTAACTTTTCTGGTCAATCTATAGTAGCTTGTTTTTGTAACTAATCAATTCACTTTTGGTAACCAGTAGATATCTAAAACTTGATAGACATTATATAGATGATAGATGATAGATAGATAGATAGATAGATTGATTGATTTTCTAGCTGTCATATGGGAAAAAGCTACATTTATACAGTCTATATATTTTATCTGTGATAATGCCAGACAGTCAAACTAAATATTTGCTATACTGAAGTCTTAAAATGTATAACAAGATAGAAGATAATTTGGTTGAAAACACTTCAGCATCTTACTTCAGAATGATAGCCCTGCATACATGCAAACTGTTAAGGAAAGTAAGTCCTTAAAAAAATAAAGGTACATCTCCCTAATGTGTCAATGACTATTTCCATCCATTCTTTGGAATAATAAATCATGTTGAAAAAACATGTGTAAGTTGTGTCAAGACATACTCTGGGATGACAAAAAGTTGTCAGCACATTTATAGATGACATTATTAAAGTAAGTAAATAGTTGATGAAAATAAGCACTGACCTAAAGTTTAAAAAACTTTTAAAAGAAGTTGTGCTACATAATCTCTTCTTCATAAGGCTATTACTTTCAGGAGCAGGAAACATTACTGGCTTTTCTAATACACAGCAGAGACTTACAAAAATGCCAAGTCAGAGGAATTTATCCCAAATGAACAACAAGATAAGGCCATGGCCAGAGATCTAAGTGAAACAGACATGACTTGTGGAGAATTCAAAGCAATGATCTTAATGAGGCTTGAGAAAAGAATAGAAAACTTCAGTAAGACTCTTACAACAGAAATAAAAAAGTTATAAAAGAATCAGAGATGAAGAATGCAATAAATGAGATTGGAAACAAGTTGATGCAATGAACACAAAACTGGAAGAAGCAGAGGAATGAATTAAGAATCCAAAGACAAAATAATGGAAAATAATGAAGCGGAACAAATGAGAGAAAGAAGAGTTGCAACAGAAGTATAGACTTAGGGAACTCCACAACTCCAACAAACATAACATTTTTATTATAAAATTCCCAGGAGAAAAGAGAAAAGGGAGCAAAAAATATATTTCATGAAATAAGAGCAGAAAACTTCCTAACCTGGGAAAGAAGGAGACATCCAGATCCAGAAGGTGCAGAGAAGTCCCATCAAAATCAAAGAAAGCAAGCCAACACCAAGACAAATTGTAGTTAAATTTGCAAAAGGTAGTGATAAAAATATCTTAATAGTAGCAAGACAAAAGTAGTCCTTAACTTACAGGGGAAAACCCATAAGGCTAGCTAGAGATTTCTCAACAAAAACTTGGAAAGTCAGAAGGGAGCTGTATAATATATTCAAAGTGCTGAATGGGAAAAATCTGTAGCAAAGAATATTCTGTCCAGCAAGTCCATCATTCAGAATAGAAGGAGAGACAGTTTCCCAGACAAAAACTAAAGAAGTTTGAGACCACTAAACTCGCCCAGCAAGAAATATTAAAGGAGATTCTGAGTGCAAAGGAGAGACCAAAAGTGACAAAGACAAGAAAGAATCAGAGAAAATTTCCAGAAACAATGATAAAATAAGTAATAAAATACCTATCAATAAATACTTTGAATATAAATGGTCTAAATACATCAATCAAAAGACATAAGGTGTCAGAATGGAAAAAAAAAAAAAAAAGACCCGTCTATATGCTGCTTTACAAGAGACATATTTTAGAACAAAAGACATCTGCATATTGTAAATGAGGGAGTGGAGAAATATGCAAATGGATGTCAAAGAAAGCACATCAATACTTATATTAGATGAACTAGACATTTTTGTTCTTGTACTGTTTTTATCCTGCTTTGGTATCAGGGTAATATTGGACTCAGAATGATTTTGAATGTATTTTTTTCTATTCCATTATTTGTAAGATTTTGATAGACTTTCATTAATCATTATTTTTAAATGTTTAGTAGAATTCACCAAAAAAAAAACATGTAATGTTGAAATTTTCTGTGCTGAGAGACTTTTGATTCCTAATTCAACCTTCATTTCTGTTATTTGTCTAAGAAGATTTCCTATTTCTTAGATTCAAGATTCATGATTCAATCTTGATAACTTGGGTGTTTTTAGGAATTATCTGTTTTTGGCTTTTCCAAGTTAACTGATTTGATAGTATATCATTGTTTGTAGCAGTCTGTTATCACATTAGATATTTCTGTGGTTGCCTATTGTATTGTCTTCCATTTCCCACTTTGGTTTTTAAGTCTTCTTCCTCTTCTTCTTCTTCTTCTTTTTTTCTTCTTAGTTAATGTAGTTAAAGCATTGCTAATTTTGTTTACTTTTTTTGGAAAAAAAGATCGTTATTTTCAATGTTATGTTTATTCTGGTCTCTGTTTTATTTCTGATTTTTCCCTGTTATTTCCTTCCTCTACTAAATTTCAGGTAAGTTTCTTCTTTTTCTAGTTCCTTGTGGTGAATGTTGTTTATTTGCGCTTTTTGGAAAATACAAGCATTTATAGCATAAATTTCACTCTGACATCCACTTTTGTTGCATTCCATAGGTTTTAAAATACTGTGTTTTCTTTTTCTCTTATTTTGAGCCATATTTTGATTTGCCATTTGATTTATTATTTGACCCATTGCTTGTGCAGCAGTGTATTGTTTAATTTTTACCTATCATATATTTAAAATTAAAAAAAAAAATAAAAGAAATTGTGCACTCCAGCAACTACATTCAGTATTCATAGGATCACTAAGGTTAGGTCCTGTTTCTATTTGCAAAATGTAATGACATTTGATAGATGTCATAATATTATTAGCACAGTGGCAAAGATGATAAGAGAGCTTACAATTAATAGCTTTAAAAAAGTTATTAACAGCTAAATTTAAACTGTCACTAATTCCAACAATCTAGTGGTATTGAAGTGAGGCATGGTCATCTGAAAAGTAGTTTATGCTATTCCAAAGGCAGATATTATACATTTCCAAATATCCTATATTAGGAGAATCTGGGTAGCTCAGTGGTTAAACATCTGACTTGATTTTGGCTCAGGTCATGATCTCAGGGTTGAGAAATCAAACCCTGCATTGAGCTCCACGCTCAACAGGGAATCTGCTTAAGATTCTCTTCTGCTGCTCCTCCCGCACACCCTCCCCCCCACTCAAATGCATGTGTGGTCTCTCTCTCTTTCTACAAAACAATAGATAAATAAAATAATAAGTAAAAATAAATAAAAATCCCATTATCAAAGACATTAAGGATGTTGTATCCTAGAAAGGTAAGAACAACAAGCTGTATAGAGTACAAATAAAATATAACCATAAAACAAATATATTAACCATGTCCACTTATTATGACTAGAAGAATAACTTGGTATAAAATGGATACTTACTCTAAATCACGTTCAGAACTCTTCAGGAAACAATACATAAATATTATCAACACAGATACAGTGCAAACTCTAAATGTGTACTACTGATACAGACCAAAGTGACTTTGTGGTAGATTAAAAGTTCTTTGCACCTAATAATAGAGAAAGTAGGGAAATGTAATTTCACTAGGGTTAATACCTGCTTATATTGCCTATTTTCATATTTAATTTCCTTTGCTCCTGAATGGCATTGAGCTTTTCACATTGTACTTAGATTTTCTCCTTGATGGAAAAATTCTTCCCCCCCAAAATAGAATGTTATTTAAAAAGAAGAAACCGTTCCTAAATTTTAGGTTGTATTTTTGTCTTAATAGGAACCAATCTAGGCCTAATCTTATTTCTTCCATATTTTGCTTTTTCTTTTTATTGTTTTATTGGTCTTATGTTTGAGAGTTCACATATGCATGTACTTGCATTAGTAAGAGGAAGAATGGATTCTGAGTGGCAGAAAAGTATCTTTTATTTTCTACCTCATTGTCCTTTATTTCAGCAGTGAAAACTTTTGTTTCCTATGCATCTCTCAATCTTTTGCTGTAGAATATTTGTAGTATTCATTCTGTGCTCCAAATAATTGACTGTATTGAAACTTAGTCATTGCCCAGTAACGTCACTGCAAAGCATTTAAAGACTGCTGATGTTAAATGTGTGTTTTAAAAGCTGTATCACAGTCATCTTGATCTGTATCTTAATTCACTTCATCTTGCCTTCGTGATTTGATTTGTGTGTGTGTGTGAAATAATGTCTGGCAGTTTTTTTTAGAGTGCTTGCAAATGATTTACTTCCCTCTCTTTTTTCTATTAAATGTATATTGCATTCTGAAGTCTACCTAACAACATGACTGACACAGTAATTAAACTTCATGATGAACTCATTTTATGCAAGAAAAGATAAGCTACATAGTAACATATTTAAACATTACATGAAATAGGGGAGAAAAAAAACAGGCTAAAAAGGAATTTAAAAGATTATTCTATCGTACCTTTCGGATTTTTATTAGCAAATGGCAAAATACCAACTGAAAACCAAAATCTAAAGTCTTCTACCTAAAGATCTACCAAAGTGTTATATACACATCAGCTATTTAATAAATGTTTATTAATAATGATGTCTATGTATTCTTGCAAATAATATTAAAAGATGTTTTCCATACCACCTACAAAATTGCTTTTTTTCCAGTATACTGTAGATTAAAAAAAATAATAATTCTTTAGTGTTGGTACCCTGAAATTTATCTTCAGAAAGCCTTCCCATACAGAGGCAAATCTTTATTGATTTTGTGATTTAAGCAAAGGCCAATGTACTCAATACAATTTCCCACTGGCTTTGTTGAATTGTATAATATATTATGTCTTTTTACATTGTTACTACATATTACTTTTCCTAGAGGAATACATCAGCTCCTAGACTTTCAATTACTTTCTATTATCTATAAAATATCTCTACAAGATTTTTTTTTATTCCTTCTAAGAAAAACTACCTAAAGTAAAGCTCAATAATTTTCCTCCAACTTTCTCAAACTTCTTTGTGGCCCACTTCTCTGTCTCCATAGGCTGCCTCCCTATGTTCTCAATCTCAGAAGTTCATAATTTTTAAATCTATCCTATGCTTTTCCTTTTAGTGAAACAGCAAATTCCGTTGATATAAACACAAGTCTATTTACAGGAGCAAATGCCCTTGAAAGGAGAGAATCATTCAATGTGTTTGAAAGTCCCATACAATAATTTATCATAATCCTCTTATTACTATTTTAAATAGCTTTATTAAAAATCAGGAAAGAAAAGTATTTTATTGATTTTTTCCCTAAACAAACTCAAGAATATTTTTTAAAAATACACTAGATGCTTATGTCATTTTAGTAATAAGCACATAAATCTAAAAATTATAAGAAAAAAATAGTAGAAGAGAATAATAATGAAACTAATAGAGGCTGATGTATTTTTTAAAATATTAATTGGTAATACTCTTTTCCATGTGAATAGGAAACTTAAAAAATTTGCAAAAGCAGTACGACAATATCTTTGTTGACATATAATTGACATACATCACTTTTTAAATCTGTGGTGTAAAGCATGACTTAACGTATGTATATTGTGAAAGGATCACTGTAGTAAGTTTAGTTAACATCCATCATCTCATATAGATAGCAAGAAAAGAACAAGAAAAAAATGTGTTTTTTTCCTTGTGGTGGTAATTCTTTGGATTAAGTTTCATAACAACTTTCAAATATACCATATTGTTGTGTTAGTTATAGTTATCATGTTGTAGAAAACACCCCTAGTACTTATTTAATCCATAACTGGAAGTTTGTACGTTTTGACCATCTTCATCCAATTAACCCTTCCCTCCCCCTACTCTCTACCTCTGATAAACACAAACCTGATCTCTTTCTATGAGCTTTTGTTTCTGTTTTTCAGATTGCTCATATAAGTGAGATCACTCCGTATTTGTCTCTCTCTGACTTATTTCACTAAGAATAATGCCCTCAAAAGCCGATCTGCATAGTCGAAATGGCAAGGTTTTTTCTTTTTTTTTCTTTTTTTCCTTTTTTAATGCTGGGATAATAGTCGTGTGTGTTTGTGTGTGTGTGTATACAAGCAATTTTTCTTTATCCATTTATCTGTTGATGGACACTTAGATTGTTTCCATGTCTTGGTTCCCATGTTTCCATGTCTTGTCTTATAAATAATGCTGTATGAACATTGGGATGCAGGTATCTCTTTGGCATAGTATTTTTGTTTCCCTTAGATATATTCTCAAAAGTGAAATTTCTGGAACATATGGTTGTTCTATTTTTAATTTTTTTAAAAGAATTTATTTATTTATTTGACAGACAGAGATCACCAGTAGGCAGAGAGGCAGACAGAGAGAGGAGGAAGCAGGTCCCCCGCTGAGCAGAGAGCCCGATGCAGGGCTCAATCCAAGGACCCTGGGATCATGATCTGAGCCGAAGGCAGAGGCTTTAACCCACTGAGCCACCCAGGCGCCCCTATTTTTAATTTTTTTGAGGGACATCCATACTTTTTTTCCATAATGACTGTACCCATTTATATTCCCAGGAAATATGTAAAGGGTTTCTTTTTCTCCACATCCTTGTCAACCTTTGTTATCTCTTGTCCTTTTGATCATAGCCATTCTGACAAGCATGAGGTGATATCTCACGGTTTTGACTTTCACTTTCCTAATGATTAGTGACATTGAGCACCTTTTTATATACCTGTTGGCCATTTGTATATCTTCTTGGAAACATATCTATTCAAGTCCTTTGTCCATGTTTTCACTGAATTATTTGCATTTTTTATTTGTTTGCTGGTAAGTTGTATGCATTCTTTATATGTTTTGGATATTAACCCCTTATGAAATATATGGCTTCTGATTATTTTTTCCCATTCCATAGGTTATCTTCCCATTCATAGGTTATCATAGGTTATCAGACTCCCCACTGAGCAGGGAGCACCACATGGGGCTCCAGCTCAGGACCCTGAAATCATGACCTAAGCTGAAGGCAGAGGCTTAACCAACAGAGCCACCCAGATGCCCCCAAATATAACCTTCTTAAGAAAGCCTTCTCTAAATGCTCTATTTAAAGTTCACCTGCTTTTTACTCTATTATCTATCTTACCCTGTGTCTGTATATATTTTCATGGTACTTATAACTTCTTAGCATTCTATTGTATGACAATATATTCAATTAATTATTTTTCTAACCTACCAGAATATAGGCTCTAAGTAGGCTTGAATTATAATTTTGTCTCCACTACTGGATTACAGTGACCAAAAGAATGCATGGCATTTAACAGGTACTCATAACTATTTTCTGAATGAATAGCATAGGAACAATATGGCTGAGAAATGATTCAAGAGAAAAATAGGGGTTTAAATAGTTCTAGGCACTTTGAATAACATATGTTTGAAGTCAGAAGCATACTGGGATTTTGAGTAACCAAAAGAATACCAGGTAGACAGGATATGGATGAATAATACTAAAGTACACATGGGAAAGAATACTTAGGGGATCCACAGTTTAGATCTGGATTATGCTAAATGTTAAAGTCCATACTATGAACCATTCTATGAATTTTATCTTAAATTGATCAGGAAGCCATTGAAGGATTTTAAACAGGAAAATGACATGAATCCATTGTGTTTTAAAAATATTTATGAAGGAATGAAAAAACGTTCTTGGAATGGAAACATATGTCATTTTACAAACAGAGCTCAAAAATAGAAATGGAAAATCTCTGCTGTGATACTAGCTGTGCTAAAAACATTCTAAGAGACTATACAAATATATCAAAGATTTCATTTTAAGCTTATAAACAAGGTTCATAATATAGATAACACTATGAATAATCAAATTCACATCATTTAAAATGTGGAACATTTAACTTAGTTTACTCTCCTTGGCTTTGTATTCTAAAAATGTGTTCCCGGAGTAACATGCCTTCATGGAATAATGATAGACTGTATGTGAGTTCATTTCATGATTAAGAAGACTTCTTTCTTATCTCTTCTGAATGGAAAAGTCAATAATCTTAAAACAGCAAATATAATTTCCAATAAAAACATTAAATATATTAGAAAATTTCTTTCATCTCTGTGTCTGTACATGACTATAGTCCATTATTATATATTAATGTTTTTATAGAGCCTCAGCACTAATTCAAAATAATTCAGTCCTATGAGTTTGTCTGAAACAAAATATATGTCCTCAATATATCACAAAAATAATTTAACAGAAGGCACCAATATCAGTACACACAACTTGCAGCAGCAGTGCCAGAGTCTGAAGTTTGATTCTTTAAAGAAAATATCTGCACCCTCACTGAAAGAATTAAGTGTTGCTCTCCTTCCCTTGTCCCTCTCCACTTTGGGGCACTTCAACATTTATCAACTATGAGTAAGTATGCCATTTACACTTAGAGATACAAACATATGTCTATAGGTCATAGACATATAGATAATGATACATTTGGAATATGCCAAGTCCTAAATGAAATAATCAATTCCCTTAACAATTCCAACATGATAATCCTTTACCATACCTGAGAAAGAATCTATCCCTAAAGCACGTTTATTCTACTAGAGGGGGAAAAACAGGATTGAAATAGGAATAAGATAGCCCCTAAATGTCATAGGAACCACTTGACATGATGCTTTGCTGCTGAAATGAATTAAGTAACTTCTTCCTTGCTCCATTTGTTCTAATTTCTCTCTGAAGACAGTAAGCCATTGCATGAGCACTCTTTGGTAATGAAAACATGAATCTAGTGGGGAAATTGCCAAGTATTTTTTTGATTTTTGTAGTGAGAGAGTAGAAAACTTTGTTGAACAAGTCCACCAAGGCATAAATTGGAAGTATTCATTCCCCAAAAGAATATCCATTTGCAGGACACCTAGGTGGCTCAGTCAGTTCAGTATATGCCTTAGGCTGAGGTCATAATCCCAGTGTCCTGGGATGGAGGTTCACATCAGGTTCCCTGCTCAGAGGCAAGCCTGTTTCTCGATTTCCCCTCCCCCCCACTTGTTCTTGCTCTCTCTCCAATAAATAAATCTTTATATATATATATATGGTGCTATGAAAGGGAAATAAGCAGTGGGTATACAAAGTAATATATGACTTAAAAACTCTAAATTCTCCTTTTATTTCATCTTTAGATAGATGTAAATTTTTATATTTAGTATGTATACATTTATATTTCATAGTTAAAATCTATTTGTGTATTTTAATAAATTCTTGTGAAATATTCTTGGGCAGTGTATTTAGTAAGGGTTGATTACTAGCCCTAATTTTAGCAATGTGGATAAGAATATATTTCAGAAGATTGTTGTAAAAATAAAAAGGAATAATACTGGGAGAAAATCATATTAGAGTTGGAATAATCATCCATTTTGGTGAGAATTTTTTCACACTCTTCAATTTCTGTATAGGAATTTCAAATGTGCCATCTTTGCTTTTTGGGGATGGTTCACCATGCATTAGAAACCAATCAATAACAGGTAGCACTGTGTTACTGATCATCACCACATAACTTCAAACTTTCCACAATTCACATTAATCATCAATAACAAGTTAAGAAAAGCAACATTTGTAGAATATTTTAGAAAATCTTGCTATTCATTTTTCCTTTAATATTAACATTCTTAAGCTTTTCTGTCCATAATAATTACAACATGAGACAAGTCTAAATATATACATTCCCAGGCACATATCTAAGAGATTTTGATTCACTAGGTTTGAGAATGGATTTGGGAATCATCCTTTTCATCAAATGTCCTCACTGATAGTGAGGTAGGCCTTTTACATATTGTCTTTAACAGACACTATTTTGGTTTATCACTCCTTGTCAAGTAATTAGTTACTATTTTTATTGGTTATTTTTATATTTTTTTAAAGAATAAGTGACATATGAGTTTCAAGTGTAGAGCAAAATGATTCAGTTAACATCCACCAGATAGAGTTCAACATTTTTTTTCTTATAATGGGAACTTTTAAGATCTACTCTTGTAGCAACTTTTAAATATACAATGCGGTATTATTAACTATAGTCAACATGCTATACATTGCATTACTGTGACACTTATTTTATGACTAGAAGCTTGTAACTTTGACTACTTTCACCCATTTTGATCACCCCTTGCCTCTGGCAACATCACCAATCCGTTCTCTGTATCTATGAGTTTGTGCTTTATTTATTTATTTTTTGAATCCACATATAAATAAGATCATACAGTATTTGTCTTTCATTGTCTGACTCATTTCTAATAGGATAATGCCCTCAAGGCCCATCCATATTATCAAAAAAAGGCAAGATTTTCTTATTTTTATGCTTGACTAATATACTATTTCATATATGTATATGTAATGGAATATTGTTCACAATGTTTTATAAATTAATTTGTTTATTTCCATTTTCATTTGTCTCAATGTATTTTTTTTTTTTAATTTATCTCTTGGTTTCTTTTTTGACCAATTGGTTGTTTAGGAGTATGTTGCTAAGTAATTGGCTATTGGAACAAATGAGAAGAACTTATCAGTATTATTCATAAACATTTTTTTAAAGATTTTATTTATTTATTTGACAGAGAGAGATCACAAGTAGACAGAGATGCAGGCAGAGAGAGAGAGAGAGGGGAGGAAACAGACTCCCCACTGAGCAGAGAACCTGATGCGGGGCTTGATCCCAGGACCCTGGGATCATGACCCGAGCCAAAGGCAAAGGCTTTAACACACTGAGCCACCCAGGCGCCCCCATAAACATCTTTAATGTGTATGTGACTCTAGCTTTAAGAGAAATCAGAGTCAAGAAAGTCAGGAAGGGAAGATTGACCTGTGAAGTTTTTAAAAAGCAACACAGTTGATTTTTTTTTTATTGAATTTTAAAATTTTTTAATAAACTTATAATGTATTTTTATCCCCAGAGGTACAGGTCTGTGAATCGCCAGGTTTACACATTACACAGCACTCATCATAGCACACACCCTCCGCAATGTCCATATCCCCAACAACCTCTCCTGTCCACCCTCCCTCCAGCAACTCTCAGTCTGTTTTTTGAGATTGAGTCTTTTATGGTTTCTCTCCCTCCCAATCCCATCTTCTTTCATTTTTTCTTTTCCTACCCCCTAAATCCCTGACATTGCATCTCCACTTCCTCATATCAAAGAGATCATATGATAGTTGTCTTTCTACGATTGACTTATTTCACTAAGCATAATACCCTCTAGTCCCATCCATGTCATTGTAAATGGCAAGATTTCATTTCTTTTGATGGCTGCATAGTATTCCATTGTGTATATATACCACTTCTTCTTTATCCATTCATCTGTTGATGGACATCTAGGTTCTTTCCATAGTTTGGCTATTGTAGACATTGCTGCTATAAATATTCAGGTGCACGTGCCCCTTCGGAGCACCACGTTTGTATCTTTAGGATATATAGCCAGTAGTGCAATCGCTGGGTCATAAGGTAGCTCTATTTTCAGTTTTTGAGGAACCTCCACACTCTTTTCCAGAGTGGTTGCACCAGCTTGCATTCCCACCAACAGTGTAGGAGGGTTCCCCTCTCTCCGCATCCTCGCCAGCATCTGTCATTTCCTGACTTGTTAATTTTAGCCATTCTGACTGGTGTGAGGTGGTATCTCATTGTGGTTTTGATTTGTATTTCCCTGATGCCGAGTGATGTGAAGCATTTTTTCATGTGTCTGTTGGCCATCTGGATGTCTTCTTTGTAGAAATGTCTGTTCATGTCCTCTGCCCATTTCTTGATTGGTTTATTTGTTCTATGGGTGTTGAGTTTGCTAAGCTCTTTATAGATTTTGGATACTAGCCCTTTATCTGATATATTGTTTGAAAATATCTTCTCCCATTCTGTCAGTTGTCTTTTGGTTTTGTTAACTGTTTCCTTTGCTGTGCAAAAGCTTTTGATTTTGATGAAATCCCAATAGTTTTTGCCCTGGCTTCTGTTGCCTTTGGCGATGTTCCCAGGAAGACGTTGCTGTGGCTGAGGTCGAAGAGGTTGCTGCCTGCATTCTCCTCAAGGATTTTGATGGATTCCTTTCTCACATTGAGGTCCTTCATCCATTTTGAGTCTATTTTCATGTGTGGTGTAAGGAAATAGTCCAATTTCATTTTTCTGCATGTGGCTGTCCAATTTTCCCAGCACCATTTGTTGAAGAGGTGGTCTTTTTTCCATTGGACATTCCTTCCTTCTTTGTCGAAGATTAGTTGACCATAGAGTTGAGGGTCTATTTCTGGGCACTCTCTTCTGTTCCATTGATCTATATGTCTATTTTTGTGCCAGTACCTTACTGTCTTGATGATGACAGCTTTGTAATAGAGCTTGAACTCTGGAATTGTGATGCCATCGACTTTGGCTTTCTTTTTCAATATTCCTTCCGCTATTCGAGGTCTTTTCTGGTTCCATATAAATTTTAGGATTATTTGATCTATTTCTTTGAAAAAAAAAAAAAGGATGGGATTTTGATAGGGATTGCATTAAATACATAGATTGCTTTAGGTAGAATAGACATTTTCACAATATTTGTTCTTCCAATCCATGAGCATGGAACATTTTTTCATTTCTTTGTGTCTCCCTCAATTTCTTTCCTGAGTACTTTGTAGTTTTCTGAGTATAGATTCTTTGCCTCTTTGGTTAGGTTTATTCCTAGGTATCTTATGGTTTGGGGTGCAATTGTAAATGGGATTTACTCCTTAATTTCTCTTCCTTCTGTCTTGTTGTTGGTGTAGAGAAATGCAACTGATTTCTGTGCATTGACTTTATATCCTGACACTTTACTGAATTCCTGTACAAGTTCTAGCAGTTTTGGAGTGGAGCCTTTTGGGTTTTCCACATATAATGTCATATCACCTGCAAAGAGTGATAGTTTGACTTCTTCTTTGCCAATTTGGATGCCTTTAATTTCTTCTTGTTGTCCGATTGCTGAGGCTAGGACTTCTAGTACTGTGTTGAATAGCAGTGGTGATAACGGACATCCCTGCCGTATTCCTGACCTTTGCGGAAAAGCTTTCAGTTTTTCTCCATTGAGAATGATATTTGCAATGGGTTTTTCATTGATGGCTTTGATAATATTGAGGTATGTGCCTTCTATCCCTACACTTTGAAGAGTTTTGATCAGGAAGGGATGCTGCACTTTGTCAAATGCTTTTTCAGCACATTGAGAGTTTCATATGGTTCTTGTTCTTTCTTTTATTAATGTATTGTATCACATTGATTGATTTGCAGATGTTGAACCAACCTTGCAGCCCTGGAATAAATCCCACTTGGTCGTGGTGAATAATCCTTTTATGTACTGTTGGATCCTACTGGCCAGTATTTTGGTGAGAATTTTCGCATCTGTGTTCATCAAGGATATTGGTCTGTAATTCTCTTTTTTGATGGGATCCTTATCTGGTTTTGGGATCAAGGTGATGCTGGCCTCATAAAATGAGTTTGGAAGTTTTCCTTCCATTTCTATTTTTTGGAACAGTTTCAGGAGAATAGAAATTAATTCTTCTTTAAATGTTTGGTAGAATTCCCTTGGGAAGCTGTCTGGCCCTGGACTTTCATTTGTTTGGAGATTTTTGATGACTGTTTCAATCTCCTTACTGATTATGGGTCTGTTCAGGTTTTCTATTTTTCCTGGTTCAGTTGTGGTAGTTTATATGTCTCTAGAAACATATCCATTTCTTCCAGATTGTTGAATTTGTTGGCGTAGAGTTGCTCGTAGTATGTTCTTATAATTGCTTGTATTTCTTTGGTGTTGGTTGTGATCTCTCCTCTATCATTCATGATTTTATTTATTTGTGTCCTTTCTCTTTTCTTTTTGTTAAGTGGGGCCAGGGGTTTGTCAATCTTATTAATTCTTTCAAAGAACCAGCTCCTAGTTTCATTGATTTGTTCTATTGTTTTTTTTGGTTTCTATTTCATTGATTTCTGCTCTGATCTTTATGACTTGTCTTCTCCTGCTGGGTTTAGGCTTTCTTTGTTGTTCTTTCTCCAGCTCCTTTAGGTGTAGGGTTAGGTTGTGTATTTGAGACCTGTCTTGTTTCTTGAGAAAGGCTTGCACAGCTATATATTTTCCTCTCAGGACTGCCCTTGTTGTGTCCCACAGATTTTGAACCATTGTGTTTTCATTATCATTTGTTTCCATGAATTTTTTCAATTCTTCTTTAATTTCCTGGTTGACCCATTCATTTTTTAGAAGGATACTGTTTAGTCTCCATGTATTTGCATTCTTTCCAAATTTCCTCTTGTGATTGAGTTCTAGCTTCAGAGCATTGTGGTCTGAAAGTATGCAGGGAATCATCTCAATCTTTTGGTACCGGTTGAGACCTGATTTATGACCCAGGATGCGGTCTATTCTGGAGAATGTTCTATGTGCACTAGAGAAGAATGTGTATTCTGTTGCTATGGAATGGAATGTTCTGAATATATCTATGATGTCCATCTGGTCCAGTGTGTCATTTAAGGCCTTTATTTCCTTGTTGATCTTTTGCTTGGATGATCTGTCCATTTCAGTGAGGGGAGTGTTAAAGTCCCCTACTATTATTGTATTATTGTTGATGTGTTTCTTTGACTTTGTCATTAATTGGTTTATATATTGGCTGCTCCCATGTTAGGGGCATAGATATTTAAGATTGTTAGGTCTTCTTGTTGGACAGACCCTTTGAGTATGATATAGTGTCCTTCCTCATCTCTTATTATAGTCTTTGGCTTAAAACCTAATTGATCTGATAGAAGGATTGCCACCCCAGTTTTCTTCTGATGTCCATTAGCATGGTACATTGTTTTCCATCCCCTCACTTTAAATCTGGAGGTGTCTTCGGGTCTAAAATGAGTTTCCTGTAGGCAGCATACTGATGGGTTTTATTGTTTTATCCATTCTGATACCCTGTGTCTTTTGATTGGGGCATTGAGCCCATTAACATTCAGGGTAACTATTGAGAGATATGAATTTAGTGCCATTGTATTGCCTGTAAGGTGACTGTTCCTGTATATTGTCTCTGTTCCTTTCTGATCTACTACTTTTAGGGTCTCTCTTTGTTTAGAGGACCCCTTTCAATATTTCCTGTGGAGCTGGTTTGGTGTTTGCAAAGTCTTTCAGTTTTTGTTTGTCCTGGAAGCTTTGTATCTCTCCTTCTATTTTCAATGATAGCCTAGCTGGATATAGTATTCTTGGTTGCATGTTTTTCTCATTTAGTGCTCTGAATATATCATGCCAGTTCTTTCTGGACTGCCAGGTCTCTTTGGATAAGTCCGCTGCCAATCAAATGTTTTTACCCTTGTATGTTACAGACTTCTTTTCCCAGGTTGATTTCAGGATTTTCTCTTTGTCACTAAGACTTGTAAATTTTACTATCAGGTGACGGGGTGTGGACCTATTTTTATTGATTTTGCATCTCCTGGATTTTGATGTTTGTTCCCTTTGCCATATTAGGGAAATTCTCTACAATAATTCTCTCCAATATACCTTCTGTTTGTTCCCCTCTCTCTTTCTTCTTCTTCTGGAATCCCAATTATTCTAATGTTGTGTCATCTTATGGTGTCACTTATCTCTCAAATTCTCTCCTCGTGGTCCAGTATTTGTCTCTCTTTTGCTCAGCTTCTTTATTCTCTGTCATTTGGTGTTCTATGTCACAAATTCTTTCTTATGCCTCATTTATCCTAGCAGTAAGAGCTTCCATTTTTGATTGCACCTCATTAATAGCTTTTTTTTATTTCAATTTGGTTAGATTTTAGTTCTTTTATTTCTCCAGAAAGGGCTTTAATCTCTCTGGAGAGGGTTTCTCTAATATCTTCTATGTCTTTTTTGAGCCCGGCTAGAACCTTGAAAATCGTCATTCTGAACTCTAGATCTGTCATATTACCAATGTCTGTATTGATTAGGTCCCCAGCCTTTGGTACTGCCTCTTGTCCTTTTTTTTGTGGTGAGTTTTTCCGCCTTGTCATGTTGTCCAGATAAGATTTGCTTTCTCCTCCTCTGGAATTCCGCTGTTCTCCTTGGTGAGTGAAGTTGGTCTTGGCTGGGTTTCTTTTGATCTTCTGGGGGAGGGGCCTGTTGTAGTGATTCTCAAATGTCTTTGCCCAAGACAGAATTGCACCACCCTTACCAGGGCCCGGGCTTAGTAATCCGCTCTCATTCACTTTTGGGAGCTTTTGTCCCCTGAGCACTTTCTGTAGAGTTCCAGAGGACAGGAATGAAGATGGCGACCTCCCAGTCTGGCCTGGAGGAGCCGAGAGCTCAGGGTCCCGCTTCTCAATGCACCCTCAGAGAAAAGTGCCCAACCGCCCCCATCTCCCTGGCCTCTGGTCGCGCTTGGAAAAAAGCACTCAATCGATCGTGGTTGGAGAAAAGTGCTCAGTCACTCCTTCTCCCTGGCCTCCGGCCGCACTCGGAGCTCACCTAGCCTGTGCCCAGTTCAAGGTAACCCTGAGCTGAGAGCTCACTCCTTGGCTCTCTCTGCAGCCAGCTTCCCTGCTCTAATACCTGTGAGCTCTGCAACACTCAGACACCCCCGATCCTTCTGTGACCCTGCGGGACCTGGGGCCATGCTGACCCCTGTGGGCTTCACCCTGGTTTAGCCTCTGGAGCAATGTCCCTCCATGCAGCAGACTTTTAAAAGTCTTGATTTTGTGCTCCTTTGCTCCACTGCTTGCCGGGAGCCAGCCCCTCTCCCCGCGGTCTATCTTCCCGTCGCTTTGGATTTACTTCTCCGCAGGTCCTACCTTTCAGAAAGTGATCGATTTTCTGTTTCTAGAATTGTTGCTCTTCTTCTCTTCGATTTCCCATTGGATTTGTAGGTGTTCACAATGGTTAGATAAGCTATCTAGCTGATCTTCTGCTACCTGATGTCATCTCAGCCTGCTACTTCTCTGCTATCTTGACTCCTCCCCCAACACAGTTGATTTTAATATACAAACTCTTCCCATTTTAAGAACTTCCATTCTAAATAATTTATAGTTTTCTGAATATAGAACTATCCATGCAGTTGATTGAAGTTCTTATGGAAGTAATCCCCTGTGGCTTCAACAGCTACTACAATAGCATCCTATTGTTTCTCTCCACTTCCAGTTTGTGTGTGGGTCTTCTGTTTCTTCCACTGAATCCAGAGCAATAATTTTTTTTAACATTTTATTTATTTTTAATTGAACAAGTGACAGAGGGGAGAGTGTGCATGTGTGGGTCAGGAGCCAGAGCAGAGGAAGGAGAGAGAAAATCTCAACAGGCTCCATGCCCAAAATGGATCCTGATTTGGGGCTCGATCCCATGACCCTGAGATCAGGACCTGAGCTGAAATCAAGGGTCAGATGTTTAATCAGCTGAGCCACACACCCCCAGAGCAATAATTTCAAAATGCTTATTTGGTAATGCCTTTGCCCCTGCGTAAAAGCAGATTTTCTTTTCATTATATTTAGGATAATGGCCAAATTCATTACCATGGTTAGTTAATGAAATAGCATGGGCATCCATGCCTGGGCTGCCTACTACATACCTCAGTTTCCTTGTCCTTTGCATTCTCTGGCACTCTCCTTCCATTCTTTAACTTCCGCATCTGCCTCAGGCCTTTATACATGTAGTACCCTCTACCTGCCCTCCTCCCTGTCACACACACACTCTTCTCTCTGTCCGTTTGATATTTCCTTCTGATCTGAACTCAAACTCACTTCTTCATGGAATCTTTATCTAATCTTCCTAAACAGGTCAATTCTTCTGACTCTGTGATCTCATATACCTTGTATCTTTCAGTAATAGCACTTACCACATATTAATTTCAATATATTATTATATATGTGTTGTTTCTTTAGTGTTTATCTCATCCAGATGGTGATAACATCCCTGAGCCAGGTACTAAAATATATATCTATATCTATATCTATATCTATATCTATAATCTTTTTTAGGATAACCATTCATATACACACACACACACACACACACACACACATACATACATACATTTTGGTCCAATGTGTCATCCTATTGCTACTTCATTAGCACACAGTAGATTCTCAGTATATACTAGTGAATGGATGGGAAAAAAAAACAGCATTTTCACAATTAGTGGTTCATCAATTATGTTAATATTTTTATGAGTTGTCATTAATAAATTTATAACTACTCTAGTTTATGGTAATGAAAGTTTCTACTCTCTAGAATTACAATGCATATATGCCATTTTGAAAGTCATTTTAGGTCCAGAGATAGTGATCCAGGTTATTTTGGAGCTTCTTAGAATTGCCTATAAATCCCTTCAGTGTTAATTTTTATTTCATTTCTTTCTTTAAGAAAATAAGATATTCCCTACATGTATTACCAAATAAAGTTTTATTTAATATAAGAATAATAATGGTGGTATTTGGCTTTTATTACCAAATTTGGTTTATATAATTATAAACTGACAGTAACTCTCAACAAGTTTACCAGTTATCTTCCAAGTTCTCATTTGCCTGCCAAATTCTATCTTAATTCTAATTTTTCTTGATGTTTTCTGAAGTTATTGGCATAACTGTTCTTCAAATGCTATTTTCCTTTGATTTTCATGAAATGCCTCCTGGCTACCACACTTTACCCATCTTTCCTATATCTACCCTTGACACATTAGGTTTTCCTTGGGATTTACTTTTTAGCATTCATTTTAACTTTAGATATTTAACCTATGAAATTTCATCCATGACTATGATTTTTAACACCAGAAGTGCTCTGGTTTATCTCTAGGTATTATATTTCTCTTGAGTGCTAAATCAATATATTTAATTTAATTAATTAAAAACTGTTTTGAGGATGTCATATTTGCCAGACATTATTGAGTTATTGGACATACAGTGCCTATACCTCATTCTTAAATGCCTAGATACCATTGATATCTGAAACTCAATGTGTCCCCAACTGAATTTATCAGATTACCTTCTCCGAATTACTACCAAGCCCCAGAACATCCTATTGCTCCTTTTTTATTTTTTTTTCCAGTTTTGGTAAGATATAATTGATACATAACATTGTATAAATTTAAGATGTACAATATAGTGTTTTGACTTACATATACTATGAAATGATTACCATAACATGTTTAATTAACATCCTTCATCTCATATAGATGAAAAAAGAAAAAAAAAGTTGGTTCTTTGGTGTATGTGTGATGAGAATTCTTAGGATTTACTCTCTTAACTTTCAAACATGTCATACAGTAGTGACAGCAATAGTCATCATGTTGTACATTGTATACCTAGTACTTATATCAAAACTGTAAATTTGTACCTTTTGTCCACATTCATCCAATTCTCCTTCACCCAACCCTCCCATCTCTCTCTCTCTCTTTTTTTAAGATTTTATTTATTTATTTATTTATTTATTTATTTATTGGGGGGGGGGAATACAAGAAGGACGAGAGGGAGAAGCAGGTTTTCCGCCAAGTAGGGAGTCTGAGGTGGGCCTTGATCCCAGGACCCTTGGACCAGAGCCAAAGGCAGCCACTTAATGACTGAGCCACCCAGGTGCCCAACCCTCCCATCTCTAATAAACACAAATCTGATCTGTTTTTCTATGAGCTGATTCTTGTTTTTCTTTCTTTTTTTTTTTTTTTTTTAGATTCCACATACAAGTAAGATCATGTAGTATTTGTCTTTCTCTGCCTTATTTAACTTAGCATAATGCCTTGAAGATTCATCCATGTTGTTGGAAATGACAAGATTTCCTTCTTTTCTGTGGCTGAATAATATCATGTGTGTGTGTGTGTGTGTGTACAGTTTCTTTATCCAGTCATCTGTCGATGAACACTTGTTTTCATGTCTTGTCTGCTGTAAGTAATGCTGCTGTGACCATGAGGTGCAGATCTCTTTGACATAGTGTTTTTGTTTCCTTCAGATGTATTTCAGAAGTAGAATTGCTGTTAGTTCTATTTTTAATTTTAACCTCCATACTATTTTCCATAGTGACTGCTCCCATTTACTTACCCACCAACAGTACACTTGGGTTACCTTTTCTCCACAGCCTCACCAGCTTTTACATCATCTTTTTTATGAAAACCATTCCAATAAGCATGAAATGAGATCTCATTTTGGATTTGATTTGCATTTCCCTGATGATTAGTGATGTTGGGCACATTTTCATGTCCCCATTAACTATTTGTATACTGTTTTTGGAAAGATGTCTACTCAGTCCTTTGCTCATTTTTTCATTAGATTAGTTTTCCTGTTGAGTTGTAGAAGTTCTTTATGTATTTTGGATATCAACTTCTTATCAGATATGATTTTCAAATTTCTTTTCTCCATTCTGTAAGGTGTTTTTTTTTTTTTTCCATTTTACTGATTTTTGTTTGACTTTTGCTGTGCAGTAGCTTTTTGGTTTGGTGTAGCCCTTTATCTGTAATGTCTTTTGCCAATATCTTCTCCCACTCCATGGATTGCTACTTAGGTTTGTTGAATGTTTCCTTTGCTGTGCAGAAGCTTTTGTCCTGATAAAATCCCAAAAGTTCATTTTTGCTTTTGTTTAACTTGCTTTTAGAAACATGTCTTCAAAGAAGTTGCTGTGGCCAAGGTTGAAGAAGTAACTGCCTATGTTCTCCTCTATGATTTTAATGGATTCCTGTCTTAAATTGAGGCCTTTCATCCATTTTGAGTTTATCTTTGTGTATGGTGTAAGAAAATGGTCCAGTTTCATTCTTCTGTATATAGCTACCCAATTTTACCAGCACCACTCATTGAAGAGACCATCCTTTTTCCATTGGATATTTTATCCTGATTTGTCAAGGGTTCATTGACCACAGAATTGAGGATCCATTTTGGAGTCTGTCTATTCTGTTCCATTGGTCTATGTGTCTGTTTTTGTGCCAATACCATGCTGTCTTGGTGATCACAACTTTGTAATATAGCTTGAAGTCAGGCAACATGATGTCCCCAGCTTTGTTTTTTTCTTTTTCAACATTCTCTTGGCAACTCAGGGTCTTCTCATCCCATACAAATTTTAGGATTGTTTGTTGCAGCTCCTTAAAAAAAAATCTCAATGGTATTTTAATAGGGATGGCACTAAAAATGTAGATTGCTCTGGGAAGGATAGACATGTTAACAATGTCTATAAAAATCTTACTACTATTTCTTCTGAAATGTCTCTCTAATTCCATAACTACTGTCACTTACTTTCTTCAATCCTTATGTGTTAACTGAACTATAACAACTGAGAGACTAAATGCATAAATTGACAATGACCAGGCCATGTATAAAACCAGAACTCTGTCCCACAACCTGCAACAACCACCCTAGGAAACCAACCCTTTTATGTACAATAAATAGCCCAAAAAGCCAGGCTACCATAGGTTAGATTTTTAGGAAGTCAGAACAAAATCTGTAGTAACAATACAGGGGCTAAACAATAGTTGCTGTAACAATTGGCCCAAATAAGCAAGACTTGGTTAATTTTTATTTTAATTTTAATTTTTATAATAGGACCAACCAGAGAGAGATGAGTATGTACCATAAACCAATCACACAGGATTCCTTGCTTCCAATTAGAATACCTTCTACTGAAGCTTTTCTTTCTCCCATTACCCACCCATCTGCCTGCCTTTGAGGCTCTGCCAAAATACAAGTGACAGTGACTGATTCCCTGGTTGTGGACAAGCTCTGAATAAATAGCCATTGCTTGTTCTCATTTGGGTTGCTCTTCACTTATTTCTGCACAACAAAACCCTAACTAGTCTCTCCATGGTCTGGATACTTCCAAACAATTTTGTGCAACAAGTACAGTGATATTCCAGAACCTGGAACCTGTATTGTTGTTGATCTGAATATTTTTTAGTGGCTCCTCATTGCCTTGGGGATCAAAGTAAAATGCTTAAGCTGAGCTCACAAGACCCCTGTCTCAACACTTACCATTCTCTCAAGTAAACATCTTGCTGATCTCATGATATGCCAAGCACTGTCATTCCTCCAATTGTTTTTAACAATCTGGTGTAATTTCTTTTAATGAGTTTCCTACCTTTATCCACCTGTTTAATTCCAATTTTATCCTTCTTGACTGGGTTAACTATCTTCTCCTTTAAGAATCTTGTGCTACTGCCATGCCTTATTATATTTTTTCTCTTCTATATTCTGACAGCACCTTACCACTTACATTTCTCTCCATACTTCCCTGTTTCACCTTCCATTTTCTCTCATTCTTGTTGCCTTGGGTTTCTACATCCTCAATCAAATACTAGTAATAATCCTTGCCTCAGGTTTTGTTTCCTAGGGATCAAGGTCTAAAATAAGGTGAATATAACATTAGCCTGCAAGAAGAGCTGGTAATTTAAATGAATCAAAAGTGTGGTGTAACCAATGGTAACAGAAATCTTGTCTTTGTCAACATGGAGATTTTAGCTGCTTTATATTGTTACATATAAATCCAATAGGATGCTAAAGTTAAAATCCTAAGAATTTGTGCATGTACTCATTATCCTATGGATAGTCTATGCTAAGAGAGTTTTTAAAAAATCTCAATAGATGCCTGCTAAGAAAGTAAAGCTAGAAATGTGTTTATGTTAACTAACCAATTTAGAAGGCTATTTTATTCCAAGTATATTTGGATTGTGTTCAAAGGATAGAAAAACCAGTGATCTCTGATCTGGTTAAGCCATGTTAGTGGCTAGACCAAGTCTGAGAATATAAGCCATGTGCACATCTCACTTTCCATTTGCCCTTTCCTGTGTTAGTCCTTGAGAACCTCTGACTTAAAGGCTTTGAGGAAAAGCATGAACAAAAGGTATAATCAAATACAGAGAACAGACATTTGCTGCAATTGATGCCTGACAAAGTCATAAACCGTACGTGAACATTGGAGACATATGCTTGCCACAGTAGGAGTAAATAGGCCTGCTACTGCAGAACCCATGAAGGCAAGGATCCTGTGGAGTCTTTTGAAAATTCTATACAGAAAAGGAAGTGTTTCTTGTGTCCAAATACGTGCACTGCTTGATTTTTATTTTTTTAAATAGAAAACCATCATCTCAACCAGAGTAGACTGTTTATCAATGAGCATACTCCAAAGGCACCTTAATCTACTTGAAAATAACATTAAATTTGGTGTCATAATATGCTTCAAAAGAGTAACTCTGTACATGGAGAAATTTGCAGTTCAGAAGTCCTAGTTTATGTGACAGGTAGAAAGAATTTAACTGAAAGGTTGGTATGGGGCTGTGCCTGGCTGACAGAGTCCTCCCTGTTATCAGTATGAAGTATAACAAGAGGAAAGAAGAAACAAGTTTCATTGCTAGATGCTAATAAAACTTCAAATAGGTGGTAAACTTGTAGCTTTTTAAGGCACTGATCCATGGGATTCTAAGCCATTTTTCAAAATGAAAAAAATATCGGAGAGACTCTTCTATACAAAATTTAGAATGATATTCTAACATAATATTTCTATTTACAGTACTAGTGTGTTTTTAAAATATATTTGAAAGAACCAGTGAGACAGTTTTTATTATTTATGTATTTTTACAATTCCTAATAATTTGATATATAAAGCCCTTATAGGTAGATGAACAAAAGTAAGCAGTTGTATAACAGGTATTAAAATGACCAATGAATATCCATATGCTCATTTTGAAAAAAAAAAAAAAAAACATTCACTTAGTCTGTCATAGGTCACAGAAATTGATAGCAAGTTCATAGTTAGTTACTTCTCTAACACAGATTCTCAAGAAGACCTTAATGGGAGGATTTTTAGAATTTGCTCCTGTAAGTCATTTTGTAAGAAATTGGTATAGGTATTCTAGCTGAACAAAAAATCTCCAGAAATTAACTGAAAGTCTATGGTTTAAAAAAAAAACAATAACAAAATTATTTACATTTAAGAAAGAAAAACAAAGGCTCTCTAGGTGTCTGTAACTGTCCTTACTTATCCTCTAATTAAAAATGACTTTATAAAAATAAAGATGTTAATTATAAAAATACTGTTTTCTTCTAGGTAAAGGCATGTTTAGAACCAATTAACATGCCAAATTCTTAATTTACATAGTCACATTAAATTCTTACAACAATTCTATGACAAAGATACATTCTGTTTTACAGATAGGAAAAATGAGATTAATATCCTTGTTATGACAGCTACTAATTAGCAAATGCAAAATCAAGAGGTGCTTGATTCCAGAAACTTGTTTGGTTTTTTTGTTTTGTTTTGTTTAAGAATTTATTTATTTATTTGACAGAGAGAGATCACAAGTAGGCAGAGAGGCGGGGTGGGGGGGGGGCGGAAGCAGGCTTCCCGCTGAGCAGAGAGCCTGATGTGGAACTCAATCCCAGGACCCTGAGGTCATGACCTGAGCTGAAGGCAGAGGCTTAACCCACTGAGCCACCCAGGCGCCCCAGAAACTTTTTTTTTGTTTCACCATTATAAAAGCCACTTTCCCATTACAGGATTTATTTACTTTATTTGTTCAAAATGCCAGCAATGTAGGTACTACGGATGGGAAAGAGTACCCTCTCAGGCTAGCAGAGCTCTAATAAATGAAATCTTTTCAAACCTAGAAATCAGACAAGATTTTTTTTTTAAAGATTTTATTTATTTATTTGTCAGAGAGAGAGGGAGAGAGAGTGAGCGAGCATAGGCAGAGGGAGAAGCCTGCTTCTCCATAAAGAAAACTTACACAGTTGACCCTCCAAAATCATATTATTTCTACACGGCACTATTCCAAGTAAAGATAAATGGTAAGGAATAATTTGTCATTTGTTTAAAGCAGACTATGGTTGAGGACCATGACAGGAATGATTTAATGAGAAAATTGCAGAAATGATCAATGGACAGAGAGGAGCATCAGGACAAACTGTGGCCAAGTGAATGACAAGAATAAAATATTTAGCCTGAAAGGTGACAATAATTAAAAAAATACAAGGATATTGGCTAAAAGGGGCTAGAGAAATATTTGGCTTATAATTTCTTCTATTTAGCAGAAAGAGATATTATTATATCCTAATTTTGAAGGCAAGAATTATATATTGCTAGAATTTTGCGTTCAATTATGCTGTCATTTATACAATGAGAACTAAAAATCTCAGAACTAAAAATCTTGCAGAGACAGAATCATTTGCAAGTATGAGAAACTACTTGAAAATAAGAGCTTACTAAACTTTTAGAAAATTTACACTGAAGAGATATAATAAAAAGCTTATCTTTATCACTTCAATAATATTTAATTTCACTGTAATCATGGTAAACCCTACAGTAGGAGACAGTATATAAAGATTTTATTTTTTTCTGTAAAAAGCTCAGGGAAAATAACACAGTAGCAAGTAATACTTTTAATTGGAGGATTAAATAAGAATAGTTACAGAAAACTAGAACACTCTTCTCTTTGGTTTAAAAAAAGATACTATATTTTTAAACATTTTTGGAAGAGATTTCTTAGAAAACAAGTAGTTTTATTTCTCTACTTGGTGGCAGCCCTGTAGGGTAGACTTAAGATGTGGTGTAGGAAGTAATCTAAGTTCTTTCAGGAATGTTTCCTCTCCCCCCAAAAAGGCTGAATAACTTTGTAAATTCCATAGAAATGTAATTGTATTTCTCTGTTTTACTAAATCAACTATTTGCCTCTTCCATCCTTCACCATCCTCCCCCATACTTAGGGGCGTTTCCAGTGATTTGGCAATTTGTTCATAATAGGGAGAATAATATATAATCAAAACTTGATTTCATGCCTGATTTGATTACAGAGTACTGATTAAACTAATGCTAGTGAATTCTCTTTAATTCAGTGATTAGGAGAGGGGTGTTTTCCTATACATCTTTGAGAGACAAATCACCATAAGACAGACTCCTTGTCCTTACTGATGGGGAGATCTGAATCAGGCATTGTCTAATTTTTTTCATTCTTGTAAATATAAATTTATTAAAAGGCTTTTAGGTTTTCCTCAAAAACTGGGACTTCAGGTCCCTGAGCAAATGGAAGCAAAGTGATCTCCTTGTCTCTTGAGTTTAATGACATTTATTACTTCAGAGTCTTGACAAGTCCCATTATTACATTTCACTTTTTGAAAAGTGGCAGTGTGCAAAGCCTAATACCTGACAAAGCATTATATATCTTGTCCAGTAGGTTTACAAGTTAATTCATTAAACCAAATCATTTTCATTAGAACACTGGCTTCATGTGTTACTACCAGCACTAAAATAAATCATTTTATTCTGTCCATTATGGTAAGTGATACATCTGAAACATTTATTAAGTTAAAGTGTCCTCTCAAATTCTCATGTTCAATTACTCTTGTCACCACTCACTGTGCTGATACTTCTCTCAGGAGTCATTACCTATAAGGATAAATTCCAACTCTGTTTCCTGATATTTATGTTCCTTTGCAGTTTGGTCACAGCCCACTGTTCCAGCCTCATCACCTACTATACTGTACCCAAATCGTTCACAGCAACCAGGCTCACCATCTGAAGGTCTGCAGTGGACCCTGAAGTCTGCATAATACTTCTGCCCCCAACCAGACGCTCCACCTCCTCTTTGTTTAGGAAAACTGTACCCTTCTTTTGAGATCAAATCCAACCTGGCCTCTTTCTACTTCTTAACTGTACTTTTTGTGTACTTTTGCACATTAAAAAAACGTTCTGATGAAAGTCGCTTTGCTGCTACCCTTACTGTGCTGTTGACAGGTATCATTTGCTCACATCTCAGGTGACTACTCCTTGAACTTACAGTTTAGTTTTTAGATTGTATAAGGATATAAACTGCTCTGTTACAGTTTTCCCTAATCACCCAACACTAGCACCAAACACGTAGAGAACAGTGTTCACGTGAAAAAATGTCTCAGGACTTGCATATCATATTTTGCCTGGAGTCAGAGGAGGGGTACTGTGTCTCTACCAAAGGAACTCTAGTAAATTAGCTCTAAGTTCCTGCTTTGCATATTGGTGGTCACTCTTCTCATTTCTTTGAATCTACTGAGGAAATGACATGCCTTAGACCATAGATACTCCCGGTTACATTTTCTCTAATTAGTGAGTAATATTCCCAAGAGAAGTGTTATTTATCGAATCTCTAGCATATATGGGGAATTCTATAAATCCCCAATCTCTAATTCAGCTTTAGCTCTGTGTGTGCTATATATTCCTTGAGTCTTTTGAACTTCACTTTTTGGGTTCACTAAATAGTACTATTATACTATCACCAGTACACCACTACGGTACAAAAGTGTTAAATTAGAAAATATTAACAGAAAGCCGCAGTAAACAGCAGAGACTCCACATTTTACTGAATTTAAGATAGCTGAATCTAGCACTCATTTCCTAAGTGTTGGTATGGTGCAAGAAAATTTTGACCAAAAATATGCACAACAGTTTTGTTTACTAGCTCTCATTGGCTGAGAACATAAGACAGGAATAAAATGTATATTAATAGCTTAAGCTAACAGATTGGTACACATATATGTATGAATATATTTACACATACATATATGTTGAATGTTTCAGAGAAAAATAACATTATAATAAAATAGTTCCCCCAGGATGCTGAAAGAATAGGTTATGCTTATATTAAAAATTAAAACCAAAAAAAAAATAAAACCACTAAATATAAGAGTAAATATGTTTGGATAATTAGTTCAGTTATATAAAATGGATGATTCACAACTTCAGTGATTTTCATGAATTTTCAAAATAATAATAATAATACTTATTAATTCATTTTACTATTTTAGTATCCAAGGATCTAAAAACTCAATCCTGGACATTAGATGCTAACAATATTGAAGAAAAGAGATGTGGATTTAGTAACTATAATATAATGTTGGCTCCTAATTTTTTAATGTGTGAATTTTGCTAAGCTACAATCCCTATTTAATCTATCAAACACTAATGTAGGTGTTACTGTAAAGGTGTTTAATCACAAATGTGATTAAAATCTACAATTAGTTGACTTTGAGTAAAAGAGATTTTCCCAGATAAACTGAATGAGCCTGATTTAATCATTTGAAATGCCTCAAGAGCAGAGCTAAAGCTTCCCTGATAAAGAAGAAATTGCACCTACGGACCGTAGTTGTAGCCTGCCTTTCGTGACCCTGCCTGGTGTATTTGGGACTTTCCTAACCAGCTCCCACAATCCTTCAAGCTAATTCCCTGCAATAGACCTGTTTATTTATGACTCCTCTGGTCTGTGTCCATAGCTAAAGCTTGACTGACTGAATTATGCACACTCAATTTGTGTGCATAAATATGTACCTGTGTAGGGTTATACATATTCATGTATTCAGGTGTGTTAATAGAATGGGCATATAATCTATCCTCCCTCTGATAGGTGGACACTTTTTTTTTTTTTTTTCGTAATCCTGAGGACAAAAGAGTGGCCAGCAATCAGCTAGGTGAAGGGGCTGGACAGAGTGTCAGAAGCATACGAAACATCCTGTGTAATGGCCTGGAGATCAGTATGAGTAGGCTGCTGCCTAGGAACACGAGATGGCATGGAGCCAAGTGTGCAAGTTGCAGAGGACCAAGAGACTCTGGTACTGCTCAGATCCCACTGAATTAACCCTTCCTGAAAAATTTGTATTTTAACTCAGGTTAATGTGAGTAAATCCTGAATTTGCCCTTTTAGGGTCTGTGACCTTGGTCAAGTCCCTTGGCTTTGGTAGTATCCAGAACTTTATTGGTTTTGCCCTCAGTATTAACTTTCCCTCCAATACTTTTTAAAAATACCCAAGGAAGTGGCCTGTTTTTCTAAAGGCCTGCACATAGTATGTACACCCAGGAAAGCTGGTGGGTTGGTGAGTGTCCAGGGCTCTATGGTGAAAGAGGACAGCATCTCTGGCTTATTATTCAACCATGACCACGAAAGTTGGCTTAGACCTGTGCCCAACATCACGTACCACCTCATACGGGCAGCTGAGAACACTGCAAAGGCAATAATAAGGATGGAAAATTCCCCCTTCCAAGTTCTTAAAAAGCCTATTCCCTGGTGCTCAGGTGAAATGGGAGAATTTTGTTTTTATTCTAGGCAAGAGAAGTATGTTGCTTTTCTGAAGGAAGAGTAACAGTTTATGACTAGAGGGATATTTCTTTATGGGTATTTTTTTTGAGATATAATTGACATATAATATTAGTTCCAAGTATACAGATAATTATTTGATATTTATATGTACTGTAAAATGAACACAACAGTAAGTCTAGTAGATATCTATCACCACACCGTTTTTTTTTCTTTTTGCTATGAGAACTTTCAAGTTTTAACTTCTAAGACCCACTGTCTTAACTTCGAAATATATGACACAGTACTATTAACTATGATCACCAAAGTGTACATCATATCCCTTTGACTTATTTATTTTATAATTGGAAATTTGTGCCTTTTGGTCCTCTTCACCCATTTTGCTCACCACCTACTTCTCACCCCACCCCCCACATCTGGCAGCTACCATTTTGTTCTTTCTCTATGAGCTGGATTTTGTTTCATTTCATCTTATTTTTCAAATTCTGCATATAAGTGACTCCAAAATATTTTGTCTTTATCTGTCAGACTCATTTCAGCTTGCATAATGCCCTTGAGGTCCATCCATGTTGTAACAAATGGCAAAATTTCCTTATTTTTGATAGCTGAGTAATATTCTATTTTCTTTATCCATTGATCTGTTGATGAACACTTAGGATATTTCCGTATCTTGGCTACTATAAATGACGTTTCAATGAACATGGAGCTGAAGATAAATTTTCACGTTAGTGTTTTTTTATTTTCTCCCAATAAATACCCAGAAGTGGAATTTCTGGGTCTTATGGTAGTTCTACTTCTCGTAATTCTCTGATGTTCTACATAATTATTATCAGATTAATAAAAGTACTGAAAATGGAACCTTAGTCTCGGTTTGAATTCTCAAAATAGACAGCACTTTTGGTTACAAGGTCTTAACCACTCTTTTTATCTCAATAGTCATTTTTCTTTCTGGTTTTGTAAATGTACTACCCAGTTGCTGCTCATAGTTGTTGCTCTGTATCCTGCCTTAAACTATAATCTTCCATATGGAAAGTTGCCCACATTCAATTATGACATCTTTCCATAGATCTGTTTTGCTATTGATCTGCTTTCTCAGCATATTCAGCAGGTTATGGGGTGTGGTATGTATGTATGTGTGTAGTATTTAATTTTAATTTCACTGTAGTTAACATAGAGTGCAATATTCATTTCAGGTGTATAATATAGTGATTCTACAATTCTATGTATTACTAAATGCTCATCATGATAAATATACTCTTAATCTCCTTCATCTATTTCACTCATCCTTCTATCCACCTCCCCTCTGGTAACCATCAATTTGTTCTCTGGGTTAAGAGTCTGTTTAAGGGGGAAGGCACCTGTGTGGCTCAGTCGGTTGGGCAGCTAATTCTTAATTTTGGCTAAGGTCCTGATCTCAGGTTGTGGGATTGAGACTTGTATCAGGCTTCACAATCAGCAGGGAGTCCACTTGAGATTCTCTTTCTCTCTCTCCCTCTGCCCCTTCCCTCATTTGCATGCTCTCACTCTCTCTCTCTCTCAAATAAATAAATAAATAAATAAATAAATAAATCTTTTAAAAAAAGAGTCTGTTTTTTGGTTTCTCCCTTTTCCTTTCTTCATTTGTTTTGTTTCTTAAATTCCACATATGAGTAAAATCATAAAACATTTGCCTTTGAATGGCTTATTTCACTTAGCATAATATTCTCTAGCTCTACCCATGTTGTTACAAATAACAAGATTTCTTCCTTTTTTATGGCTGAGTAATATTTCATTGTATATATACCACATCTTTACTTATCTATTGATGGACTCTTGGGCTGCTTCCATAATTTTGTAATTGTAAATAATGCTGCAATAAGCATAGGGATTTATATATCTTTTTAAATTAGTATTTTCATATTTTTTGGTTGATACACAGTAGTGGAATTACTGGATCATATGGTAGTTTTATTTTTAATTTTTTAAGGATGCTCCATACTGTTTTCCACAGTAGCTGCACCAGTTTGTATTCCCACCAATAGTGTATGTGGGTTCTTTTTTTTTTTTTTTCCATATTCTCTCTAACATTTGTTTCTTGTGTTTTCAATTTTAGACATTCTGACAGGTATGAGGCTTGTAGTTCTCTTTTTTTGGTAATGTCTTTACCTGGTTTTGTTACCCAGATAATGCTGCCCTTATAGAATGAATCTGGAAGTTGTCCTTCCTCTTCTGTTTTTGGAGTAGTTCAATAAGAATCGGTATTAACTCTTCTTCTTTTAATGTGTGGCAGAATTCACTTGTGAAACTTCCTCCTGGACTTTTGTTTCTTGGGAGATTTTTTTTATTACTGATTCAATTACTGATTACTGGTAATTGGTCCGTTCAGATTTTCTATTTCTTTCTGATTCAGTTTTGATAGTTTATATGTTCATAGGAAGGAAAAAAACAGCTATATATATACATATATATATGTGTGTGTGTGTATATGTATATGTATGTATGTGTATGTATGTATGTGTGTGTGTGTATGTGTGTGTGTGTGTGTGTGTGTGTGTGTATATATATTCCAGTCAAAGGATTCACAAAATAAAAGGATGTAAAGAATAAAGAAAGAGGGGAGCCTGGGTGGCTCAGTGGGTTAAAGCCTCTGCCTTCGGCTCAGGTCATGATCTCAGGGTCCTGGGATTGAGCCCCGTGTTGGGCTCTCTGCTCAGCAGGGAGCCTGCTTCCTCCTCCTCTCTCTTTCTTCCTGCCTTTCTGCCTACTTGTGATCTCTGTCTGTCAAATAAATAAATAAATCTTAAAAAAATAAAAGAATAAAGAAAGATGTGTTGTGACCTCTTCTCTACATTTGTCTTGGACAGTCTTTCGGTATGACTTAGGGTCATTTTCTTGGTTATTTACACTGATGTAGGTGTTGTCTAGTTGTATCCATGGTATGAGGTGAGCTTCGGATCCTCCCATTCCACCATCATCCCCAGACAGCCCATCATATTTTCTTTTTTTGTCTCTATATTTTTCTAGAAAAACCAACAGTTGTACTACGAACATCTATCCACCCATTGCCATTTCCAGAATTACAAAAACATTTCTCTGTGCTCACTTCAATTTCCCAATTTTAATCATCCATGAATTTGTAGGAGTTAGTTATCCAAAATAACCTGTCAGTATGTTTTAAGTCCTCAAGTTCATTTCACCTTTAGCAATAATTTCACCAAATATAGTCCATATATCTAAGCTATAATTTGCAAATACTTCTATGATTTAAACACAGATACTCATCTTCTGCCCTTGATATTTAATTGCATATTTAATTCACACTGCAATCATATGACTTAAGAAAGAGATATAATTCTACTAAATGGAGTTCTACTAAAATGGAGTTCTACTAAAAACTTCATGTTTTATGTGTTATACCAAGTTATTACACCCAGATGTCTTAATTTTAAGCCAATAACATCAATTTTGGACTACCTAGTGATTCAGCATCTCCCATGTTCCTACAACTTTGCCATCACTGTGGTATCTGAATAGTAGAGAGATATATCTTTGTTTCTTCTTGTTTTTAAACTGTTCTGGAAGGAGGTTGTAGGGAAAACACAGAGAATAAAACTGTTACTGAATGTAATATGAAATTAAAATATATATATATATATATATATCTCCCAGAATTATCAAATTTCTCTATCAATGGAATAGGACTCTTCTATGAGTTATGATGCAAAGCCTAAGGCAACATTCTTGACAATTTTTCAAGGAATTGGAGTCAAATACAATTAAAGTATGTAAAGCAATATGAAATGTGCATACCAATTTTCAAGAAGACAGTTTGGCCTTAGAAATGTTTTGATGGACTTCAAATCACACAATTCAATTTTACATCTGTCAAGCTATGAAAATCAATTCATATTTTAAAAACATCATCTACAAATTTCTTAAGGGAAGGTATGTCCCAAATCAATTTTGTGATTATTACCTACTTCTCTGTAATCTTTGGATCTATTCTTAGTATTACGTAAGTCATGTACAGGAAAAATTGCAATAACTCAAAACAATAAGCCTTGTTTTAGGCAATAGTGCTTTTAATGTTTTAAGAAATTTGGCTCTGCTATCTAACATAGATTACCATAATTAATGAGGGTTGTTCAATTCATCCATGATATCATAATTTTTTATTGTGTCATTCCTGAGAGAGTAGAATTTGCATGCACTTTTTGAATTCCTTTGTATAAAGAAAAAGTACATCACATTTTCATAACAAACTGTTTAAGAAAATGTATTTTTTATAAAAATTCTTTTCTTTTGTTGTTTCAGATTTTTCTTTTGTAAGCAGACAAGTATTATTTTTTGTTTGTTTTGTAAGAATATTATGGAAAAACTCTTGAAAGAAATCTTAAACAGGAATCTGAGGGGTTTTTTTGAAGGCAACAGTTTATAGAGGGAAAATATGTGAGAAGCAAACAAAAACCACAACAAAATCTCTTTAAGCCAAAGGACGAAAGAAAAAGTATATTATAAAAAATGTATTATTCACGAGTCTTTCATTTTCCAAAGTACTTAAAATGAATCTTTGGTGTCATATTTTCTATAATTTATAAACTATTTCCTCTATGAAAATACAACATTTTGGTTTTGCTTTACTCATTGGTCTTTATCTTCCTCACTGGCTTCTCTTTCTTCCTTCAAAAGAATATACTCTGCAAGCTGAAAACCATTTTCATCACTTCTTTAAAATCTATACTTGTTGGGGTGCCTGGGTGGCTCAGTGGGTTAAGCCTCTGCCTTCGGCTGGGGTCGTGATCTTGGGGTCCTGGGATCGAGCCCCACATCGGGCTCTCTGCTCAGCAGGGAGCCTGCTTCCCCCCTACTCTCTGCCTGCCTCTCTGCCTACTTGTGATCTGTCTGTCAAATAAATAAATAAAATCTTTAAAAAAAATTTATACTCATTAACAAGACCATTTTCAAATTTTCAAATTTTCAAATATTGACTTCTATCTTCATATTTCAGACAAACCTTCAAATTAAATTACCCCTAAACTTCTTTATAGCATAACATCAAACTCATCCCTGTACAAAATGTGCTTTTTCTCTCAACTCCTCTATCTGTCTATCTGTTGGGACAGAATTAAACTAATAATATAACGCCTCACTTTTATTTGGTACCTAGAAAATATAGAATGAATCCCGTCACATTTTTCCTACTACTTACACTGAAAACTCTCATATTTTTTTGTGCCCTGTTCTTGCTCTTCAAAGACTGAAGTTTAACTTCTTCCAGTTTTTTCCTTGGGAACTTTCTTTTGCATTGACTACATGAATTAATTATTCCAAATGGCAACTAAGAAAAATCAATTGTCCTAATATATGTTTTCTCATATACCTAGGGAACATCAACTTTGGATTAATCTTCTAAAATATAAATTGTAATATACTTTTAATTTCTGAATGGCAAAGTAGGGGAAAAGGGATGAATAGGCAGAGCACAGAATATCTTTAGAGTAGTGAATATACTGTATGATAACATGAGAGATATGTGCTTTGATACATTTGCCCAAACCCACAGAATATAAAATACCAAGAGTGAACCCTAAGGTAAACGATGGGCTTTGGGTGATTATGATTTATCAATGTAGGTTCATCAGTTGTAACAAATGTACCACTCTGGTGGGGATGTTGGAAATACAGGAGACTATGCATGGATGGGGCAGCATGTATCTGGTAAATCTCTGTATCTTCCTGTCAATTTTGCTGTGAACCTAAAATTACTATAAAATGTTTAAAAATTAATAATTTTTAAAGTTATTTTTATTAATTTTTTTCAATGGATACTTAGTCTTCTTGGTTTCCTACCTAATAATCTTAACATTATAAGCCCTGAACAATGTGCTTGCTTTTCTGTGTGCATCTGCTTTTGTTCCCCTTGTGTCACCACAATTCTAACCAAACTGATTTTCTTTCTTTCTTTCTTTTTTTTTTTTTTTGGTCTGTCTCTTTTTTTATTATTAATTTTTTTATTAACATATAATGTATTATTTGCCCCAGGGGTACAGGTTTGTGAATCATCAGGCTTACACACTTCACAGCACTCACCATATCACATATCCTCTCCAATGTCCATAACCCTACCACCCTCTCCACACCCCCACTCTCCTCAGCAACCCTCAGTTTGTTTTTTAAGATTCTTAACAAACTGATTTTCTGACTGCACTTTAAATTTCTTTTAAAGATGTCATTCCTTTAGGTACATTGTGCTTGCTCTTTCTTCCAATTCCTAATAATCTCTCTCCTATGTCCTCATGTATCCAAATCTTACTAATGTTTAAAAGCCCAACATACATATTATTCATTTCAGGAAGGTTTTTCTGAACATACTGCCCTATGGTAGTCTCCCTCACTCCTTGGTAAGGCACTAAAACATGCTGGGCTTTGATAACAAACAGACCTGGATCTAGATGTTAACTCTGTATCTTACTGTCTTGTGGCCTTGTCACATTTCCTGATTTTTTTTTTTTATTTTTGGATTCCTCAAGCATTAGAATGGGACAATGTATCTAATTCACATCATTTTGTAAAGACTGGTTTAACTCTATATGTACGTGTGTGTACATATGGGTGTTTGCATACATATAGTTTCTTGCATATAGACATAAGTGTTCAACAAATTGTACCTACAATTGTTTCTAAAGCACTTTTCATCTTTTCTATTCATTTAATCATCAATTACATATTTAACGGATATAATGTCACATTTATGGATGTTGTCCCAGTTCTCTCCACTTTTCTATGTATGAGTTCAGTATTTTAGTTATTTTCAATACCTCACAACACCAAACAGAGAAGTCACTTAATAAATATCTTTTGACTTTAGTGGAATAAAATTTCCTCCTCAACCTCTCCCTAGGACCATAAAGTTTTATACATAGTAGCAAATCCTGAGATGTACATCCCTAGATTGTAGACTTAGGGAAACTCAGAAATAACACCCTTAAAAATTGATCTCAAGAATGTTGAAAGAATACTTTCTGATTAAATTATTGCCCCAATGTAGTATAAAAAGCTCTAGCTTGGCGTTATTATAAAGTTCCTATTCATTGAATAACAGCTCACTGCTTTTGATCAAGTGATATAAATTCTCTTGGCATCCACTTTCTCCTCTACAAAATGGAAATAATATAACACCATTATTACATAGAACTTTGAAAAACAATTGAGTAATAATTGTTGATATCAAAGTAATTCATGAAGCTACACTGTACATAAAAATATAAATCCTCTTGGCATCCACTGTCTCCTCTACAAAATGGAAATAATATAACACCATTATTACACAGAACATTGAAAACCCATTGAGTAATTATTGTTGACATCAAAGTTCATGAAGCTATACTGTACATTAAAAATGTCATCAGTACTTGTGCATTGACCTGAAAAAAATAAGATTTATTTTCTTGCAGCACTTTGTACCTAGATGTTGATGATTATGGTCTAAAATATAAGGGAATGTAGCAAGCATGTCCTATGGAAGGACACAGAACATTAGAACTGAGGAGGAAGGGAGATGGCACAAGGTCCTGGATATCACAAGATGGTGGGAGAAGTCTATAAAAAGTAGATAAAGAAGAAATAAAAATAGATGTGAATGATCACATTGAGATTAAAAAAAAACAAACAAACAAACAACCTAGGACTACAGAAGATTGGAAGATAACCCATTAAGGTCATTTATGTTCCAGACAATCAATAAAGCCTTCAGTTTTAAGAACACCTGGACGGATTTCCAGGTGTCCAAAGAATTTTAGGGAAAAGATCTTCCAGATATACAGCTATGCAAATACAGTAACAACTTTTTCAAGACTAGAAACATAGAAACTTAATATATCAACCCTGGAAATAATGTAACATTTTGTATTTTAGCCATATAAGCTGAATATATTATTTGTTTGGGTTGAGTTCTTACATATTAAGTACATATATAAGTATAAAAGAATTCTTTAAAGTAACATTTAAAAAATAAAAGGAATTTTTTAAGGCTTTATTTAATTATTTATTTATTTATTTGTCAGAGAGAGAGAGGGAGAACACAAGCAGGCAGAGCAGCAGGCAGAGGCAGAGAGAGAAGCAGGATCCCCTCTGAACAAGGAGCCCGACGTGGGGCTTGATCCAGGACCCTGGAATCATGACCTGAGCCAAAGGTAGCGGCTTAACCCACTGAGCTACCCAGGCGTCCCAATAGAAGGAAATATTAACAAGTTCTAATAATGTAGCTACTGGACTCAAAACATAGTATGAAGATCAAGAGCAGGTCCTCAAATCTGAAACAATCACTGTTCAGCATTTACTTTAGGAAAGCACTAATGAAAATTTGGTAGAAAAGAAAGCATGAAACCAAGAACTATTTTATCACATGTGGGTTTTAATACCCATCAGATAATAGATGTCAAATACTACTTATGATTTTTTTACCTGGAAAAAAAAAGTAGAAATATTTTTAAAAAACTGTATTTTTTCATATGTTTATTCACCATTGCTCTATTTTTAGATGTATAGAAAACTATTTTATAATTCCCTAAAAATGATTTCTAAGAATTCCACCAGTGCTTTTCGTCTTTTTCCCTATGGCATGGGTCTTGCTTTAAGTAGATTGGATGACTTGACTTTCATTATTATGACTCCGAATGAAATACTCCAAACAGGTTAACCGGAGGCTGAACAAAGTAAGAGGCTATTATGAAATGTATATATGCAGTACACACTGTGATTCATCAGAGTTTTCTGGTTGGGTTAACAAATTCCTATGATTGGATAAGAAGTCTGAAAAAGTATTTCAACAATATACCAAGAAACCAGCTGACCAGCCTTATAAACAGCTTATAGTATAACAAGGAGGAATGATGCTAAATCAACATTTGACAAAGAGAAATGTGAACCTCTAAATAGGGTTCTGACAAATATTCATGTAAGTGATTTTAAATGAAAATTTGAACTGTGGTTGATTGGAAAGCTAGTTGGGAAATGTACTGATATTTTTAGGCATTAAATATCATCTTATATGGAAATCGCTTAAAATCAACTAAAGGACATCAAAATGGGAAGGGAGGGGTGTGTTGCAATTTATCCTAGAAATAATAGCAGAAGATGGTAGACATTAAAATATTGAGATGAGGGTTGCTTAGGGGGCTCAGTCGTTAAATGTCTCCCTTTGGCTCAGGTCATGATCCCAAGGTCCTGGGTTTGAGCTGCACATTAGGCTCCCTGCTGAGCAGAAAGCCTGCTTTCCCTCTCTCCCCTTGCTTGTGTTCCTGTTCTTGCTATCTCTCTCTCTCTGTCAAGTAAATAAATAAAATCTTTTTAAAAATAAAATATTGAGATCACATTTTTTCAGCAATACCAAAAACTCAAAAGAAGAGTTTCCATACATTTAATGTAAATGCTAATATTGGTAGGATATTTTATTACCAAAACACATAACTATTTCTACCTTGGCTATGTGTCAAATATCTAAAAATAGTATATAGGAGCACCAGGGTGGCTCAGTTGGTTGAATGTCTAACTCTTGATTTTAGCTCAGGTCAGGATATCAGGGTTGTGAGAGAGAACACAAGTCAGGCTCCAAGCACAGTGAAGAGTCTGTGTTCAGTGCAGAATCTACTTGGGATTCTCTCTCTCCCTCTCCCTCTGCCTCTCCCTGGCACTTGCTCACTTGCTGTCTCTATCACTCTCTAATAAATAAATAAAATATTTTTAAAAATAACATGTAACTCTTTTTTACAAAAAGGAAAGCTGAAAATAATATTGTCCACTGATAATGCCCCACAACTGCGATAAACTTCTCATTTTCCTGAACAGTGTATCCAAATTATATTAGCAGTAGTATAAAATAAGTAACTTTTCTTATCAGATCATAATTTAATTACCTTTCATAATATATCAATAATAGTCTTTGTAGAAATTAAGATAATGATTTGCCTTTGCACTAATAAGGTGCAGAAATATAATGACTAAAGTTTCAGAATAATGTGTCCACATTTAGATATTTTAGTTCCAAATAGTTTTAGTTAGAACTTTCAATCACACCTCAAAATCAAAGAACCATTTAAAAATAACTCAATTAACATACTATAAGCAAAATTATAACTAGATTTATCAATCAGTTAAATTAAAAACACGAAGAAATTACAGATACTTGCAGGTGAATGTTAAAAATATAAACTGAATTTCCATTGCCTCCTTACCAAAGACCTCCAATTGTTTGCTAGTCTAGGATACTAGCTCTATACCTCGATTCATTTATATTTCACCATTTGTCTTAACTAATTATTCTGTCAGTTAATGTCATAGGGTTCATTGCAGGATCAAACATATTTCCACAGCAAGAGTCACCATTTCCCATTTTTCATACCATAAATAGATCTGGCTTTTCTAGGTGAAACAACTGTGGCTTGCCCTCTGCTTTCACCAGCTCCTTTTTCCCCCTCCTACTTGATTTTCTTCAAACTCATCTGTTAGCACACCTTTATCTCTACTTCTCTCTTTCTGATGTTACTTCCCTTCCTATTCACATTTCCTTTTCCTACATTCCCTTCATTTTTCAAGAATTCTCAACTTCTTTCAGATGTTGTCCTTCTTTACAGCTTGATGGGAGGGCTCTTTGCCCTTTAGGAAACCTCCATTACAACACTTTGAGAAGAAAGATTGGGCATTCCCACCAGGAGGACAATTTTTGCTAAGAATCAAACAAATCTTCTATACTGTTTTCTATTTCTTCAGTTTAAGGTAACCCCCGGTAGAGTAAAAGCCACATATCAAATAGCAGCCCCAAGGAACTGCAGAAATTGAGTGCAGTGTGTCTAAGGCATGGAAATTGCTGTTTTACATTTCTCTTCTTTAATCTATTCTTACCTTCAGTTTCCCTTATATTCCTTTTGACAAGCCTTAGGAATGCATTGACACAGGATCATGTACTGTTATCTGTGGGAGGATGTGGGAATGGAGAAGATGGTAATGAGAAGAAAGAAAATGCCGATGCATTTAACCTCTGGACAGGGTTAGCAATCTCCTCAGTGGTACAAATGTAGTTGGTGTTCAGTGAAACCTTCACTCCTCAGGAGCACCTTCTTGGCGACAACAGTAGACTCTTGTGTAAGCTAAATAGTGAGCATAAGTTAGAATCTCCAGTAGGAAGATTATATAGAGAGAACTGAGAATTAATGGTGGAACAAACAGGGTAGGGAGAGAGAGAAGGTAAACAAAACAATGAAAGAGGTAAAAATGGCCAAATAACCCAATTGGTTTTGTTGTTGTTGTTGTTGTTTGTTTGTTTGTTTGTTTCAAGACTGGACTGTCTTCTGACTACTAACTACTAACTACTACTAACTACTAACTATCTTGTGAGGATCACTCAGGGAGAGGTAATTTTGTGTTTACAAATAGACAGCAGAATTAAGTCTCAAAGAAAAAGAGTAGGTAAAGATAATGAGTCAGGACTTGAAAGAATGTTTCAAGTATGGACAGGAAAAAAATGGGGCATGGTCTTAGCTCTGTTCAGTAGTTTTACTAGCGTATAGGCTTAAAAAAAGTTAGCTCCAGACATTTCAAGTTCTCAAGTATGAAATAAAAATTCTTCATAATCTCAAATTCTCCACTTATAGAAGAAATTCATTGAGCTTATTTAGTAATAATGATGATTCATATTTTATATATAACAGGCACAGTGCTAATACTTCCATATATTTTGTCATCTCATAGTCACAACATAGTCACAACAACCTAACATTGTTTTGAGTCTTATAAATTCTTATAAATTCTTATAAATTCTTCCCATTTTGTACATAAAGAGACAGAGGAACCAAATAACTTGACCAATATCATATCTCTGACAGGTGATATTGCTGCTGTTTACAATATTTGTCCAAAGCCCAGCCCCTAAACCACTAGATTATGTATCTTGTCTCTGTTTTCCCAAATATTTCTTCAAAAAGCAGTAATCCTTTGGCAACCAAATAACCTACCACATTATTCCCATAAAATCTAGATGGTTTTACACACATTTTGGATATAGATATGACTTTCATAAAAGCTATTCAATAATTATCTCTTATAGAATTATATTCATATTTATATGGATGTGAAGCCCTCATGGTTGCAGGTGTTTTATCCCCATGATGCTAGACCCTAAATAAAACAGGAAGACTTAAGATGGACAAAGAGTAGTTGGATATTAATGGCGGCAGCTGTTTTGCCACCATGACAGTAGACCCCAAGTGGAATAGGAAAAAGAGCTAAGGTGGGCAAAGAGAAGTTAGATATTAATGGCTCTGCGTGAACACTTATGTCAAGTACCATGTGAAGCCGTATTTTTCCCTAGATAGTTGAATCACATAAGTCAGGCCATTTGGAATATTCTGAATCTTGCAGTAGAAATGGTCATATCTGACATTTCCCTTCCAGATTATAAATAGTAGTTGTAAAGTGGTCCCAAACCAGAAACAACAGAGTATCCATGAATAAGAAAGTAGAAAAGCAAATTATAGTTTATCCATATCATGGAACTGACATATACAATAACATGCCTGAATATCAACTATTTTGTTACATGGAAAAAGCCAGAAAGAAAAGAGAAAATACTGTAAGAATATGTTTATGCTCTCAGAAGTGGGAGGTGAATTGAATTTGAAAAGGACAAAATGAATGCTTTGAACTGATGGAAAATTTTATATCTTGTTTTGGGAAGTAGTTTTACAAGAATATCCACTTTCAAACTTATCAATTAAGATTTATGCATTTTATTTTATATTAATTATTTTTTAATTTCCAAAGGTGATATCCTATTCTGCTATTTATATCACTAATATTTATATCTTCTAGCCAATATGTTAGCTAATAGTCATGTGTGGGTATATAATTTAAAATTAAAATTAAATTAAATTAAAAATTAATTTCCTTAGTTGCACTAACCATATTTCAAGTGCTCAGTCAACACATATAGCTAGTGGCTACTCTATTGATCAGTGCAGATATAGGACATTCCTGTCATTGCAGAACATTTGGTTGGGCAGTGTCAGTCTAATAGAATGCATTCATTCAGTGTTTGAGCAATAACCATTTCTGTTGGTGATAATGATTTCATTGATTCCACTGATACTTCTGACTCCCTTTTATTTTTCCTCTTTTTTTTTAATTTTTTCCTCTTTTTTGACAAAATATCCCATCATTTCCTCCTTCATTTTATTCTTTGCTTACTTCAACTTGACTTCTGTTCCTACTCTTCAGAAAAGGTAATCACAGAGGTTACTAGAGAACAACTAATCACAAAATTCAGTCAACCTTTCTTGGACTCATGCCACTGGCAATTTCAGCAGCCTTGAGGAGTCACCCCTATACTTTTCAAAACTCTCCTTTCCTTAGTTATCTGTAAGTCCCACCTGCATTTTCTTCTATCTGATTCTTCTGTTTTGTTATTGTTTCTTCCTGCTTCAGCCTTATCTAGACGTGGTTAGAATTCTCTTTACCCCAAAGATACAGATGTAATGAAAAGAAGGGCCACCTGTACCCCAATGTTCATAGCAGCAATAGACACAGTTGCCAAAGAGTGGAAAGAACCAAGGTGCCCTTCAATGGACGAAAGGATAAAGAAGATATGGTCCATATATAAAATGGAGTATGATGCCTCCATCAGAAAGGATGAATACCCAACTTCTGTATCAACATGGACGGGACTGGAAAAGATTATAGTGAGTGAAATAAGTCAAGCAGAGAGAGTTACATATCATATGGTTTCACTTACTTGTACAGCATAAGGAATAACACGGAGGACATGAGGAGATGGAGAGGAGAAGTGAGGTGGGAGAAATCAGAGGGGGAGACAAACCACGAGAGACTGTGGACTTTGAGAAACAAACTGAGGGTTTTGGAGGGGAGGGGGTTGGGGGTTTGGGTGAGCCTGCTGGTGGGTATTATGGACGGCACATACTGCATGGAGCACTGGGTGTGGTGCATAAGCAATGAATTTTGGAACACTGAAAACAAATAAAATAACATGGAAAAAGAAAAATAAATAAATAAATAAATAAAATCTTAAAGAAAAAAAAGAATTCTCCAATGTTCATTATTATTTCAAGTAATACTTCTGAGCATGAAATGCTTCCTTCAAAGAGAACTTTACCCAGAATTATCAACAAATAAAATAGACCCTTCATAAATCCTCTGGTTGATTAAAAATTAGGTACCCAGAGGACCACACCTTATATCCCCAACCATTGCCTTGACTGCAAGTCAAGATAACTCTTCTGCTCTCTAATCACAGTTAGCCATAAGCTAATTGACTAATTATTCTCTTATCCAAACTGGTACTTGAGTTTTAACTCTACCTCCTCAGTTGGACATTCCTTACATCTTTATTAACAAATGCCCTCTAAAATAAGACATGTCCTTGAGCAACTTTATAATCCTGCTAAATGCATCCCCATCTGGTTTCCCTTATTTATTCCTTCTTAATAATTTATTCCTACCTATGTCAGTAATAACCTTATGTACCCTCTTCTTTGATGTCTTCCTTGATCCTGTTGATCAACATTATACTTTCCATTCTCTCAACAATAGTAGAACCTGTTTGGGAACCATATGTGGTCACTGAATCATACCATATTTTGATTTGCAATTACAAGTTACTGTGTAATTATTTAAAAAAAAGTAGTTGAATGAGCAGCTACCTGTATTATAATGCATAACAAAATGTCAGTTGTTGTCATTATTATGTATCTATTTTGTCTTGAAACCTAGACAGTAGGGCCTTTAATAATAGAAAAATGCATCCAATAAATTTAGTATACACCAACAGTGCCTGCCAGGGTTTTATATACGTAATATTTATCTGTACAGCACATATTGATTAAAGATGATACTTTGTTCTACACATTTTGGCAATCAGTAAACTTCGAAGATTTTAATTACAACATATGCAAACGATTTGAATGCAAATAGGAACAATAGAGTATAATCCTCTGCTAGATGAAAGAAGACTATAAAGGAAATCAGCTCTGGATTTTTTAACATCAATGCCTGTTGTTTATTTGATGTTTAACTCCCATGTAAACAATATTTAAAAGAAAACATAAGAGCTCATTGTCAAATCCAACATACTTTCTTGAAACAAAGAGCTAGGACACAATGATACAAGTTGCAGTTCATCGTACAAGCCAACTGCTCCAAGCAGCCTTTTCTCTCCCCTTTGGCAGATGGTACTCGTTATGATTGCTCTCAAATGAGAGTGGTTTGAAGCAGGCTTGTATTTACAATTATGGCTCTCACATAAGGAGGTTTACTAGGGTTATAAAGCTAATTAGCTCTGTCCACATCTCAATATTTTTTGTTCCTCTAGCCCACAGTCATTTTGGCAATCATGGAGAGAGGACAGCTTTGGGAAATGGTAGAGAAAAATTGAGAATATAGATAAAGTTCTTACATGCTATTCTTTTTTAAAATATTAAGTTAAAAGAATAATCTTAAAAGCACTGCTGTAGTTACAAAAACTGACAGGACATATGACAATTTAAGGCACAATGAGACATGACTATTTCTACATAAGAAATAAATATGTAAAATCTAGGTTTCAAACCTATGCTTGTCTATTTTTACTGACACAGCCATAGTTGAAAGGTTTGAGGTGATATATATCCATTGATGGGTCCTTAAGCACAGAAGGTTGGAGTTCAGTTGAGGAAGATCTGACTGATCATATATCTCACTAAGGAAACTATTTTGTTGTTGTTGTTGTTTTTCTCCTAGTTTTGGTAAAGGAAAACAAATACACCAATACCAAGATATATCGTTATTATAAAATACTGAGAGTGTGAGGACAAGGAAGAGAAGTGAAGACTGACTTACATTTTACAAATGAGAGCTGCATTCCTGAACAAAGTTAAGCTAGTAAGCCAATCACTATCCATCTACATACAAAGCAAAACTTAATCAGAAGCAAAAGTAGTTAAAAAGAAAATTGCATGGAGCCCTGGGTGTGGTGCATAAACAATGAATCTAAGAACACTAAAAAAAAAAAAAAATTTAATTGTTTAAAAAGTTGCTACATGTCATTGATTTTTAATAGCTGCCATATAAATAAAATCTCCATAATCAAGATAGAGTACACATATTCTCTGGCAGGCTCACAAAAAGGAAAAGAGTCTCAAGCCATTTATATCCATGAAATTATGGAACTTGGCCTTCTCAAGCATGGAATTCCTCTGTCTCTGCCTGTGTTTACTAGACTACATTACTAAACCGTCATTGCTAACACTCAGGAAAGTGTCTTTATATGTAATTATTAGTGTTTTAATTTCCATCCACTAGTTACATAAGGAAATTTAGGAAAAAATTCATTGTAATGAATGTACTCTGTCCTACAACAGCTTTATGCTTGCTTTATCTTAGAATTCATTGAACAAAAGTACTCTTCCCTAGGGCCAACCAACAGGAATTCTTTCATTCCCCCTCCTGCTCTTTTTTGATTTTACTGAGGAATGTTTTATTTCGGGGTACCTAGATAATTCTTGAAGTATCAAGTGTACCCTAAACACTTAGATACTCTTTTTTTTTCTTAATTTTATGGTAAGCATCTTTTTATTAAGAAGGTGAAATGGGAGAATGCAAAAATGGGTATTTCTCAATTACTTGTTCAGTGTTGTTCACTCTACTATTTTTTTAATTAATTTATTTATTTTAATAAACAGGGGTACAGATCTGTGAATCGCCAGGTTTACACCTTTCACAGCACTCATTATAGCACATACCCTCCCCAATATCCATATCCCCACCACACTCTCCCATCCCCACTCCCCCCAGCAACCCTCAGTCTGTTTTTCGAGATTGAGTCTTTTATGGTTTGTCTCCCTCCAAAACCCATCTTTTCATTTTTTCTTTTCCTACCTATCCCCAAGCCCCCCACATTGCATCTCCACTTCCTCATATCAAAGAGATCATATGATAGTTGTCTTTCTCCGATTGACTTATTTTGCCAAGCATAATACCCTCTAGTTCCATCCACGTCGTCGCAAATGGCAAGATTTCATTTCTTTTGATGGATGCACAGTTTTCCATTGTGTATATATACCACTTCTTCTTTATCCATTCATCTGTTGATGGACATCTAGGTTCTTTCCATAGTTTGGCTATTGTGGACATTGCTGCTATAAACATTTGGGTGCACGTGCCCATTCAGAGCACCATGTTTATAACTTTAGGATATATAGCCAGTAGTACAATCGCTGGGTCATAGGGTAGCTCTATTTTCAGTTTTTTGAGGAACCTCCAAACTGTTTTCCAGAGTGGTTGTACCAGCTTGCATTCCCACCAACAGTGTAGGAGGGTTCCCCTCTCTCCGCATCCTCGCCAGCATCTATTATTTCTTGACTTGTTAATTTTAGCCATTATGACTGGTGTGAGGTGGTATCTCATTGTGGTTTTGATTTGTATTTCCCTGATGCCGAGTGATGTGGAACATTTTTTCATATGTCTGTTGGCCATCTGGATGTCTTCTTTGTAGAAATGTCTGTCCGTGTCCTCTGCCTATTTCTTGATTGGATTATTTGTTCTTTGGGTGTTGAGTTTGCTAAGCTCTTTATAGATTTTGGATACTAGCCCTTTATCTGATATGTTGTTTGAAAATATCTTCTCCCATTCTGTCAGTTGTCTTTTGGTTTTGTTAACTGTTTCATTTGCTGTGCAAAAGCTTTTGATCTTGATGAAATCCCAATAGTTCATTTTTGCCCTGGCTTCTGTTGCCTTTGGCGATGTTTCTAGGAAGAAGTTGCTGCGGTTGAGATCGAAGAGGTTGCTGCCTGCGTTCTCCTCAAGGATTTTGATGGATTCCTTTCTCACATTGAGGTCCTTCATCCATTTTGAGTCTATTTTCATGTGTGGTGTAAGGAAATAGTCTAATTTCATTTTTCTGCATGTGGCTGTCCAATTTTCCCAGCACCATTTGTTAAAGAGGTGGTCTTTTTTCCATTGGACATTCCTTCCTGCTTTGTCGAAGATGAGTTGACCATAGAGTTGAGGGTCTATTTCTGGGCTCTCTATTCTGTTCCATTGATCTATATGTCTGATTTTGTGCCAGTACCATACTGTCTTGATGATGACAGCTTTGTAATAGAGCTTGAACTCTGGAATTGTGATGCCATCGACTTTGGCTTTCTTTTTCAATATTCCTTTGGCTATTCAAGGTCTTTTCTGGTTCCATATAAATTTTAGGATTATTTGTTCTATTTCTTAAAAAAAAATGGATGGGATTTTGATAGGGATTGCATTAAATGTGTAGATTGCTTTAGGTAGAATAGACATTTTCACAATATTTGTTCTTCCAATCCATGAGCATGGAATATTTTTCCATGTCTTTGTGTCTTCCTCAATTTCCTCCTGAGTACTTTATAGTTTTCTGAGTATAGATTCTTTGCCTCTTTGGTTAGATTTATTCCTAGGTATCTTATAGTTTTGGGTGCAATTGTAAATGGGACTGACTCCTCAATTTCTCTTTCTTCTGTCTTGTTAGTGTAAAGAAATGCAACTGATTTCTGTGCATTGACTTTATATCCTGACACTTTACTGAATTCCTGTACAAGTTCTAGCAGTTTTGGAGTGGAGCCTTTTGGGTTTTCCACATATAGTATCATATCATCTGCAAAGAGTAATAGTTTGACTTCTTCTCTGCCAATTTGGATGCCTTTAATTTCTTTTTGTTGTCTGATTGCTGAGGCTAGGACTTCTAGTACTACGTTGAACAGCAGTGGTGATAACAGATATCCTTGCCGTGTTCCTGACCTTTGTGGAAAAGCTTTCAGTTTTTCTCCATTGAGAATGATATTTGCAGTGGGTTTTTGATAGATGGCTTTGATAATATTGAGGCATGTGCCCTCTATCCCTACATTTTAAAGAGTTTTAATCAGGAAGGGATGCTGCACTTTGTCAAATGCTTTTTCAGCATCTATTGAGAGTATCATATGGTTCTTGTTCTTTCTTTTATTAATGTATTGTATCACATTGATGGATTTGCGGATGTTGAACCAACCTTGCAGCCCTGGAATAAATCCCACTTGGTCATGGTGAATAATCCTTTTAATGTACTGTTGGATCCTATTGGCCAGTATTTTGGTGAGAATTTTCGCATCTGTGTTCATCAAGGATATTGGTCTGTAATTCTCTTTTTTGATGGGATCCTTATCTGGTTTTGGGATCAAGGTGATGCTGGCCTCATAAAATGAGTTTGGAAGTTTTCCTTCCATTTCTATTTTTTGGAACAGTTTCAGGAGAATAGAAATTAATTCTTCTTTAAATGTTTGGTAGAATTCCCCTGGGACTTTTGTTTGTTTGGAGATTTTTGATGACTGTTTCAATCTCCTTACTGATTATGGGTATGTTCAGGTTTTCTATTTCTTCCTGGTTCAGTTGTGGTAGTTTATATGTCTCTAGAAACATATCCATTTCTTCCATTTGTCAAATTTGTTGGCGTAGAGTTGCTCATAGTATGTTCTTATAATTTTTTGTATTTCTTGGGTGTTGGTTGTGATCTCTCCTCTTTCATTCATGATTTTATTTATTTGGGTCCTTTCTCTTTTCTTTTGGATAAATCTGGCCAGGGGTTTGTCAATCTAATTAATTCTTTCAAAGAACCAGCTCTTAGTTTCATTGATTTGTTCTATTGTTTTTTTGGTTTCTATTTCATTGATTTCTGCTCTGATCTTTATGATTTCTCTTCTCCTGCTGGGTTTAGGCTTTTTTTGTTGTTCTTTCTCTAGCTCCTTCAGGTGTAGGGTTAGGTTGTGTATTTGAGACCTTTCTTGTTTCTTGAGAAAGTCTTTTACCGCTATATATTTTCCTCTCAGGACTTCCTTTGTTGTGTCCCACAGATTTTGAACCGTTGTCTTTTCATTATCATTTTTTTTTCCATGATTTTTTTCAATTCTTCTTTAATTTCCTGGCTGACCCATTCATTTTTTAGAAGGATGCTGTTTAGTCTCCATGTATTTGCATTCTTTCCAAATTTCCTCTTTGGAAACTCTGATTGAGTTCTAGCTTCAGAGCATTGTGGTCTGAAAGTATGCAGGGAATGATCCCAATCTTTTGATACCAGTTGAGACCTGATTTATGACCCAGGATGTGGTCTATTCTGGAGCATGTTCCATATGCACTAGAGAAGAATGTGTATTCTGTTGCTTTGGGATGGAATGTTCTGAATATATCTGTGATGTCCATCTGGTCCAGTGTGTCATTTAAGGCCTTTATTTCCTTGTTGATCTTTTGCTTAGATGATCTGTCCATTTCAGTGAGGGGAGTGTTAAAGTCCCCTACTATTATTGTATTACTGTTGATGTATTTCTTTGATTTTGTTATTAACTGGTTTGTATCGTTGGCTGCTCCCATGTTAGGGGCATAGATATTTAAGATTGTTAGGTCTTCTTGTTGGACAGACCCTTTGAGTATGATATAGTGTCCTTCCTCAACTCTTATTATAGTCTTTGGCTTAAAATCTAATTGATCTGATAGAGGGATTGCCACCCAGCTTTCTTCTGATGTCCATTAGCATGGTACATTGTTTTCCATCCCCTCACTTTAAATCTGGAAGTGTCTTCAGGTCTAAAATGAGTTTCTTGTAGGCAGCATATTGATGGGTTTTGTTTTTTTATCCATTCTGATACCCTGTGTCTTTTGATTGGGGCATTGAGCCCATTAACATTCAGGGTAACTATTGAGAGATATGAATTTAGTGCCATTGTATTGCCTATAAGGGGACTGTTACTGTATATTGTCTCTGTTCCTTTCTGATCTACTACTTTTAGGGTCTCTCTTTGTTTAGAGGACCCCTTTCAATATTTCCTGTGGAGCTGGTTTGGTGTTTGCAAATTCTTTCAGTTTTTATTTGTCCTGGAAGCTCTTTATCTCTCCTTCTATTTTCAATGATAGCCTAGGTGGATGTAGTATTCTTGGTTGCATGTTTTTCTCGTTTAGTGCTCTGAATATATCATGCCAGTTCTTTCTGGCCTGCCAGGTCTCTGTGGATAGGTCCGCTGCCAATCTAATGTTTTTACCCTAGTATGTTACAGACTTCTTTTCCCGGGCTGCTTTCAGGATTTTCTCTTTGTCACTAAGACTTGTAAATTTTACTATCAGGTGACGAGGTGTGGACCCATTTTTATTGATTTTGTGGGGGGTTCTTAGCATCTCCTGGATTTTGATGTTTGTTCCCTTTGCCATATTAGGGAAATTCTCTCCAATAATTGTCTCCAATATACCTTCTGCTCCCCTCTCTCTTTCTTCTTCTTCTGGAATCTCAATTATTCTAATGTTGTGTCGTCTTATGGTGTCACTTATCTCTCGAATTCTCTCTTTAGTGGTCCAGTATTTGTTTGTCTCTATTTTGTTCAGCTTCTTTATTCTCTGTCATTTGGTCTTCTATGTCACTAATTCTTTCTTATGCCTCATTTATCCTGGCAGTAAGAGCTTCCATTTTTTATTGCACCTCATTAATAGCTTTTTTTATTTCAACTTGGTTAGATTTTAGTTCTTTTATTTCTCCAGAAAGGGCTTTTATCTCTCCAGAGAGGGTTTCTCTAACATCTTCTATGCCTTTTTCGAGCCTGGCTAGAACCTTGAGAATCATCATTCTGAACTCTAGATCTGTCATATTACCAATGTGTGTATTGATTAGGTCCCTAGCCTTCGGTACTGCCTCTTGTTCTTTTTTTTGTGGTAAGTTTTTCTGCCTTGTCATTTTGTCCAGATAAGATTTGCTTTCTCCTTCTCTAGAATTCTGCTGTTCTTGGTAAGTGAAGTTGGTCTTGGCTGGGTTTCTTGTTGATATTCTGGGGGAGGGGCCTGTTGTAGTGATTCTCAAGTGTCTTTGCCGCAGGCGGAATTCCACTGCCCTTGCGAGGGGCTGGGTTAAGTAATCTGCTGGGGTTTGCTTTCAGGAGCTTTTGTTCCCTGAGAGCTTTCTGTAGAGTTCCAGAGGACAGGAATGAAGATGGCAGCCTCCCAATCTCCAGCTGGGAGGAGCCGAGAGCTTGGGGTCCCGCTCCTCAGTGTGCCCTCAGAGAAAAGCGCTTAACCGCCCCGCCTCCCTGGCCTGCAGTCCTGCCGGTAGGAAAGCAGTCAATTGCTGGCACTTGGAGAAAAGCGCCTGGTCACTTCCATCTTCGTGGCCTCCAGCCACGCTCTGAGCCCACCCAGCCTGCGACCTGCACAAGGTAACCCCAGGCTGAGAGCTCACTTCTCAGCTTTGTCACTGTAGCCGGCTTCCCTGCTCTAATACCTGCGAGCTCTGTGGCACTCAGACACCCCTGGTCCTTCTGTGACCCCGTGGGACCTGGGGTTATGCTGACCCCGCATGGGCTTCCCCCCGGTTTAGCCTCTGGAACGATGTCCCTCCATGAGCAGACTTTTAAAAGTCCCGATTTTGTGCTCTGTTGCTCCACCGCTTGCCAGGAGCTGGCCCCTCCTCCCACGGTCTGTCTTCCCATCGCTTTGGATTCACGTCTCCGCAGGTCCTACCTTTCAGAAAGTGGTCGATTTTCTGTTTCTAGAATTGTTGCTCTTCTTCTCTTCGATTTCCCGTTGGATTTGTAGGTGTTCGCAGTGGTTAGATAAGCTATCTAGCTGATCTCCTGCTACCTGATGTCATCTCAGCCTGCTACTTCTCTGCCATCTTGACTCCTCCCTCCCACTCTACTATTTAAGTACAAAGAATACGGGTAACAACTTCCACTTTAACCAAAATTTTGAAATGTATGAACCAAAGCAACTTTCTTTAGAAAGAAAATGACAGTAAATAGCAGAAAGTATATTTCATCTTAACATTCATCAGTATGCTAACTTGAACTTAAAGGACTTTAGCAATATATGGAAATGAAAATCTTATATTTTGTAGAACAAAGATTTATCTCCTGAAAAAGCCATAACTCTTAGTAATCTTCTTAAGACTATTATCACTAGTCTTTAGCTTAGTTTACAGATGCTCTGGTATTGCAACAATATTCTTTAGCCTGAAAATTTTTAAATATATATATATATTTCAAATAAGAACAGGGAAAGATTTAGAAAAATAAGTTACAAAAGAAGTACAAACATTTCAACAAGGTGCATATTTGGAAAAACAGATTTCAAAAATTTGCAATTTTTATCAAGAAAATGCCATATTTGGCTTATTGATGAAACTAAGCAAATTTAAACTTTGGGAATTAACATACAGTATTGTCCAAAAATTATTTCTACAATGTATAAAACAGTAAACTAAGTGTCAGCATGAGTTGAAAAGCTCTAAAATTAAATATAGATAAAATCTAGGCTAGTGAGACAGTCATCAAAACAGGATCTGTATGACAGTTAATCTGCATTCCTAACCAAAAAATTCCTAAACTATATTCTGTTTAACTTGTGTAATTGTTATATAACACTAATTTTTAAAGTTAATTTTTCACAGGTAGAGGGTTGTTATTGTTTTAAGCTTTAAAGACACCCTATATTAACATTTGGATTTCACAATTCTTTATTAATTTGGCCTCAGAATTTGACATATTCTTAATCTTATTTATAATTTTAAGTGCTATGTGCAATAGTCTAAAAGACTCCATAATTATAGATTAACTGAATACATTAAGCCATTATATAATTTAATTCAGTTCCAAAATATACATGCTTGCATAGTACTTCATTTAAAGCACTTAGAAGCAAGAACAATGCTTTCTGTTTACTAAAACGTTTGTTTCTCTTGATGTCTATGCATTTTACACATAAATGCAATAGGAAATTGTTAAATAGCAAGAATGATAATTTTGTAAGAAATTATCAACAAATATCCTATTGTATAATTATGAGATTTATTAAGAAATAGCAAATATTGGGGCGCCTAGGTGGCTCAGTGGATTAAGCCTCTGCCTTCAGCTCAGGTCATGATCCCGGGGTCCTGGGATCGAGCCCCACATCGGGCTCTCTGCTCAGCAGGTAGCCTGCTTCCCCCTCTCTCTCTGCCTGCCTCTCTGCCTACTTGATCTCTGTCAAATAAATAAAATCTTTAAAAAAAAAAAAGAAATAGCAAATATTTTTGGTTAAATATTTTTGATAGTTTAGCAAATGTGCATAGGCCATAATAATTTATTAAATAATCTATTTTTGTAAGCCATTTGGGGGGATTTTTCCTGAAGTAATTGCTGAAGATTTTTTTTTCTGTAAATAAGAGTGATAAATTAGAGGTTTTCCTAAGATTTCTTCCTATTTAGAAACCTTTGATTCTATGACTTTTCCTTAATGTGTCTACACTTCAGTTGGATATCGAACTATGCGAAACACAGGCCAATTTTGTGCATGTATATGAAGGCTTTAAGGTAGCCAGGTGGAGGTTTAGATCTACCAATGTTCAGAGCAGAATATATAGTTAACATGTTTAGAGCCCAAGAATTTCAATCTCTTTCTAATTCTGGTTTGAAAACCCTCTGAAATACCAGACTAGTTTCAGGGTCATTATGGCACATTTAATTCAGTTGAGAAAATGAAGACAAAAATAAAGCCCTGTGCTTCCAGGAAGATAATTTATATGTTTCAGAGAATAGAGGCTGAGAATCTTAGGGTAAGGAGAAATGTTCCCATAAGGGTAAAGGTGAACACTTCCCAATTAAAAAGGAAGTTAGACTCTTTGGGTTTAAATCCTGACTATGCTATTAAAGTGGTGCAATCTCTGACAGTGTGCTGATTCTTTCTATGACTTTTATTTCCTCATTATTAAAATAATACTTACTGCATAGGTGGATTAAATAGTTTGATCAATTTATATTAAATAAATTAATGCACCTAATATACCTTGTCCATAGTAATTTTTCAATAAATGTCAGCTAGAGATTATTATGATAACCACAAAATATATAGCATATAGTGTATTTTTAAAACTTTCATATATTATACATATGGATTTTTTGTTCTATAATCATGAAACTGAAGTTAAAAATTAGACAAAATTTTAAAATACTTTCTTATAGCTCTCAAATTGTGATATTAGTCAAAAAAAATTCACTATTTGAGGTAATCAATATTTGTGGAGGTAAGAATCAGATACTATCTATGCAAGGAGGGAATAGGGTTACTTTGATGAGAACTAACTGGAAGTCAAAGATAGATAAGCTAGATGACCCACTGCTAAACAGGTACTGTGTAAACATGAGAAGGGCACCAAAGAAATTGCTACAAGATAAAAAGTTAAACAAACAAGCAAACAAACAAACACAAAGCTGCCTTGTAAAATGAGGATGGTTTTAGTTTTAAAATAAAGAGCATACAGGGTTGAGAACCATCCTGGTACATTTACTTTTCTAGATATGTTAAGAAAAATTGTATATATTTTCCTATTAACTTCTTCCATTAACATTTTTCTAACTTTTTTGAAGTATGATTGACACTCAATGTTACATTAGTTTCAGATTACAACATAGTGTTTCTACAGCTTTATAGGCTATGCATGCTCAAAACAAGTGCAGCTACCATCTGCCAGCATACAACACTATTACAAAACCATTCATTATATCCCTTATGCTCTCACTTTCATCCTGTGACTTATTCACTCCACAACTAGAAGGCTGTATGGGGAAGCCAACTCTCCTTCATCCACTTTGTCCATCCCCTCGCTCCCTCCCGTATGGCAACCACTACTTCTCTGTATTTTTGTTTCCATTTCTGCTTTTGTTGTTTGTTTTATTTTCTATATTCCACATATAAATGAGATCATATGGTACTTGTCCTTCTCGCACTTATTTCACTTAGTGTAATACTCTGTGTGTCATGCATGTTGTCACATATGGTAAGATCTCATTCTTCTTTTATGGTTGAGTAGTGTTCCTTTGTATATACGTGTATAGATATATTGATGGTTGATGGACACTTAAGTTGCTTCCATATCTTGACTATTGTAAGTAATGCTTCAATAAACATAGGGGTGCATATCTTTTTTAATTAGTGTTTTTGTTTCCTTTGGGTAAATTCCCAGTAGTGAAACTACTGAATCACATGGTATTTCTATTTTTAATTTTTTGAGGAATCTTCGTATTGTTTTCCACAGTAGCAGCACCAATCTACATTCCATCCAACAGTGTACAAGGTTCTCATTTCTCCTCATTCTTGCCCATACTTGTTATCTCTTGTGTTTTTAATATTCTAACTGGTGTCAGCTGAGAACTCATTGTGGTTTTGATTTACATTTTCCTGATAATTAGTGTTGAGTATCTTTTCATGTGTCTGTTGGACATCTGTATGTCTTCTTCAGAGGAATGTCTATCCAGGTCCTCTATACATTTTTAATCAGATTATTTGGTGTTGAGTTGTGTGACTTCTTTATATATTTAGAATATTAACTCCTTATTGAATATATAATATGCAAATATCTCTTCCTAGTTAATAAGTTGCATTTTTTTGGTGTAGTTCTCAATAATGTATGTTTGTTTTCATTTCCCTTACCTGAGAAGAGCTATCTAGAAAAATTTTCCTAAGGCGTGTCCAAGAGATTACTGCCTCTGTTTTCTTCCAGGAGTGTTTTGATTTCAGGTCTCACATTTAGGTTTTTATCCATTTTGCATTTAATTTTGTGTATGGTGTAAGAGAGTGGTCCGATTTCTTTTTTCTTTTTACTTTCTTCTTTTTTTTTTTTTCACATATAGCTATCCAGTTTTCCGAGCACAATTTATTTAAGAGACTGTCTTTTCCTCATTGTATATTCTTGCCTCCTTTGTTGTAGATTAATTTGCCATATAATTGTGGGTTTATTTCTGGGCTCTCTATTCTGCTCTATTGACCTATGTGTCTATTTCTGCACCAGTACCACGCTGTTTTGATTACTACAATTTTGAAGAATATCTTCAAATTTGGAATTGTGATACCTCCATCTTGGTTCTTTCCCAAGATTGCTTTGGCTATTCAGAATTTTTTTGTGGTTCCATACAAATTTTAGTGTTTGTTCTAGTTCCATGAAAAAGTCTATTGGTATTTTGATAGGGATTGCATCAAATCTGTAAATTGATTTGGGTAGTATGAACATTTTAACAATATTAATTCTTCTAATCCATGTGCATGGAATATCTCTTCATTTGTTTATATCATCTTCAATTTCTTTCATCAGTATTTTATACTTTTCAAAGTAAAGTTCTTTTATTTCCTAGATTAAGTTGACTCCTAAGTATTTTTTTTTTTTTTTTTTGGTGCAAGAGTAAATGAGATTTTTTTAAATTTCTCTTTTTGCTACTTCATTATTAATGTGTATAAATGCAACTGATTTCTGTGTACTTCTTAGCCTGCAACTTTGCAGAATTTATTTATCAGTTCTGATAGTTGTTTGGTAGAATCTTTATGGTTTTCCATGGATAGTATCATGTCATCTGCAAACACTGAAAGTTTTACTTCTTCCTTACCAATCTGGATGTTTTTATTTATTTTTGTTGTCCAATTGCTGTGGCTAGGACTTCCAGTACTATATTGGATAAAAGTATGGAGACTGGGCATACTTGCTTTGCTACTGATCTAGGGGTTAAAAACTCAAAAAAAAAAAATGTTTTTTCACCATTCAGTATGATGTTAGCTCTGGGTTTTTCATACATGGTCTTTATTATGTTGAGGCATGTTAATAGTTTTTATTGAGTAGATGTTAAGTTTGGTCAAATGTTTTTTCTACTTTTTATTGAAATGATTGATTTTTATCCTTGCATTAAAATTTTTATCTCAGCATAAATTATAGTCTAAATATTTATTATAATATTTTAAAGCATTTTTATTTTTTAATATTTTTATTTATTCTATCTATTTTTATTTATTTTATTTACTTGACAGAGAGAGAGATCACAAGTAGGCAGAGAGGCAGGCAAAGAGAGAAGGGCAAGCAAGCTCCCTGCTGAGCAGAGAGCCTAATGCGGGACTCGATCGCAGGACCCTGAGATCCTGACCTGAGCTGAAGGCAGAGGCTTAACTCACTGAGTCACCCAGGCACCCCTATTTATTATATTTTAAACACTCAAAAGTTCAGTTATTTCCATCTTTTTCATAGAAGTGTTACCACTAGTTAATATAGATTTTAGTATCTAACTTGCTCCTCATATTCAAGTCTCTAAATGCCCTAAAAACTTTAAGCCACATCTTTATGAAGTTTTAAGCTCCCTCTAGAACAGGTTTTCTCAACCTCAACACTAATGACATATTTTGGGCTTTTTTGGGAGGCAGGGGCATTTAGTGCATTGTAGGATATTTATCAGCCCCTTTGATTTTTATTCACTAGATATATACAGCACCCTTTAGTTGTGACAAACAAATACCTCCATATGTTGTCAAGTGTCCCTGTTTGAGAATCACTGCTCTAGAATCACTCTTGTTAATCAGGGACTGAGTATAGAACCCTTGTTAATTATGGTGGATTCAACACCCGTGTTTTCCTCCATTCCTTCATAAAACCTCATTAAAATTATATGAAAAATTAATAATTTTATTCTGTGAATTAATAATTCACAGAATAATAAGGGAAAAAGCAAGTAGGATGGTTTGAAAACATTTATATGAAGTAGTTTCCTAGATAATTTTTTTTAAAGATTTTATTTATTTATTTGACAGACAGAGATCACAAGCAGGCAGAGAGGCAGGCAGAGAGAGAGAGAGAGAGGACGAAACAGGCTCCCTGCTGAGCAGAGAGCCCAATGCGGGACTCGATCCCAGCACCCCGGGACCATGACCTGAGCCGAAAGCAGAGGCTTTAACCCGCTGAGCCACCCAGGTTCCCTCCTAGATAAATTTTTATAAACCTCCAGAAGAATAGAGTTTATTATGAAGAGAAGGAGCCATGGAAATTCTGGATTATGGAATATCAAGAAGACCTGAAGGCAAGAGTCCAAGACTCTTAAGGGAAATCAACAGATAATATCTAAAACTAAACTTGCAAACTCACAGAAAACCATATAAGGCATTCTATTTAGAAATAGAGAGGCGATGACTAGGAGAAATATTTAAAACAGCTGCCTCTGTGAAGCATCAGAGGTGGAGAGAAATAGGGCAGGTGTTGCTTTTTGCTGCTGCTATAAACCTGTGAAATTTCTTGAATTTTAAAACTCTGTATGTTGGACAACCCGTCAAAAAATAATAATCGGAAAAAGACTCAGCCAGGTAAAATCAAGTTCACTGATAATCCTGATTTGAGCTCATTCTGTTTTATGAGCATTTCTGCTTGTTGCCATGGAAAGCCCCAGCCTTCCGACCCAGTTGTCCTTGACTTAGGCCTCACCAGTCGCCTTTGCCCTTATAGCTTTGGCTCATCTTTTCAAATGAAATGGTTCTTGAAAATTCTTGTATTAGAAATTGGACCAGTTTCTTTGTTTCCTGTTTCCAGGTAGAAACCCAGGCACAAGACAGAAATTCATTTATTTCATCTGGTGTCCAGAGTCAGAACAGAAAACATGTCTCTTCATCACTCTTCTGAATAGGAGGCTTAAAATGCCCCTGGCTAAGAACAAATGAATAGTCTGAGGAACCAGATCCCTGTCTTATGGCTGCATGTTTGTGCTTCAGTTACATAAACTCTCAGCAATGTCTTGTTCTTGGCACTTGAAATAAGGATTTGCTCTTGAACTCAGTTGCTGGTTGGAGTTCACCTACATTCCTCCCTCCTTCCTGCCTTAATTCCTTCTTCCTTCCAATCAGTCATGAATCCTACAATATACTGTGCCAGGTTATCTGTTGTCAGGCCTAATTAATGACATCCTTTAAAGAGGATTTGCAAAAATTTCTGCCTCTATAATCTACGTTTGGACACCCAATAGCTAGTGCTTTGCTGATTTGACTGCCTGGGATGAATACTGTCACTTCCTCTCGTCACTATTTTGAACTTCTCTACCATAAAGCACGGATTAAAGTCACACTGGATTTAGGATAACATCCTTAAAATAAGTGTAGTGTAAACTTGCCTGCCTGAAGACAGGAAAGCTTGAAAAAAATGTCTTGAAGTTTGTTCTAGCTTCAAAACTCTTTGTTCTTAAATTTTATTGGTCTTTTTAGACGTAGCTCACTGTAAAAATATTCCATACTAAGAAGTAAGAGAAGTTAAAAAAAAAAATGTCTAAAGCCTCTGACAATAACAATCGACAGGATAAATATTTTAAGAAAATGTTTCCAACTGGCATTCTTTGATTACTACTGAGGACCTAACATTCAGGAATAGATGGAAAAGGGTTTTGCCCGTTGAGCTCTTGAACAAAGAAAGCTGATGGATTTCTCAGTGGGGAAATAAAAGACACATCGTTGGCTCCTCTTTAGATCTTGTAAGTACATTAATGAGTCTTGTTCTCTGATTCTTATGAATATAAAACCCTCATTGGCTTGTACCACTTCAGTGTTCCTAAACTGCCGTTGGAGCTTTGCCTAGGAAAGGACACAGAGCAGCACTCCTGTCCTATCGGTCCTTAGGGATCAGGGGTCCCAGGTTTTATACAAATCCTCTACCTGTGTTCCACTGTAGGAACATTATAGGATCATTCCTTTTTGTTTTGTCCCACATTATATTTTTTCTAAGTTATAAACAGATGTCAAATTAAGAAATCACATATATGTTATTTTTCAGGATTTTTTTTCAGCTCTTGCTGGGGATACTTCTACTTAATACAAATGTTTGCTTTCTAGAGGAGTAGTGCCTCTGAAACAGCAAAGAGAACAAAAGCATTTTAACTTGTGGAAGACAGAAGTTTGGTCACATGTCCTATTAGGGGTTACAAAGGTTAAACTCAGTCTCATTACTTCCCTGATGGCCGTGTATCCAATTCTTGGCCAATGAAACCAAGTTCTGCTGCTTCTACCACTTCCACGATGCCTGCACTTTCTGTACAACCCCTGGAAGTGCAATAGTCGTACTAGGGATAGTGGAACAGGAGGGAGGAAACTGGCTCTTGATGGCATCATTGAGCAGGTAGTGATGGCCTGAATTTTGGCCAGAAATATGTCTTTTATTAAACCTTACAGGCTGAATTTTTATGTCTCCCTAAACTGTACATGGTGAAACCTAATCTCCAATGTGATGATATTTGGAGGTGAGGTCTTTCGGGATTGATTAGGTCATAATGGCAGGGCCCTCATGACTGGTATTAGTGTCCTTATAAGAGACTCCAGAGACCTCTCTCACCCCTTTTGCCATATGACGATATAATGAAAAGATAGCTGTAAGCCAGGAAGCAGATCCTTATCAAATACCAAATCTCCCAGCTTGTAGATCTTGAGCTTATCACCTTCCAGAACTATGAGAAATAAATTTCTGTTGTTTAAAATCCACCCAATTGATGATATTCCGTGAAGAGCAGCCCAAATGGCCTAAGGCCATAATAGCTACAGAACATAGTCCATATGTATAAATGTGGTCAAGTATGGAAATGAATGTATAATCATGGTTTGCAACAAAGCAAAAACTCCCGTTTGAGTGCTCTGTCCTCAAAGTGCGTGGCAGGCTCTTAGAAAAGCAATGTAAACTCTACAGACCTGTAAGGTGAGTTTAGCAGATTGTTCAACGAACGTTTGACAGTATATATTTGAGGAAAAATTATCTCATACTGGACAAAAACCTTGGCTTGCTCTCCTGTCTACTCTGCTTCTAACACAATACGCAAAGTTAACATTTTAGAATAAATTTAGGAAGAAGGAATTTTGTTTTAATATATTTTGTAGAACTGCACCAGAAAAATCAAGGGTGCCTGTGTATATTCTCAACATTAGCACCAAAGTGAGATCATATTAAATAGGTGAACACATATGCCTGGGATATAACTACTATATAGATAAAGATTTTCTCCATAGAGATTAGGGCTATGGAGGCTGCTTATCACATAGACTGATGCTCGTTTTGCTGCTGACTGGGCAGGAGAGATTCCTTGAGCTAAGTTACTTAAGCAGATGTCAATTGGAGAGGATCACAGAGAGCAGGGTTTCTCCCCCTCTGTATTATTTCCTGATGAGAGATCACCTCTCATTAGTAGCTGCTTAAGGAACAGATTTACAGTAAAATAAATTGATAAGTGGAAATGAGCTAGGCAGAAAAATCTCGCCTGCTAATGCACAACAAGCATGTACTTTGCATCCAAAAATGTCAACTGAAATACTAAACGATTACTTCTGAGTATACACATTCATGTACACACACACACACACACACAAAAACACACACATACAGATAACAAGCAAAATGAGCATGACTAGAAAGAGAATTCTATTCTTCTGTCCTTTTGTGAGTCAAGGCATGAACATGTGAATTAGAATTGACACGGAGAACAGGCACTTGTACTCCTGTGGGTTAAAGTTCCAGTGGGCACTAATGAGCATGCCTTCTAGCATTTCCTCATTAGACTCCAATTTTTTCTTCCAGTTTCTGAACTCTTTCCATTATAAACTCCAAGTTCAATTAATATTAAAATATTCAAAAATCCCTATTTTCAGAAAAAGTCAGCAGACTGCATCATCTTCAGTGTTTTCAATAATACACTGCATAGTGATCTTCCTTCACAAATAATTCATTTACCAACTAAAATGCCACATCCTGAAAGCGGTTATGTAATCTTAAGAAATCTTCCACAAAGATACTGCAAACAAGAGGAAGCTTTGCAGAAAGCTGTCCCAGTTCGTATCCATGAGACGTACTTTCCAAGCCAAAGCAAAAGGAAACATGAGTTAAATACCTTCTCACCCAGCCCCAAAACAATAATTCATGACAATTTCAGTGATGGGTAATGGAAACAACTAACATGAACAGAGCCCTAGAGTTTTCAAAAGGCTTTCACATACATCACCCCTTATGAAATATTGTTTTTTTCTAATACTTATTTTGCCAGATAGCTACAAAACAGGATTCCTTGGGGCACCTTATTATTTGTCAGGCTAACTAGACAATGATTTGTAACAGTTGGTCAGATGTCAAGGTGTAGGAGATAGCAGCAGGTTTCGCAGAATTTTCTGTTTCATTGTTAAAAGGAGATGGGGCCCCCACTTGATGTCCAGGCAGCCCTTTGGAATCTCTCCAACAGTGTTCGTTGAAGTCACTTTTAAAGGGATCTAAACATCAAACTCCCAAACTTTCTTTGGTACCCCAATTACTGACACTCAAAGTCATCCTAGTTAAATTGGGAACTATTTAAAAATTTTCCCAACGATTTTTAGACTTGTCAAAGTGGAGGAATTTCAAGCATTTAGACAGGTTTAAATTTTAAGAACAGTTTTACAGATTACAAATTAAAAGGTAGTTCTCAAGGAGTTCACGATTAAGCAAAGGCTAGATCCATTTTGGTAGAAGTCAGAGAGGTAAGGAATGGTTTACAAGGTTGAAAAGATGCAAAAGGTCAAGAAGTCAAGTAGAAGAATGACTGACCGAAGTGGTATTTTTTGATTTTCTTTTAGATTCGAATTTAAAAAAAAAAAGATTGGAATTCCAACCTCTGCCCTCAGAGCCATTTCTGAAGAGAACTTGAATGTTTACTCCAGTTTTTAGTCTACTTCATTATTTTGCTTCTTGGTTAAGAAAAAAAATGAGACAGAAAAACAATAATCTTAATCTTAAAAGACAGCAGAATCAACCTACTTTATCTTGTAAAAGTGTTCATATTCTCATTGTTTTGTCCCCAGAAAAAACAACCCCCATCAATTGTCTCTTTATTCATTCTTTCCCATGAATTAAAATGTAGTAATCTCTATCTCCTGTGGGGACTGTATAGTTAATAAAGAGCAAAGGAGATCATGTTGAGTCATGGGGTTGATAGTCCAAATTTTTATGTCTGTTGACCTGAAAGTCCAGAAGTGATTATTTATTCTTTCAACAAATGTTTTGTGTTCACTGTGTGTCAAGCACTATTGTTAGACCTTTTAAACTGAAACAGTGAATAAAGAAGACAAAAGTCCTGACCCTTGTGGAAATTACATATTAGGGCCACAGTATTATTCCAAGTAACATGCAGAATGTCCTTGTGACACTAAGAGTTTCTCCATAAAAGAAAACAAAAATAAAATAAAATAAAGTAAAATGAAATAAAATAAAAAATTTAAAAAAATAAAAAACACAAAGAAAAAAGTGGCTTACTTTCATAACAAATCTTCGATGAAAATCAATTTATTACAGCTTTTGGATTTTTATTACATTTTTTGAAATTTGAGCAGGTCCTTAATTCATATTTGTAAATCAAACACTATGGATTTAGCTTTAATACATTTAGAATAAACTACTATTAAAAAATACAACATATATTCAGCATTCAATAGTTATAATAGCACCAAGTGATTCAAATGCTTGAAGATGAAATACATAAATGAAGAGTTAACAACACTTAGAGACAATATTTCTCACCAAAACCTGAGTTTTTTTTGTTTTTTCAAAAAATGGTTAAGATTTGTTTCCTTAATGTTTTCTAGAATATATATATATACATATATCTATGTGTACATATATATGTAACATATTATAAATTACATTCTAAAAATGATTATAGAAAAGGCAATTTTACTTACAGTTCAAGTGCAGTATTTTGAAATACATCTCTTCATCTTATTATTAGCATAGATGTTACCGTAGCATAAATGTGTGGGTAGAAGCTTTCAAAATCTGTTAGCAGGGGACTATAATAGAAGGATCCAGGGAATTCCCCGGAGTGATCTCACTTGTCACATCTGAAAGAATATTTGTTAAGGTAGCATGTTTGGAAAAGCTAATTTAAAAATGCTCTAGATAAAGAACACTGGAAATGCAATGGATTAAATGCAAGCCTTGAGTGTCAAGAGCCTGTGTTTGTATTTGCACTAGGATATACTGTCATGAAACAAATGTCTGTCCCAGGACAGAGGGTAGAAAGAACCACCTGGAAATAGCATCACTGAATTTCTTCAACATAGTAATTTAAAAAATTGGGCCAATGAATATTTTAATGTGAAGACCATGGAAATGTTTAAAGTAATGTTATTCCCAGTTAAGCAGAGGCAACTAAGAAGAGTAACAGAGAACTGATGAAATTATTAGATCTAGATGTTCTGTTTGTTTCTTTGTTTCTCTATAGTAATAATTGGCTTCGAGTCCAGGAGAACTACTCTAGTCTCCAACTCCTATCACATTTATAATGATTCATGATTTCTTATACATTACATCAAATCTCTGCATCAGCTCCTACGAAGCCAGAAGCCCAGGAGCAATGGGGTCCGAGGGTTGTCACTGTGATGGAGATCCTAGCTTAGCTCAATGTCTGCTCTTTTCACTTCATACCAAGACAGATGGGGAAAGAATAGGGAAAGTGATTAAATGTACAGCCAGAATTTTAATAGCTAAGAAATTTTGAGAATTTAAGCATAAACATTATTATCAAGTGAAAATATATAAAGACAAAAACAGATTTGCTTAATATCACATAAACAAAAATATGGTTAACACATTTTTCAAAGCCAGAAACCAAACACATGGTTATTTGATTTACTTACTAAAATGTAAATGTCAGAATGCCTGAGTGGCTCAGTCAGTTAAGTGTATGACTTTGGCTCAGGTCATGATCCCAAGGTCCTGGAATAGAGTCCCACATCAGGCTCCTTGCTCAGCAGGGAGCCTGCTTGTCCCTCTGCCTGCAGCTCACCCTACCTGTGCTCTCTTCTCTCTCTCTCTCTCTGACAAATAAATAAGATCTTTTAAAAATAAAAAATAAAATGCAAATGTCTAGGCTCCATTTTTTTAAGATTTATTAATTTTTTTATTTGAGAGAGTTAGCAAGCACACAGAGGAGAGGGATAAGCAGGCTCCTTGCTGAGCAGGGAGCCTGATGCCGGACTTCATCCTAGCACCCTGGGATCATGACCTGAGCTGAAGGCAGACCCTTAACCAACTGTGCCACGCAGGCACCCAATGTCTTTAAATCAAGATTGCATTCTAATTAGATCCCTATCTTTGATGAACTAAAAATCTAGGAAGAGAGACATACAAATACCATATTTTAAAAAATGCTATGAGGACACTCTAGAAGATACGCCATCTAGGTAGCAGTTAAAGAATTGGAGAGGAGAAAAAAAGGACTAAAGTATGAATAAGTGTTCTAGATTGATAAAGAAGAAATGGGCATTCCAGACCAAGAAATTAAAATGTACAAAGTCAAAGAAACAAAGTTTGTTTGTTTGTTTCAGAAAAATATAAGTAGTTCAACACGATCTAATCTGAATTTTTGAATTGGGAAATTATTAGAAAATCATTAGAGGTCCATGTCATAGTGTCTCTTGTATCCAAGAAAAGAAACTCAATTTTTTCTACAAGGAATGGTATGCATATTATGGGTCTTAAGGGTAATCCTACCTGACATCTCTTTTTAATCACACAGATAAGGAGGGAAGTGGAAAAAGAACGTAATGTTTAACCCATGGGTTCAAAATTAGGTTTTGCCACTTTGTTACAGAACGACTTCAGATCTCAACTTATCATCTATAAAATGGGAATAAATAATACTTTACAGGGTTTATGTGAGGACTAAATGAGATGTTTATATAAAGTATCTGGCAGCTGGATGTATGGGGTAGATCTGAGGAAAAATGTTTAAGATAAAAATGGAGATATGGACATTACTTGCATATCAGTGAGAGTTGTTATTGAAACAGACAGAAAAGAGGAGAAGGAAAAGATGTGAAGATTAAATAGAGTTTGCAGACCTCCGGAGTACAAAAGTAGAAAGGATGGGCAGGGTAAAGGGACTCAACAAAAGAAATAGGGATAGTGTAGTTTACAAAGCAAGAAGAAAACTTGAGAAATATATTTTTGTGGACAGACAGCCAGTGATTTTTTTTTTTTTCCAGGAATTTAGCTTACTGGAGTCTGGTACACACTTCATACCACTTTTTCTAATTGGATGACTCGCATGGTAGGAAAAGTCACCATCTGGGTGTATATAATTAATGAATTAGTTACCCCTCCAAGGATTTCTCTGGAAACTAAGGGTAGCCTGTTTCAAAGATAATTTATTGGTTTGTTTTAACAGTTGGAAGTTTCTTATGCTGTCCCTACCATAAAACATACCATGGTCTTGGGGGCAGACAATCTAAAGCCTGGCTTTTACACAAGATGCACAGTGCTATGTGCACACGTGTCTCCCTTGGAAAGAAAATGTCCTTAGAGCTCCTAAACACTCCTCCCACATGGGACCTACGACATTTGGGATACCCGGTTCGAACTGCCTTCCATACCGCCTCCCAGGTGGCTGGTAAGCCTTACGGTTCCAATTCCATTTGGATAACTGAGCCTAGTCCTTCACTTTGGAAAGAATTTATAAACAACAGAAATTTATTTCTCAAAGTTCTGAAGCCTGGAAGTTTGAGATCATAGTGTCTGTATGGTCAGGTGAAGTCTATCTTCCAGGTTACAGACGTCTTGTTGTATCTTCACATTGCAGAAGTTGTTGAGGGGTTTTGTAGGGTTTCTTTTGTGATTACTAATCCCATTCCTACCTCTTAATATCATTACATTGGGCATTAGGATTTTAATACATCAGTTGAGGGGGGAGAAGGGAATACAGACATACAGATCCTAGCAGATTGCTGGAAAACTGTCAGTTTGACCTGTCTTACTTCCCACAGCACGAACAGGATGTTGGGTCACGTGTTCGGTTTTGATGAGAGCCCAGGAGCAGACTGTTATGAACTGAATGTTTATTTCCCTCTAAAATAAATACATTGAATCTTTAAGTCCCAGGGCAATGATATTTGAAGATGGGTCTTTGGGGGAAAATGGGAATAAGATGAGATCATGAGGGTGGGGTCCTCATGATGGGATTAGTGGCATTTGAAGACGAGACACCAGAGAGTCCCACCCCTGAGATGTTTACCTAAAGTATCTGACAGCTGGATTTGTGGGGTAGATCTGAGGAAAAATGTTTAAAATAGAAACAGAGATATGGACATCACTTGCATATCAGTGAGCCCTGTTGTTACTGAAACAGAAAAAAGGAGAAGGAAAAAGATGAGATAATAGAGTTTGCAGACCTCCTGAGTAGGGAAGTACATCCCTTGTCTGCCTCTCGAAGCTGTGGCAAGAAGGCATCCTCTGCGACCCAGGAAAGATTCTTACTGGAAACCAACCAAGCAGGTTAAAAACCGCTTTCCAAAGAAAGCAAATTGATGGGAAATAATCTCTGTAGGGGAAATAATAAATCCAAAACCATAAGGATTATTTGTGGCTTGAGGCTGCCTATTTTTTTTTCCAGAGGTTCCCATTGAAAAATTGTCAAGGAGACTTTTGCTTTCAAGAGGTCCTTTGAGCTCTGTGGCCTCACTGATGGAGAGTGTGTGCCATGACTTGCTAGAAAACTTCCCCTGTGGACGGCTGGTTTGAGCTCCACTGATCTACAGGCAGATTAGTCCATGTAAAAGACCAGGGAGCATGCCCAAGTGGGATATGTGTTGTCTCTGATACCCAAGAGTGAAACAGGGTCCTGGACTTGCTTTTTAGGAGGGGACCTGAAGAGACAATAGTTTTTCTTTGATTTCTGGAGAGACTGAGTTGTTGTGAATCTGTTCACATAGCCCTACGGAATTCTGCTTGGTGGGCAGGTCCCTGAATTTTATTCTGGGTAGTTCTGTTTTTAAATTACCCAAATTAAGTTTAAAAATAATGTCATCTCAGCTCCAGGGAAAGTAAGTATACTTACTTCTACTTTAAAGTGTGCAATAAAAGGATAACATACTATTTCCAAAAAAGGCTATTTATCTACTTGTGTAAGTAGACTTAGGACAGAAAAGGGCTATAGCTGATTATTGGCCACCAAAAACAGAGTCTGAAGACATAAATACAGGTATAACATTTGCTATAACGAAGACCAGTACATATTATGGGGTTTTTGTTGTTGTTCGTTTTAATGAAAAAAAAATTAAATGTAAACTTTGGATTTAACTTTTCTTTGCACAAACTGCCACACAACATGCCATATTAAAATGGAAGCAAGCTTGACTGTGCAGCTTGAAGGGTCTAGATTGAAAGGAAAAATGAATCAACAAAACTACTGGTGTCTGCACTAGTGAATACAGTAATGCTACTAGGGCAGTAATGAGGAAAATTACAAGAAAGGCTCTCTAGTGTGGAGTACTGGTAACAAGCCTGGCTCTTTACTTTCATTATCTCTCATCTGGGCAACAATCTCAGAAGATGTCTGTTATGATCTCAGTTTCACTGGGAAGGAAACTGAGACTCAGAGAAGGCCAGTTACTTGTTGAACCCTAAGCAGGCACCAAGAGACAAACCGGGTTTAAACCTCGCTCTCTCTGGATCAGTCTCAGAAAGTTTCCCACATGAGGCACTGTCCAAAGAAAAGAGAAAAATGGGATTGGAGGGAGAAAATGGGAAACATCAAACTCCAGGGAATTACAAAAAGTGGTTGAAAAAAGAGAGGGGGGGGGGAATAGGCTAGCAAGGTATAAACAAGAGATAAGGAAGAAGCAGAAGTGGGAAGCCTGAGCAAGGAAGGAGGCAGGTGGCATGTGTCACCCAAGAGATACATGTTCTTGAATTAGTGGGTGATGAGAATAGTTTTAGGTAAAACATCTAAAAGAAATGCCACAGGGAAAGAAGGTAAAGGGCAATTAGAAGTAGAAGTAAAATCTAACTCGGGGGGAGAGAGGGAGATGGAAGGGGGAGGGAAAGAGAGAGAGAGCGCACAAGCAAGAGAGCAAGCAGGCAGGCATGTAGCCGCGGCTAAGCCAGGCAACTGAGAGATAAATCAGACTCCAAAGAAGTGCGTTGATGGTAACTGATTTTAAAAAATTAAAATGACTCCTGTATTTCAAACCAACCCAGAAAGCAAATTAACCAAAACACACACACATGCAAACAAAGGGTACAAAGGCACATATCTGTGCTCTCACTCTATAGTTAACCAAAATCATAATTTTAGAAATATTGCCAAATAATTTGAAATTTTATCATAAATTCTGAACAATCAGAGGCCTATGAGTGATGTTTAACTGACAGAGAAAAATACTGTTTTCTAGCCAGAACCAACTCTTTTTTTTTTTTTAATTTTCTCACCTCTTTTTTTCTAAGATTTTATTTATTTATTTGGCAGAGAAAGACACAGTGAGAGAGGGAACACAAATAGGGGGAGTGGGAGAGGGAGAAGCAGGCTTCCCATGGGAGCAGGGAGCCTGATGCAGGGCTGGATCCCAGAACCCTGGGATCATGACCTGAGCTGCAGGCAGATGCTTAACAGCTGAGCTACCCAGGTGCTCCTAGAACCAACATCTTTGATAGATGTAACAAATCCAGTAAATAATTGGATTCCTACTGTTTTATATCATTAAAATGGTCGGCTGAAGTACATACAGTAACAACATACATCCCAGACAAAAAGGCTACTATTTCTGCACATTTTAAAAAGGTAAGACATTGGCTGGCTACATTGATTTCCCTTGGATCTATAACTGCTAATTCTTGTGACTGGTGTCAGTAAGAGGAATACTGGCTTTCATGCTCTCCACTAAACATTTCTCCACTTCCTGCAGTTTTCCTGTGTCTTCTGTTTATTTGTTTTTAGATTTTATTTTTAAGTCGTCTCTACACCCAGTGTGGGGCTCAAACTCACAACCCTGAGATCAAGAATCACATTGTCCACCAACCGAGCCAGCCAGGCACCCCTACTCTGTGTTAACCTATGCACAAAAAAATATTTGGATGGGTTAAAAACATTTCTTAAATGAATATGGGACTTACTTAAAAGCTCTATACCCATTAGTTTTCATTATATACCACACTTAAAAAATATTAATCCAGGTTCTTTGTTTTAGATTCTCAGTGCTACACAGGCTATGACACGCTGAATATTGAGTACTACAACTAAGGTACATGGCATATGTTATGTTCCATTAGGCTTTCAATATTTACTATGGACTTCCTACATTTAACACTCTACCTTTCAAGAGCTAACAAATTTTATCTGTCTGATTTACTATTTTATCCTTCCTTATCATTTAGGTTTGCCTGTTGAAAAATTGGGAAATAACTTGGAAATAAAATTCAGAATCTTCTACTTCGTAAAAAGTATCTTTCACTCAATACCCAATAGCAAATATTTGATCCACTTCTATGTTCTAAATTCTGTGTTAGATGAAAAAAATATAAAGCTGAGCAAGGGATACATGATTCATTCACCAAGATTACAGTATAGCTGGGCACAAAATAATTAAAAATATATTTTATGAGTGCAAAAAAAGAAGTACAAATTTCAATGCAAACTTATATTGGGAGCCTCTAAAGTAGGTTTATAAAGTTAGAGAAGATTGCTGGAAAGAAGTGACCTCAAAGTTAAATCATTCAAGGTGAATAAATGCTAACTAGATGAAGAATTTGAGATGGCGTTTGTTGGGTAGGCTTATCTCAGTGATACAAGGAAGCTGACAACAGTTAATTATGATCGCAACATAGATTGCAAGTGATGAGAGAATAATCTGGAAAAACAAGAAAATGCCAGATTAGAAGGGGCCAGTAAAGCAAATTTAGAACTTTACAAACAGGAATCATTCAATTGACAGTTCTGGTTTCATGAGTTTGTGATTTATGCAATCTCGTAGGAATGTCGCCTTCAAGGAGGCCCGTGCTTACTTTATGCTTGGATATTAACAAATTGAAACAATTTTTAAATAAGGGGCCTTGCTTTTTAATTTTTTATTTATCCCAACAAGTTTTGTAGGTCATCCTGCAATTAGAATTATATTTCACTGCATCTAACGAAAAAAAAAAATGTGTGGTTAAGTAAAACAAAAGTTTATTTCTCTCTCATATTAAAAACAAAAGACTGGAAACTGTCAAAGCCATGGGTGGTGCAGCTACTTCCTAGAGTTCAAGGACTCATCTTCCTTCTTTGTAGCACCTGCAGCAACCTTAATGTGCGACTCCTATCCTCATAGCTTCATGCATTCAGGCAGGGAATGCCGGGATAAAGTTTGCATTTTGTAACGATCATCCTGGCAGAAATGTAACGAGAAGTTGAAATCAGAGACAAAATGCTATGCTGTTCAGGTAATCTTGGCCCGAGTTGATGGTAGAATGGAAAGGAGGTTGCCAATGGGAATAGGAAGAAATGACAAATTCACTAGCCATCCAAGACTTGAACACCTGGAATCTGGTGATGGAAAATGCCCAGCAAAGATGAAGAAGGAATCAAGCTAAACACCAGTTTACTTAAGAAATTTGGTGGTTCTTCAATGAAATATAGAACAAAACATGTCAGGGAGACAGGGCAAGTTTTGTTTTTTTGTTTGTTTTTGTTTTCTAATTTAAATTCAAATTACTTAATGTATGGTATATTATCGATAGGTTCAGGACTGTCACATAATAATTAGATGTTCAATAAATTTGCACTGAATGACAGAAAGGGGATCTCCTTACTACACTGTGAGCTCTTTGAGAGCAGATGCTACATTACATTGTCTTTGTATCCAGAGCCTCTGCCACAGTTTCTGGTATCTGTTTGACACTCAAAACAATATACGCAGAATAAATCAATAAGCAAATGCAATAATAAATGGATGAATGATTATATCTTTTACCCAGAGTAGTTTTACTGTGTGTATATAAATATTTAGAATAAATTTAAAAAATTATTTTTCATAAAATGGCAGGAGTCAGGATGGAAAATATCAGGGTTCTAAATTTTATATATCATCAAAAGCAGACGAGAAAGAACAGTTCTTTAAAGTTATGATGCCATATCTACATTTAAGACATTTTTAGTCTTGAAAAGTCATTTCAGTTGATTCCAGAAGAGAGTGAAAAGTAAAGAAAAGCCTATTGTAGTCAACATGCTATATGTTGGACCCCCAAAACTTTTCATCTTATAATTGGAAGTTTGTACCCTTTGAACCAACATTTCCTCATTTCCACCTCTCAGCCCATGTCCCTCGCAACCACTGAGTTCTACTCTTTGTTTCTATGAGTTCAGCTTTTTTTTTTTTTTTCAGTTTTCACACATAAATGAGATCATACAGTATTTGTCTTTCTCCATTGACTTATTTTACTCCGCATCCTCAGGGTTCATCCGGATTGTCACAAATGGCAGGATTTTCTTCCTTCTCATGGCTTCATAATATTCCATATATAACATATACTCATGTGGATTCATATGGACACTCAGATTTTTTTTCATATCTTGGCTATTGTTAATAATGCCACAATGAACACAGGAATGTAGATATCACTTCAAGATTATTATTTCATTGCCTTTGGATATATATTCAGAAGTGGAATTGTTAGATCATATGATCAATCCATTTTTAATTCTTTGATGAGCCTCTGTACTGTTTACCATCGTGGCTGCATCAATTTATATTCCTACTAACAGTGCACAAGAGATCCCTTTTCTTCAAATCCTTGACAACACTTGTTATCTCCTGTCCTCTTAATGATAACCATTCTAACAAGTGTGAATGATATCTCACTCTAGTTTTTAATTACATTTCCCTGATGATTTGTGATGTCAAATGTCTTTTCATGTACCTATTGGCCATTTATCTATCTCCTTTAGAAAAATGTTCTACTCCTCTGCCCATTTTCAAAACTAGTTTTTGTTTGTTGTTGTTTGTTTGTTTGCCATTGAGTTGGATGAAGCTGCTTATATATTTTGGATACTAACCCTTTATCAGATATATGGTTTTCAAATATTTTTCCCATCCATTGATTACCTTCTTTTGTTGACTGTTTCTTTTGCTGTGCAAAAGCTTTTTAGTTTGATATAGTGCCACTTACTTTTTGTTTTTACTGTACTTTTGGTATCATATCAAAAACTTGTTTCCAGGACCAACATCAAGGAGTTTTTTCATATAGTTTCTTACAAGAAGTTTTATGGTTTCAGGACCTATGGTGACTACAGTAACAATAACTAAACATGTAATGCAATAACAATATTGTATTATATACTTGAAATTTGCCAAGATAGCACATCTTAAGTGTTCTCACCACACACATAAAAATGTAATAATGTGAGGTAATAGAAGTGTTAACTAACCTTATTGTGGTAGTCATTTTGTGATAGATACATGGTGTATACCTTAAACGTACACAATGTTATATATCAATTGTATTTCAGTACAGCTGTGGAAAATGTTTAAAAAGCCTAATGTATAAGATAATAGAGTCATTCTATAAGAATAAAGGATTGAATTCATAGCTCTGGATAAAAATTCTAACTGAGTATAACATACTATCAAAAGATGTAAATGAATCAGCAGAATTTTTAAAAATGCTTAGACTATCATAATGTTGGCAATTTAAAAATACCTACTTTTATTTTTAATACAGAGATAGTATAACCTAGAAAAGTCTAAAGTATTTGTTAAGAGAAAAGAATTCCTATTTAAATGGTAAGAATTTTTTTAATTGTTGGAGGCAAAGTAAGCACTTAGTCACCTGTTCAAGAGTCATAAAATAAGGGCCTGGAGATTCCATACAGAAGAAAATTTTTGAACAGAAGTTAGTGAGAGCGAGATTTCTAACAAACAACAGTATTCCACTTACTTACATAATGGAAGGTAGAGATATATTAAATTGAACAAAAAAAGGAAAAGAGCATAAACCATAAAATGAATTAAAGGCTTTTTTCAAGACAAAGGTAAAAAGATATCAGGAAGAGATAAGGCTAAACTTGTATAGAAAACCCAAGAAATGATAGATCTTCTATATGTCGATCTTTCCATTCATAGAGAATAAAGAGTAGTGGTCAGTTTCTGGGGCAGAGAGTAGAGTTAATGAAAAAACTTGAGAAATTACCAATAATGGAGAAGTTATTCATGGAAGACTCAGGAAAAAAAAAATAAATTAAGAACAAGGTCAAAGGGGGTCCTGGGTGGCTCAGTGGGTTAAGCCTCTTCCTTTGGCTCAGGTTATGATCTCAGGGTCCTGGGATCGAGCCCTGCATTGGACTCTCTGCTCAGCAGGGAGCCTGCTTCCCCCTCTCTCTCTGCCTGTCTCTCTACCTGCTTGTGATCTCTGTCTGTCAAATAAATAAATAAAATCTTAAAAAAAAAAAAAAAGAACAACAACAACAAGGTCAAGGACTTCACTTATTACCAGGATACCGTTCTGGAGAAGCCAAAGCTTATGTGGTAAGCAGGGTTTTGAAGGGAACAAATATTTCCAGATTCATTAAGACTCAAAAGCTATGTAAGTTAAGTTTTATTTCTTTTAATTCTATTGATAAAAAAGAAAAAGATGAAAAAATAAGAAATAAGGAAAAGAGCAAATATAAATATTAATGTATGTTATCATTCCTTTCTCTCATCCCTGCTCTCTTTCTTTTCTTCTTTTTTTAAAGAAAGACTAAAGATTACAAGACAGAAACATTTTACAATATTTATAACACCACTATGTTCCAGGCATTTTCTATGTGATTAGGATAATAGCAATCAACAAGATACATAGAACATCTAAGTGCATCATCTACTTTTCCCTTATTGTAGAATCCTTTGTCCACAGAGGCATGGCTATTGTGTCTATTAGTATAGTCACACTAAGGAATACTGGTTATTTTGAGCTTATCACACTTTGATGAGCCACATGCTTAGTCTCATTTGTTTTTACTTCCTTCTTGGAAAAATACAAAATATTAACTACCTCAGCTGCTTTCCAAGTTATCCAAAGGGATGTTATACTTTTACATAATATCAATTACCTTTTCCTAGACCCTGATAATAGAATTCTTCCTGAGTATGACCTGATTACAAAACACATAAGGTAGATTTCTGACATTTCAGGACCCTTTTCTGGGTCTCGATTTCTTTATCAGTCAGGAGGGAATAAGCTATTCTGCAATTACCAACATCATGAATACTTCGGTGACTTCAAACTATAAAGTTTATTTCTATCTCACACTGCATGTTTACCAGGTGAGGAGGATCTGTTCATTTCAGTCACTTAAAATATCAGGCTGGCAGAGTCTGTATCTCAAAACAGCTATAACGTTAGAGAAGGGGGGAAAAGTCAACATAAATACACATACACACACACACACACACACACACACTAGTTTTTCACACTTACTCACTTATGTCTGGAAGTGACACCTGTAACTCGCATTTGTATTTCATTGGTCAATGCAAGTTATATTTCCAGCCCAGAGTTTAAGAGCATGGGAATGTATAATCTTGCTCCAGAAAGAGCATCAAATATATATATGTGTATATATGTATATATACATATATATATTTTAAGATTTTATTTACTTGTTTGACAGAGAGAGATCACAAGTAGGCAGAGAGGCACGCAGAGAGAGAGGAAGGGAAGCAGGCTCCCCGTGGAGCAGAGAGCCCCATGTGGGGCTCAATCCCAGGACTCTGGGATCGTGACCTGAGCTGAAGGCAGAGGCTTTAACCCACTGAGCCACCCAGGCACCCCAACATCAAATATATTTTTAAAAATTAATACAGTCTACCATGTTTGATTCTTCTACCCAGCAAGCCCAGCACATGTTGACCTTATCTCTCTACTTACTTGCTCTTTATATCACTTTTAATAACTGATCTGGTCCCTTGATTTTAATAATCCACTAATTCTCCCCTCCCTGGTATACTAGATGAAGGTTGTTGCTAGATTCTCATCAGTACACATTTCCCTAATTTTAGTTTACTCCACAACTTTGTCCCTTATCAACCTCATTCCTTTAGATATCACTTGCTGGGAAAGTTCTGACTCTCTCCCTTCTTGTTTCCCAGAATATGCCCTTAAGTATCATAGCAGATCTGATGCTATGTGTTTTACAAATTCCTATTTCATTTGCCCCCTCCTTGTCACAAAAGACAGCTGGATTTTTCAGCTTTTGTGCTTGCAATTGGTTTGAGGCTGTGTGATGGAGTTCTGGCAAATGACATACTTGTAGGACATATACACTACCTGGAGATTTGGTACTAAACCTTCTATTTACACCCTCTCCTCCTTTTCTGTGGTGACATTATAGAACACGTATTTAAGAAGTCAGTCCCACAGAATGTAAGGCACCTTGTTGCTTGAGTTACCAAAGAGGATAAACTCCAGAAAGCCACTAAAGCTACCCTGAACACAACATGAACAATAAATCTAGATAATCTTCACGCACTGATATTTCAGTTATTGTTATTGTAATAAAGACTGTTGTAATTTGTACTAATAAAAATGTGAAAATTAATCAAAAGATAAAACATGGTTACAATAATTCCCCTGAGAGAGAAGAGAAACATTTTGTTCGGTTGAATTAAAATTAGTCCAATAAATTAAATTTAAGAAAAATTTAAAAAATAAAATTAGTCTAAATTTTACATAATTAAACTTCTAAATATGAAATTAATGATATACAGAGATAAATAGTGTAAAAAATAACAGAGTAAAGCATCAGGTGTTAGTTTCAGGAGAACTAATATTTGATAGAAATGCAGTCATTAACATTATTTTCTCCTAGAGAAGTCAAAGGGCATCTAACGTTCTGAAGAATTTCAGCTAATGAAATGAGATATACTTGAGGTATGTAATATGTATAGACTTAGCTCTGGTTTCAAATCATGAAAAAACAAAAATGAAAACAAAAACAATATTCCTGAGTTGATCACCTATACCTCCGATTTATTCTCCCAGCCATTTATCCTGTAGGTTCTATCAAAAAGCTATTATGTATAATTAATCGTATTTTTTAAAAGATTTTATTTTTTAAGTAATCTCTTCAGCCAATGTGGGGCGTGAACTCACAACCCTGGGATCAAGAGTTGCATGTTTCACTTACGGAGTCAGCCAAGTGCCCCAGGTATAGTTAATTTTAATACTAAATTTCATTTCAAAGAATATGTGGTAAAGAATCTCTCAAATTATAGAGAGTTGCTGAGCTCAACTCAATTTAGATTGAGTTCAAAACATTTAAGTCTCTATGTGTACTGCACTGCGCTCAGTGATCTCACTCCCACATAACCCTACTGATTTAATCAGTAACATCACAGTTTGGGCATTGGAATTTACCTTAGAAGTCATTGAAACCAATCTATCACCCAATCACATCCCAGAACATGATGTTTGCCCTTTGCTTGTAATATTTCACCACTTTTTAAAGAAACCTACTCCATGATTGGCAAAGTGTGCTAATTTATATGGAGCTGAAATGTTCCTACTTAATACTTCTACCATATTACCCAAATTCTGTCTTGGTAAAAAAAGAAAAATTACTCCCTGTTTTGTAAAATACATATAAAAATACTCTCAAGAAAACTTCCCTGTTATTTTTCCCCAAATAGCTTCTTCTACACAGTAAATAAGAATACATTCAGGAATGTATGGCTGTTTTTTTTTTCTATTATTCATTCTGTATATGGTATTGATATCATACCCATTATCATTCAAGTTTTTCAATGTCACTTCTAAATGATACAGTAATGATTATAATATAATATATAACAATAATAGCTAAACTTTCTTGAACACTTGAACATCTTAATATATATATATATAAATATAATATATACAAAATCTCATTTTTAGTCCTCAAAATGTTGTGTTATAGACTAAATTTTTCCCCTCCAAAATTCATTGGTTGAAATCTTAACTTGGATAGTAGAAAATATGAACCGCAAAGAGGCTGAAGGCTTGTATCTAGGGGCTTGCCATATCGCTATTACAACTCCACAGCTTTCCATGTAAACAAGTAAGCATATGTTGGCTTACCAGAAAGAAGTCTCAGTCATCCCAGACTTCCTACATGAAGCTATCATAAACCAGCCAGCCCTGACCAACATATCAGCTAACCGAAGACACAGGAGCAAGTTCAAACAGTACCAGACAAACTTGGTATAGAGCAGAAAAAAATATCCATCCGAACTCAACTCAATCTGCAGAACAGGAACTAAACTCATAGTTGTTGTTTTAATCTTCTAGGTTTGGGAGTGGCATATTATACAATGAAGGCAAAATTATAAACCATCTATGACACACACATTTCTTAATTCTTAATATGCATAATGCTTAAGCTTGCCAATACCTTCCAATATAAAGTAAGCTCTGGGTTGATCTATGTTTGTGTAAAACCTTGTTGAAGTTCTCTGGTAAAACAAATGCCATCTATTTCATTCCTTTCACCTTTTCAGTAATCTCTATAAGTAGAAATACTGTTTAGAAATTTGTTTTTGCTAGAGAAAATTTTTGGCATATATTTATTATTTTAATTTTTTCCCATAAGGTATCCCTATATCAATGATAATTTCTAAGTGTATAATTTTATTCATCATTATGCAATTACTTAAAGAATCGTTGGATAATATTTTCATTTCCATGGCTTCCAAAGCTTATTTGCCACCATCTTTTCATCTTTAATGCAGAAAGAAATCAACTAAGTTGTCTTCAAAATACCAAGAAAATGTAAGCTCAAGTAGTCTATTATAAGCTATATTCTAAATGAAGAAAAACAAAATTTAAACAAAATAAGACTTTGTTCCTGAATGTCTTTTAAAAGGACTTCATGCAATTTTATAAAGAAACACTATGAATAATAAGCTATTAGGAAGTTACACAAGGCCTTGGCTGGAGACACCAAAGGGTCATATGCACATGAATTTACCCAGCTCAATTAGAAACTCTGTTCAATTTCTTTCATATATCACAGCTGGATGCAAAGTACTAATAAGGAAATCTATTATTTCAAGATGTGCGCTGGCAATCATAATTTTATTATTTTGCATTCCATCTGTAGCATAAGCAACCACCAAGATGTTTGTTGAATAAATGTGAATTATAATAGGAAAGGGGAGCACATGGCCAGTAGAGTTTGAGAGGCAACATGGCAGGTCCCCATTTCTGGTTTTCGTTTTCTGTTCTGTACATATTATTTCAAGCTGTGTCACCACGAACACGAACTCATTTCAGATCTATTGACCTATAAATATAATTACATATTTGATTACTAAATTAACAAAGTAAATTAACTTTTAATGGGTACATTACTCATTGTACCTTGGGAAAGAAAATCTTTACTAAAATGCATGTCTCATTCCACATTGACTTCTTATTAAAGGGGCATTTGACCCAGATAATCCTTTGGTTGCCAAGGAATGTGGAAATTGCTGCATGCTATGAATCATTGTCTAAAATAAAATGAAAAAAAAAAAGAGTATATATATATATATATATAATTAACTCCATATGGCTTTTTCTTTGACTCATTTGATACAGGACAAATTCTTACACTTTTCTTAATTAAACATCTCAAAATAAATTCCATTTAGAGAATGTATGAAAGTAACCTTGCAAATTCAACATAAGCATACATGGAAATGTGTAATCAAGAACATTCTGTAAATAATTAATATTCATTTCCTGATAATTTCTCTAGATCCTGATAACTTCTCTAGAAAGTCAAAATTAGGCAAAGATAATATTATTTCATATTCCAGGAAAACAAAGAAATAAGGATCGATAATTTTTAGTATGTTTAATGGAGCATAAGGTGAAATTTCCACAGAGCTTTAATATCATATTTTAAAGGCACTCTAGTTAATTTATTAAAACCAACTTTAAAATTAGGTCACACTATTGTTTTAAATATAACTGAGGCCTGGGGACACCTGAGTGGTTCTGTTGATAAGCGTCTTCTTTTTGTTTTCAGCTTGGGTCGTGAATTTTTCCTATGTTTTCTTCTAGGAATTCTATGGTTTCCAGCCTGGTATTTAAGTTTAATCTATTTTGAGTTAATTTTTGTAAGTAATGTTAATATAGGGGTCTAGTTTCATTCTTTTGAATGTAATATCCAGTTTTCCCAGCACCATTTACTGAAGAGACTGTCTTTTCTCTGTTGAGTATGCTTGGCTCCCTTGTCAAATAATAGGTGACATATATGCATGGATTTATGTTGCCTCTCAACTCTGTTCCATTGGTCTGTGTGTCTGTTTTTAGGTCAGTACTATACTGTTTTGATTACTGTAGTTTTATATTATAGCCCGACACAAGGCAGTGTGAAACAAAGAACTTCTTTCTCAGGATTGCTTTGGTTGTTTGGGGTCTTTTGTGGTTTCATATAAATTTCAGGATTGTTTTTTCTACCTCTGTAAAAAAAAAAAAAATGCCATTAGAATCTTGATAGGGATTGTATTGAATCTATAAATAACTTTGGGAAGTACTGACATTTTAACAATATTAATTATCTCAATCCAGGAATATGGGATATGCTTCCATTTATTTGTCTTCTTTATTTCATGAGTATCTTACAGTTTTCAGAGTAGAGATTTTTCACCTCATTGGTTAAATTTATCCCCTAAGTATTTGTTGTTTTGATGCTACTGTAAATGTAATTATTCTCTTTATTTCTTTTTCAGATAATTTATTGTATAATTTTATATCCTGCAGCTTTGCCAAATTCATTGATTACATATAGGAATATTTTGGTGTAATCTTTAGAATTTTCTATATACAAAATCATGTTATCTGCAAATACAAAAAATTTCACTGATTTTGATATCTTGTGACGAAGATAAAATCATGAACTAGTCTTCTTAAAAAGTATAATATTGTATTTTCTTAAAAATGTACCCTGAGGGGTATCTGAGTAGCTCAAGAGATTAAGTTGCAGACTTTTGATTTTCGCTCAGGTCATGTCAAGATAGAGGGGTCCAGCCCTGGTCATGTCAGGATAGAGGGGTCCAGCCCCACCTCCGGCTCCCCACTTGGCAGAAAGTTGACTAGAGATTCTCTCGATCCCTCTTTCTCTGCCCCTCCCTCACGGCTCTCAAATAAATACTCATTAAAAAAGAAAAAAAAAAAAGGTACCCTGGAAGAAATAAAATTGAAAAAGGTATAAAACAACCACGACTTCTTATTGAAAAACATACAGATTGAAGTATAAATATACATAGACATTTCTCTTTTAGAGAGACTTTCTTACGGGAAAACAAAACTTTCTAAAAATTGTTTTAATTTTTAAAAATTTAGATTATTTGTTAAAAGGGTTAAATTGTAGAAGAAAAAAAAAAAACCTTTAAAATCTTCAAGAGAAAGAGGTTGCACTTGAACCTCTTTGCTGCTCAGTTGGCTAGATGAACTGAGAAAGGGCCACAGGTGAGAAACCAACTGTCACACAGCAGTGTTGCTTCAGTTTTCAAAGCCACGAACTGGAGCCAAAGAAATCAGAATAATCAGGATCAATATTAAAAGTACAGGAAGTTATTAGAAAACAGAAACCAAAAATGCTACATGACTATGAACTTTTACTGATAGAAAGCTAAGCTGTGTCAGAGAGCTGTAAGAAAAGGGACACAACAAAGTTAAAGAGGTAGATATCATTTTCACTCATTCGCAACCACATTCGAAAGTAATTAGCTCTTCTATTTATTCACTTTTAAGGATTTTATTTATTTATTTTGAAAGAGAGTATGAGCTGGGCCCTGTGAGCGTGGGGAGGGAAGGCCAGCGGCAGAGGGAGAGAGAGAATCTCAAGCAGACTCTACACTGAGCACAGAGCCCAACGGAGGGTGCAATCCCACGACCCTGAGATCATGACCTGAGCAGAAATCACGAGTCAGCTGCTTCACTGACTGAGCCACCCAGGTGTTCTGTAATTAGCTCTTTTATAAAATGTACATGCCCTAGCTGAAGGCTGTGTCTTTATCAAAGGACTGTGGTCCCGTGTGTGTGTGTGTGTGTGTGTGTGTGTGTGTGTGTGTGTGGTGGGACAGAGAAAAATCAAGAATACTATGCTCTCAGTAATGAGCTGTATACTCCAGTATCTTGCTAAAATAACAATAATTTTTTGAATGGAGAAAAACATTATTGAAGTGAAAACTTATGTGTCATCATTTTCAACTGATATACATTGAAATTATGACAAACTATAGGTATATTTAACCAAAATCATAAATAACACACCGTACAATGACTAGTAAAACATTAGATTTATTTAACTCTCTCAAAACAGTGTTTTCTTCAACATTTTAGAGAATTGCTTCTTTGAGAGTTAAATAAAATTTGGTATAATACAATCACACCCACTCTTCTGCCAATCCTTAAATATAAACCTATCATCCTCCACATCCTGATTTACACAGGAGCCCAATTCCTCTCCAGTAGCTGTGACGAAAGAAATTGGCTGCCTATTAAACATCCTTGTCCCATTTTATCATTTTTTTTAATAGATGCCAATTTAGTTGAAATGGGACACAATATGCCCTGTCCAAGGCAGGTAATGTTCTAACTTAAGGTCTAAGCCTACTGTAGTATTCTCATCCCTCTTTGAAATTCTAGGAACAATCAAGTGAAAAATTTCTGGACATTGGGAATAAGAGACTTAGGAAAAATTTTAATCTCTGACACAAACAGAGTAGAGAAGAGCAAGTGTTTCTCCCCCATCCACTTCCTTCCTACTTCTAAACAACTTTTGTCAGGTTGCAGTGCTTAGAGTATCACTGAGGACGGAGTAAAAATATAGAAGGACTTAGCCCCCCATTGATATGGCTGGGTTTCTGAACTAACCCTATAAAATGACAGTCTCACATTTTACTGTTCTGTAAATGCATGTCTAAATTACTTAAGTCACATTTGGGGTAATGGGTTACATGAAACTGAAAGCATGATAATCAATATTATTTCAATATTCCTTAAAACCAAGTGAATGTAAAAGAGAAAACTTTCATCAACAAATTAAAACTTTGTAAATTCATCCTTGAGAATTCTATATATTTTACTCAGTGCACTATTATCATGCTGGCTGAAAATATAAGTGATATACATTTCACTATATTACCCTATTATGTCACATTTCCCACGCCCGCTGAGAGCAGTTTTATCCTGCAATGGTTGTAAACTTCATAAGATCAGGTAATCGATGCTGTAGTGCACTGCCCAGATGACCCCTTATAGATTGAGACATTCCACAGCTGCTGAGAGAGCTGCAAGCTGACAGCTCACAGGTAAGAGTTTCCTTAGACAAGGGAGCTGCTTCCTCAAAGGATAAGCCCTGTCCTGAGGGCAGCCTGTATCTGAAGATTAAATGTAGAACATCTCAGAAGAACATCCCAACTTCCACACTCCCAGTGGGGTTGGCTGAAGTCTCTGTTGTTTTTATATCAAAGTTCAAAGTCTTTCTTATTTCAATCTTGTCTCTCTCACTCTCTCAAGATGTTGTTTCCAAGAGCACAGTGGAGTAATCCATCTATTTGCAGATTCTGATTCCCAAGAAATATGATCTATATCAGTTGGTGCCAGGAGTCATCCCAGGAAGCAGATTCTAAACTGGAATTTGGTAGCAATGAAGACCACCTCATGGGTGGGAAGATTGCCAATAGTCCTCAGCATATAGTAGTGAGTAGTGGTGAAATTGTTGAAGATTTTACTGGCGATAAGTTGGAATGGTATACCAATGTAAAGGAATGTCTTGTCAGGCAGAATATCTCAGATATTAGTGAGGCTTGGGTGAAAAAAGTACTCATAAGGACTATGAAATTGGATGGTTATTTTACAGGACTATAAATCCTTTGGTAAAGGAAAATAAAACAATGAGGGGACAGGGTCCCCTTGGAGCTCACTAAGGAAACTATTATCTCCTGTAGCCGGAAAGTAGAGAAACTAAAGATCTTGCCCAGGATTCTATTATAAGGGAAGTGGAGCTAATAACTTAAAAGTCAGAGTCCTGATCGGAAGAAATCAGACTTGGGATAGAAGCATTGGTATTATTGTACTCCATTTTTTTTTGAAATCCCAAGTCTTTCTGAACTGTTGGGGCATATAGAAGTGACTCACTTCTCTTGGCTAAACCGGTATTCTGTCCTTCTATGAAGACGATACAGAGGCCCCTCAACACACAATGTGCCACCATCCCCTCAGATTCTATCTTCATCTTTCATCTTGGTCACTAGGCCAATAACTAGAATTAAGTGCAAATACAATTTGGTCAGAAAAATGTCAGGTCTGCTAAGGAAGAAAAGGCACTGTAACCTAACGGGGCTGCAGTACATGTACCAAGAGTAGCATGAATGTGATTGGGAATGGATCCTAATGGAGCAGGATTAAGAAGAGCAGGATATAAAGTTGGATAAATAAGAATTTATCGATACAGAACATTCTCTAAGAATAAGGATTTCACACCCCGATAAGGCCCCAGGACACAGTGTTAATACACAGCTAAGACGGCTCTTGGAAGCAAGTAGTGTCTAATGACCCACAGTATGTGAAGTAGAAAGGCCCGAACTGCCCCAGTAGAGAGTGGAAGAAGACATGATTGGCTCAGAGAAGCTGGCATGCTAGAATAGATGTACAGTATAGTTGATTTGTATCCACAAGAGAGTCCAAAGTATACCCCATTTAGAACAGGAATAGGGAATGCTCTGGAGAGAACACTTTAGTGAAACTCTCGGTGAGGGCTGTCCTCTATAGGCTAGAAATAAGGGTAGGGGATGCTGTTAGAGAACGGAGACTCCTAATAATAGAGGCCAACTGGATGCATAATAACTGGAAATAATTATTGCATTGGTAGCCAGGTCAGATGGAAGCCAAGGTAGTCTGAGACACAGTTATGGGCATGATTAATAGAACACAGCAGGGAACACCTCTCTACTTGTTAGATGGGATTTGATTCATGAATCACTTAATAAAGTCAATTAGATCTTCAACTTTAAAAAAATCAAATGAAACACAGCAATATTGGAATAATATAGATGAGCAACAAGGTGTTAATTTATACCATAAAAAGAAATCAAGGTTGAATAACCAGTTGCTGAGAGCAGCTGATCCCCAAAGACCCTGAGTCAATTTTCAAGCTTGGAAGTCATTCACTGAGAGATAAGATTCCCTAAGAACAAGGACCCTGCAACATTGTAGCAAATATATGAGGTAATAATTCTACATTCCTTCACCAACGGGACCTGCGGGTATTTATTCACATAACTATTGATTGGGGGGGGCGGGGAAGAGAAGAGAATACTCTGACATTTCAAGGACTGTTAGACACAGGCTCTGAGTTAAAATTGATTCTCTGTGACCTGAATTGTCAGGAGAAGGTAGGCAGCTATTATACCATGGGGCCAAGAAAAAATATGTGTGCCATCCATAGGTACATCTATGGGTATTTCTGTACCCAGATTTTATTGAAAATTGACAAATATAGAAGATACAACATGAGAAAGGCATGATGAGTAAGGGTGCAAGAATGAGGGCTTACCGCATAAGGAACCTAGACGCTCAGAGTTTCTAAACAAAGATGAGACTCTAAAATGAGTAGTAGAAGAGAGAGATGATAAATATCAGGGGCAGTCCTAAGACCAACATCTGTAAGACAACTGCTTATCCTTTGTTCATTAGCCTCTTTCCTGTAAGTTTCCCCAGAAATTAGAGATACATCAGAATTCCTGAGAATCTGTTCAAAGATGGGATCTATTTATTATATGAGGCAAATGAATCTTCATGGCATAAGAAGTGAATTGCAGTAGATACTATAGTATTTTTTCCAGATTCCCCTCAAGCGTTAGGCATTCATTCTCCAAAAACTGCCCTGGACCAAACACCAAGTGTCTCACTTGACGTTCTCTCTTCAAGGGTGGTCCTCATTTGTTTCAGGTCAATGCCAGGATTCGAAATCCTGACCACCTTGCTTAATATAAGGACATCTCAAATTCAGAGCTTTCTGCTTCGCTTTATAACCTCCACTAATCCTGGTCTTTCTTTCCTCACTGCATAACAGGCATTGATCCTGAAAATACTCCCTAATAAACTACACGCGTGCCAATCTCCATGTCAGTGTCTGTTTCCCAGGAAACACTATTTAAGACAGGGGTTATTTATTTTTACTTTCAGAATTCTTAGAATATTTTTAGACATTCTGTCATAACAACTTGGCTGAGGAGACTCTAAATGCCAAAGCTTAAATGCACAAGTCCTTTTAAAATGACCCATTCAAAACATATTTACAAAAGTCTAAGTAATATTTTCTTTCACACAGAGTGTAACCAACATTGCCATAACTTTCAGGAACAAGGATTTGAGTGCAGATTATAGTTAAAGTTAGATGCCAAACACCCTTAGTTATGCTTAAAGTTTGACTGCTTTGAGAAGGAAAATATGATGTACTCAGGGTTAAGTATGTCTACCCAGAATTCCTTAAGTCTTATAAAAAATGATAAAATATTTAAAAAGGGGGGGGATAAGCTGTTGCTAATATTAGAGTAAGAAAAACACAGAAAGGATATACTCACAGACTCACAGCCTGGGTTAGTACAGAGAGGGAGTTATGAAACCTGAATTTTACTTTCCTGGTTTCTGTCAAAAAGCAGAATCTCAGCCTTGAAAAGTTATGATTAATGTATAATCTGAACAGAAGCTAAAGATGATTGAGGAGATAGTAAAAAAATACTCATTATATTCTTCAGTGAATTCAATCTTCAGCTATAGAAACAATTGTACTAGGCCACTGAGAAAAGCTGTAGTAAGACTATAAGCTTATTGGTAGTAATTTTTGAGTAATCATGAACCAGCTGGAAAGTTGTGAAAGAGAAGATATGGGGAAATGATATTTCAATTTTTGAAAGGGCAAAAATGATGAAAAATATACCAGTGAACCTGGAACCAGACAAAATCTTCGAACAGATTATTTAAAAAAGAGCCTGTAAAGTATTTGGGAAAGAGAGTAGTCATAGCTAGGCATGAAACATGCTAGATTGACATCAATTCCCTTACTAATTCACACTTTAGGATGACAGATCAGGTGGATGATAGACATAGAGTATTTTTTAATTTCAACAGGACAGTAACAAGGTTTCATGGTAATCTTATATACGAGATGAAATCCATGAGCTGCATGATAGTGAAGTTTGAATCTCTCTATAAAAGGAATATGAACAACATACCGAGGCCACGTGCCAAGAAAGTCCAGAGCACAATGGCCCAAGCTCCATCCACTGCAAAGATGAAGGACATATTTTTAAATATATTTTGCACAATGACATACATGACCCACATGTAACTTTTAAAAATAATAACAGATTAAAAAGAAGACAAAAATTAAAAATCCAAAAGATTTCTATACATTATCAGCATAAGATTAACCCAACAAGATGAGATTATAAATAAAAACACATGTTTAAGTGGCAACATTCCAGAATGAGAACACTGACTTCCTACCACTATTCATGTGAAAGAGACTGAGATTTCATTCAGTTGACGACTAGAAATATTCACCAAATCAGTAGGAAGAAGCATTCCGAAAGGATAATTCACAGGTCTCTTACATTAATGAATTATTATACAAGTTAACAGAAAAACAAAGAGGCACCAGCATTAAACCACATCTATTCTAATCCACATACTATGTTAATTATACCAGAACAGGAGAGCCTGGATGGCTCAGTAAGTTAAGCATCTGCCTTTGGCTCAGGTCATGATCTCTGGATCCTGGGATTAAGCCCCACGTGGGGCTCCCTGCTCAGCAGGGGAATCTGCTTCTCCCTCCGCCCCTCCCCTCCATTTGTGCCCTTTTTCTCCCTCCCTCTCAAATGAATAAACAAAATCTCTTTAAAAAATTACACCAGAACAGCCAATATTTATTTTTTTCATTTAATTTTCATCATAATTCTTTGAGGTAAATAAAATTATTCTAGTTTTATAGCTGAACAAAGCAAACCACAAATTATTTAACGGATTTGGCTAAGCAAACAATACTGTAAGTGGAAGTATAGTGAAGTTTAAACAAAGTGTGTCAAACTGTAGAATTCTTCCAACTTAGAGATCTCTAGTATAAAACTCATAGGTCCTTAACGAAGAAACTGAAACCCTTAGCAGGTGTGGCTTCTGTAACCTATAAGAATTGATTTCTCAGCACTTCCCTTCTTACTATCAGTGTGACTATTGTAAGACAGTCATAATTCCCTTGATCTAGATTATATATTTTTTCTTCTACTGTGCACAATTATCTCCACCCTTTCCTGCATAGTCTCTCTGCTCCCTTTTTCTCCACCAATGTGAATAAATACTAAGATATTAGTTATAACAAATAAAACTGTAATACAAATGCTTATGTTCTCAGCTGTTTCTAATTCACTGAGATTCTTATCCAGAGGTGAATGATTATTTTCATTTTATTACATAATGTCTTAAGCAGGCTTATTCTATATATTTTCTTTCATTTTTTTAAGTAAGCTCTATACCCCAAAGCGGACTTTGAACTCATGACCCTGAGACCAGGAGTCACCTGCTGTATAGACTGAGCCAGCCAGTTGCCATCTATATATTTTCAATATCAAATTGAAACATCTTGATAGGCTTCCATTTTTACCAGGTAACATCATTAGTTTTTTTTTTTTCCCTGCATCTTTATAAGTTTGTATGCACACACACAAGTTATTCTACAATTGTTTTGAACTTTAATTTCTTGAGTTTCATCAGGATCACTATAATACAAAATCCAGTTTAAAGTGACAACACTATCTGCAAGACCAGATACTTAATCTCCAGGACACTGAAACCTTCAGGTTGATTAAAAAGAAAAAAAAAAAAAAAAATTGAGAACCATTTAAGCAGCTAGCCATATGACAGAGACAATCAGGTGGGTTTTCGTTCTACTGGCTTGAAAGAAAATGTATCTGTAACAGAAGGCATTTATTTTTGACATGAGATCTCTTGACTCATAAGACTATAGGCTTTAAGAAGGCTACTGCATTTATGTTTGACCCCAGTCCATAACACTCCTGCAATCATTTAAAGTGGCTGCTTTGGACATTGGACTACAAAGGCCACTACTGTTTCAATTTTAGAATACTACCTAGCTTCAGGGTGCTTGACCTACAATTTCACTGCGTCATTTATTGTCTTGCCCTTGTGTTCAACCAGATATTCCTCCCCTAAAGACCCTAAGGCATTATAACAGCAGCATCTGTTGCCTGGCTTGCTTACAAGCAATAAGTTTAGTTTATTTATTTATTTTGAATTTTTCTTTAAATTCCAGTTAGTTAACATATATGGTAAAACAGATTTCAGGTGTAGAATTTAGCAATTCATCACTTACATAGACCATCCAGTGCTCATCATAAGTGCCCTCAACACCCATCACTCATCTGGCCCATCCCCCACCCACCTCCACCCATCAGCCCTGTTTGTTCTCTCTTATTGAGTCTCTTAAGGTTTGCTTCCCTCTCTCTTCTCTTTTCCTTTCTCTGTATTCATCTGTTTTGTTCCTTCCATTCCACATATGAGTGAAATCATACAGTATTTTTAGAACTTGAATATTCAAATTTTGCTACTTGGTAAGAATAATTTACAAAATACTATTTATCCTGTGTTTAGAGAAGCTTCTCTTACTTTGATATGGTAGAAAATCTGATTTACAATTAAACTAAGGCACATTAAGCTAGTACAAAAATATTCAAATATTACATGAATAAGTATGTCACAGGTTTTGAGAATATAGTTTAGTGGGTTGTATTAGCACTAAATACAAACTAAGTTCCCACAGAGGCAGTGGCTTCATAAACCAGAAAGAAACTGAACTATCAAACTCCTAATCCTGAAAAGACTCACATTTGGAATGGAAAGTGTGTGTTATTCACTTAAAAAAAAAAACAAATTATTAAATGCCTAAGTATAGGAGGAAAATGGAATAATTTTCCAGATCTCAAACATGTACTGTGTTTTTATTGCTGTGGCCTATGATGTTTTATTTATTGATGATTTATATTTATGAAGTTGAGTAAGAGAACTCTAATCTGTTAAAAATGAGTTCATTTTTTCTCCAACTTATGAAAAGATAAAGCCAGAGAAGCATTTCATACTGTGTTACTTTAAAAGAAAAAGACACACACACACACAGAAAATTTATGGTGTTTCTATGTTTAAAATAGATTCTGATCATTTTTCAATTCTTAAATATTTCTTGCATTCTGGTGTAAATGGCTTTACTCAATATAAATAGTAATGCTGACTTATTACAACTTGTGTTATTCTTAACTTGCTCGGTTAACTCTCGCCTGTGTACACATCAGCATAATTAGAAGTTGCTGTCCTCGACGCCACATAGGAACCATATGTGGTATTTGCTTCTGTTGCACTACTGCAGTATGTTAACAGCTGTTGCTACACAGTATAGAAATCAATAGAAATGAAAATCTAGCTTGAGTTGTTTGAAAAGTGAAAATTATTACAGTGTATGAATGGTAAGTGTAAAAACCCAGCACCATATATAACATTCTTTACATATATGGCTGCCACTTAGTATAGATTAATGATACTAATACCCAAAATTAATTGAGGTGCCAACAATATGGCTCATCTGTGCTAAGCTCTTAGTCCTAAAGAAACTCTCTGAAGTAGCTATTTTTGTTATTTCTTTTTTACAGATTAAAAGTCTGAAATTAATTTAAGGTATTTTTCATGGTCAGCCAGCAAGTAAATAAAGGAGTAAGGTAAAAGTCAAGTTTATTGCATTTAGCATTCCTGTTCTTGAATATATCCTCACTTTATTCTAAACAGATAATTACTTCTTTAAGAATCCTCATACTTAATCAAATATTTTTTAAAGAACATAAAAGAATACATATATGTGTATGTATATTTGTATGTATTACATATATGTAAAATAGCTACAGCAAGAAAAAAACCTCAAGAAGGATGATTTAAGCAAAACGAGATGATTTAGAGTTAGTCTAAAAATAAAATAATATAAAATCCATTCTTCTAAGTAAAACTATGTCACAGTTGTCCCATGTACATTAATTTAAAGCAAAAGTATTTATTTGGCACCTAGTGAGATTCTTTGGGAACAAATGAGGATGTGTCAAACAGCAGCCCTAAAACCTTACTATAATAAAAGAGATAATGTGTTACCCAAAGAATACAAGCAGAAGGTAATAATGAAATGCCACAAGAAAGTATGAACAAAATAAATGTGGGCATTCTGATAGGAGAGACATCTGCTTAGGGGATGAAAAAATTGCCTTCAAAAAAAAGAGGAAAAGTGACATTTCAGCCAGCTGTGAATATGGACAATTCAAATTGGAAGGAAAAGATGACCAAAGAGAAGGAAGCTGCATAAAGGGCCTATTTCAGTCTAACAAGATATATTAAGGGGCATAAGGGGAAGAAATTTTAAAGAAGTCTGGAGGCCGGGAAGCGAGGTTTTTGAACTTCTTTCTGTTATTAGTGGGAAATCCTATGAAGATGTTTTTACAGGAAATGAACACACTCAGAATTATACATTAGGCCATAAGGGTGTAAAAAAAGATCAGGGTTGAGAATGTCTGAAGCCTATCTAGTAAGGTGGCTGATGCCATATCCCACATACATACAGCCTAGACTTTGAGTGTAATGGCAAGTACTATATCACATAGGTTACTGTCTATCTCTATGGTAGAGAGCAAAAGTATTAATTTTTATGTTCTCTAGAGCAGAGATTTGTAAACTAGTGTTCATGGTCCAAATCCAGCTTGCTGCTTTTTTTTTTTTTTCCCCTGTAAATAAAATACAGCATGTTTTTTCTTCTGTGTGTCATCTATGGCTGCTTTTACCCTACAGTGGTAGAGTTAAGTAGTTGTTACAAAGCCCCTGTGATCATACCATTGTCTCAATCAAAAGTAGGAAAATTTATTTCAATGGAACTAGAAAGCATTTTGAATGGAACATTGGGTATGGTGCATAAACAATGAATTTTGGAACACTGAAAAAAAATAAAATTAAATTAGAAAATAATGGTTTCAAGAAAATTGTGGGAGAACACATTTCTTTGTATAAATGAAAAATATCTCCATGACTTTAATACATAATCATCTAATGGACTTCATTCAGTTAACTTGCCTTGATAATACCCAAAGTCATATAAATTGTCAATCTCTATGCCTATGATATAACCTATATTGTTCTTGAACTATTTTTGTTTTATACCTTCTTCAGTATATTTTGTTCTCTTGATTTTTTTCTTCTTTTCCTATTAAGTTATATATGTATTCTTTTATGGAGAGATATAAAAGTAGACATAATTATAAGCATAGACATATAGATACGGATGTGATATAGATGTGATAACAATCGGTATGGGTATAGGTAGATACATACCTTTTCTGCTTGAACTCAATGTATAAGAGACTGGAGATACTTTTCAAGAGACGGAGAAGCACACATAGCTGATCTCAGCCACCTCCCCTCCATTATAGATCATATCCTTCCCTTGGTGTGGAACTGTTCAGTGGAGTTTTCTTTATTTTAGAAGTTCTATTAGTTGCCTTGGACTTCTGTAATAAATTAAAACAAACAAAATCTGTGGCTTAAAACAATAGACACGCATCCCATTTCTGTCTCTTTTAGTCTAGGTTGCTGTATTTCTGCTGGTAAAAATTTCTCAAAATCCTTGTTTGTTTTCCATTAATATCAAGGGGCTCTATGCCATTAGATGGCAGATTCCTTCTAGATTATGTCATCTCTATTCCGGTTTCTGCTGAGAAGGTGGTTAGATCCAGAAGTCACATGCCTAATCACATGCCTATTACCCTAGTAAATGGTTGTTCAGCTACATCCTTGGTCTTGTTTCCAGGGCATGCTATCTGCATAGGCTGAGAATTTTCCAAATATCAAGTACTGGTTCCTTTTTACTTAACACTTCATTCCTCAATTGATCTATTTCGTCTTACAATTTGTATAAGCAATAAGGAGAAATCAGGCTGTACCTTCCATACCTAGCTCAGAAATATTCTCAGCTAAATATCCAGTGAATTACTTATAAGTTTTACTTTCTATTCAACGCACACACACACAAAACCAAAACACACACACACACACACACACACACACACACACACATACACACACACACAATTCAGTTAAGTGTTCTGCCACTTTATGGCCAGGATAGCCTATCCCCTGGCTTCTAATAACATGTTTTTCATTTCCATCAGAGATCTCACGTGGGAAACCATTAATGTTTGTGCATTCTCTGAGAAGGTAGGAGCTTTTGTGTAGCTTGTTTATTTCTTTGAGTCCTCACCAGAATTACCATTAATACCCATATTTCTGTCAACAGTCCCCTCAAGATGGTTTAGGTTTCACTCTAATGTGCTTCCAAACACTTCAAGCCTCTACCCATAACCTTAGAAATTTTTTTTTTCTTTCTGCAAAGAAAAATATCTCTGTGCTGAATATAGCCACTTTCACATTTTCAGGTATTTGTTACGGTAGCACGTAATTTCCCAGTACCCAAATCTGTATTTGTTTCCTGTTAACAAACATTGAGTCTTAAAAAACAACAAAAATCTCTGTGTCACAGATCTGGAGGCTAGAAGTGTAAAATGAGGATGTCAACAAGACCATGCTCCCTCTGAACACTGCAGAGGAAAATTCTTCCTTTGTTTCTCCCAGCATCTGTTGATTGTCAGCAATTTTTGGTTTTCCAGTCTTTGTCTCCATCTTCGCATGGCCTTTTTCCCCATGTGTCAATCAGTGTCTCTGTCCAGATTTCCCTCTTCTTATAAGGACATCAAGCATATTTAGGGCCTACCCCAATCTTAACTTGATTTGATTTGTTAAGACTCTGTTTCCAAAAAAAGTCACATTAACAGGTTCCAGGTGGTTATGAATTTTGCAGGGTCACTATTCAAGGAAGTATACAGATTCATTCAAACTGTGTTGACAAAACCATGGGAATTCCATTTGTAATGGTCTAGCTCAAAAATCTTAAACTTTTCCTGCAAAAGGATTTGAACAATTCTTGTTAACATTTATTAATCCCTTTCCAAAAAAGACAATTCAGGCTTCATGTGAGTTATAAGTTGTATTTGGGTCTCTTATAGAGGAGACCCAAACATGAGGGTTTGTGAGACCAGGCCCAGAATGTCTTAGTATATGAAAGGTAAAAAAAAAAAAATGATTTTTTTTAACAAAATAATTTTTAACAAATAAATCCTTAGGAGAATTGATATCAGCAACAAAAACCTAAATTCAACCCCAGCTAGGAGGCCATTTATGCCTTTAAAAGTATCAATTACCATTTATACAAAAGCTCCATCAAACCAAACAAAAGAATAAAAGAATCCCATTCTTTCTTCCTCTTTTAAGCCATTTTATTGCACAGGTTACTTGGCTTCAAGGATTGGTGCCCCTGTGCCAAGGGTTTTTGTGTAAACATCAGATTCTGTTATGGGTCTAAATGATAAGAGATCTTCTTCCTTTCCAGGTGATTGTGTTGGCACCCAGACGTGAACTGCCTTCATCAGTCACAATCAAACTCCAGTACCAACTGGACTGTACAGTCACTAAAAAGAGACTTCCTGAAGGGAAAAAAAAATTGGCACATAATGTGCCAGACAGGTTGCCAATACCCTTGTTTTATTTCTGTGTATCATTTTATGCTATCCCATTATAATGTGTGACTGGTCACCCGGAGATTATACTTTCCTTTCAGCACATTCTACCCCAAGCCAATCTAAGACTGTCACACTACAAACACGAAACATAGGTCTGCTAATGTAGCAACAAATAAATAAGAACAGGAAGAACCATTTATGGATCTTGGATGCCATTTGTCCAGTTATACATCTATTTATTTTTTAGTAATTGCATGTGTACCACCTGCCAGGTCTTTGTCTGCCTATAAAGTGGTTAATCATATAATTTCATTGTTCTTAAAATTTAGTCTTAGTAAAATAACCAAATTTTTATTTTGAAGGATTTTTAATGGTTTTATTCTTGAACATTAAACACTAACAGAGTGGAGCTCCTGGGTGGCTCAGTCGGTTAAGCATCTGCCTTCAGCTCAGATCACGTTCCCAGAGCCTGGGATGGAGCCCCACATTGCCATGTCATTGGGCTCTCTCCTCAGTGGGGGGCCTGCTTCTCCCTCACTCTCCTCCACTCTCCCCCTGCCACTCTTCTGCCCCTCCCTCCTGCCCTCCTGTTCATGCTTACTCTCTCTCAAGTAAATAAATAAAATCTTTGAAAAGACACTAAAACAGTACTTCATTAATCTATCTTGAATAAATTATTTGTGCAGACGCACTCTTCATGCAGGGAGGCTAGGAATTTCTAGAATGTTAGCACAAACCTCTCACAGTATAGATTTTCAGTGAGTCAAATATGCAGGAAAAACCCTTCATAAAATAAAAAATAATTCACCTTTGTCATAGTAATGGTTAATTCAGTTTCAAATTTCAGAAGAGTCTACTGTATTGATCATTTTAATGGAAATTTCCACCAATAGTAGGTAAATCATTATCATCTCAAAAAATAAAGAATTTTCTTCCAAGTAACTTCAACTATGTGCATATTTTTTTTCTTTTGCTTGCTGTGCTATTATGGTGATTGTGCCATATATCTGTTATTTTGTTAATTTCTTACTGTCCTTAAAAATGTCAAAATAAATTGGTGAACAAACACACAATTAGCTAATTTGCATCACAACAATTATAATAAGGCAAGTAAAATCAAAGAGAATTAATATATATCTTAATTTATTATCATCGTGAAGAGAGCATAACTGGAATTAATCCCCTGCAAGAAAATCCTCTATAGAGATGTCTGAGTCCATAAAGCAGATCTTCATTTCTGCTTCATTAACACACAGTAAGATCTGTGCTTGAACAATAAATGCTGTCTTTCACTTGCAAAGCTTTAAAAAAAATCCATACAAAGAAAAAAAGAAAAGGAGAAATCAGAATTTAGAGGTTATCAATTCAAAATTTTGCCATATTTAATTCCACTAATTAATTTTCTATATAATGTAATTATAACTAAAAATTCACTTTCTTTCCTTTTTCTTTTTTTTTTTTTTTTTTTTTGTAGTGGCTTGAACTGTCACTTTCAAAGTGAGGTCAATCTGTGACACATCCCTGCACAAATCCTTAGAGCTAAATCATTTTGTCCACACACTTTCAAACAAATAACAGCGTAAATCTCTTCCATTTCAGTTCACAAAACACTGCTGCCTTTTTGCTTTCTTCTCTATGACAACATAGAATAGGTTAGATAGCAAGGACAAAAAGAAAGGTAGAGAATACAAAATATGGAAACTAATTCAGAACAAGTGATTGACTTCTTCAGTTGTATGGAGTAGGAAAATAAAAGTCCAGATTTTCTTTTCTCTATTTCTTATAGTTGCCATACAAAAGAAGGAACTTGGATAGCAATTGAATACCAAGAGGGAAATGGCCTGCATTATTTTAATTTAGCCTATAGGCTACCGAGTTCCCATGATGTCCTCAAATTATGTATTGTAGCACAAGATTTGACCCTCCAGAAATTTGTGACTAGCAGAGTTTTCTAAATATCTTATTATATTATATTTTAAATAAACATATGTTCAAAACACTTATTGTTTTTCGCTGAAAGGTCTCAAATTTATCTCTTCAACTAATGAGGTTTTTAGAAACTATTTACATGAAAAATATACTTTACTAAGCAATACTGCTTAATATTAATATTATGAAATAATAGATAAATGAAAACAGACAGGGGAATGTTTCCATATTATCTGATCTAATTTCCAGAAAATTCTTATTTTCTTGTTGCTCTATTTTTTGTATGAAATAGCTGTCCATATATGCAGAAAATTTTCTATAATTTTTACCAAAGTTATAGTTTTTGCTATTGCACGCATGTATTTTTTTAATTAATTCCTATTTATTTATGGTATTTGCTCTATTTGTTGTAAGCATCTTATTTTTCATCATATTTGCTAGTTATTTCTGGTGTCAAAATGTAATTATACTTATCTAACATTTGACAAAATGAGCTTTGAACTATATTTGTTAGTATGTGTATATGGACAATCATATAATACAGCAACATTAATTTTTTTCTTACTTTGTTATCTTTATATTTTTTAGTTATTTTTCTGAGTTCCCTAAGTCTTCCAGGAAAATACTGAATAAATAACATGATGATGGCTATCTTTGTCTATTTCCTAGTTTTATAGTAATGATACTTCCCCATTGATTATAATCTTATACTTCCTCATTGATTATAGTATTTGCTGTAAATCTCTGGATTGACATAGTTTATAAGATTGTGAAAGTTCTCTTCTCATCTAATTTGCTTTTACTTATAATTTAATGTTGTAATTTGCCATTGGGTTTTTTCCCCCGCATCTATTCTATTAATCATTTTTTCCACCTTTATACTATTAATGTAGTACATTACAATGTAGTATAATTGGACAATCCCAGTTTGATTAGGATGTATCAGTTTAAAACACTAATGCAATCTAGTTACTATTATTTCATTAAGTACTTTGCATCTATGTTTATGAATTTGTGTGATCTCAACTTCCTTATCTGGTATGGCAGGCAACCTTTAAAATGATCTATGAATCGTGGCCTCCTGGTATTCACACGCATGTGTAACACTTTCATTTGTAGACTAGACATAATTACTCACTCTTAATGAATAAAATACTACAAAATGGATGGGATACCATTTTCAATATTACTGTCTTGCTTACTCTTACGCATACTTCCCTCTCAGGTACCTCTCTTCTAAGGAGCAGCCCTATGGAGAGAACCATGCAGCGAGAAAGAATGTCTCCTCTGCCTCCAACAATCAGCACAGGTCTGCCAACAGTCACATGAGTGAATTTGGAAGTGGACAGTCTTCCAGGTGAGTCCAAGGTGATTGCAGCCTAAAAGGAGATCCTGAGCCAAAACTCTTAGGTTAGCAAACTCTGAGATTGCTGACCCACAAAATAGAGAATAAATGTTTATTGTTCCAATCACTAAGATTTGGGACAAATTCTCCATCTGTTTTGAGAATTAAATTTATGCTAGAATTAAAGAATTTGAATTCCCTCTTTCTCTACTCCCTGGTGATGATTTTGTAAAAGATTAGAACTGTGTCAATTGTCTGATAGAGTGTAATACATTCAAAACTATCTGACTTGTGTTTTATTTGTGGGAAAATTTTAAATTCCTGATTTAATTGTTTGATTATTAGAGCTATTTGGAATTATTTCTCATGAGTCTGTCTTGATAATTTACATTTTTCTAGGCAAGTATATGATTTGTCTAAGTTTATTTTTAGTACATTGTAATGGCTACTGTTATTAAAGTTGTATCCTTCTATATTCTAATATTTTTATTTGCACCGTATCCTTTCTTGATTCAACTACAGGTTTTATCAATTTTGTTAGTCTTTTCAAAGAACCACATTTTGTGAGTTTAAAATCTTATTATACCTTAATTTTCTATTTCAGTAATTTAAACTTTCTTATGCTTTTTCCCTATTATCACTGTATGGTATATTGTTGTTCGTTTTCTAAATGCTTAAGACGTATTCTTAGTTTATTTGTTTAGTCTTTCTTCTTTTTAGAATATATAGACCTTAGGTGGCAAATTTCCCTCCAACTACTGCTATATGAGCATCTCACAAGTTTGATAAGCAGTTTTTTCATTATAGCAGCTTAATTTCCATTTTGATTCCATCTGGACTCAGATTTTATTTAGAAAAGTATATGATATATAGATTTATGAAGGTTTATTTTTTGTTCTTATTGTGGTTTTTTATTTATAACAATTTCAATTTTGGTAAAAATACCTGAAACTGTATAAAGTCTGTTCTTTAGGGTTTGTTGGCTCATATTTTAATGTTTGATTTATGTTCAATTTCATAACCGATTTGTAAGTCTAAAAATAAAAATAATATAAAATCCATTCCTCTAAGTAAAACTATGTCACAGTTGTCCCACCCACTTCTACAAATAGATAAAGAAGATGGTGTGTGTGTGTGTGCATGCGTGTGTGTTGGAATATTACTAAGCCATGAAAAAGAATAAAACTTTGCCATTTGCAACAACATAGCTAGAGCTAAAGAATATTATGCTAAGAAAAATAGGTCACTCAGAGAAAGACAAATATCATATGATTTCATTCACATGTGGCATTTAAGAAACAAAACATATAATACATTTTTAAATGCTTGGATAATGATGATGATGATGATGATGATAAAAGACTGGATAATATATAACACCCTATCTGAATTTTTTGTAATCCTGGACCTTTCATCATTTTTTTCCCTGAAAATTTGCTGATTTTTCTGACTCTTATTAAATGTGCCTTGTCATTTTTCTGTTATGCAGTTTTTGTTAATTGTAGTTAAGTGGTTCATTTCAGTTTTGTGGTCTTCCCACAGAGAGGTACCAGCAGACCTGGATTGAGCCTGTCTTCTCTAGCAGTTGTTTTTCCAAGGTACTGAGGGTTTGCCTAAAAATGGTTCACTGTAATTTTAAAATGTTCCTTTCACATTGTTGTTGCTCTTGTTTTCCAGTGAATACGTGAGATGGGTAAACAAATAGAGGGTATTTAGATATCAAATCCAAGTGAAGATAAGCTAGTGACTTTAGAAAAATCACACAAGGGTTTTGTTGCTTTTGCTGTTGTTTTGTCTTTTTGAATTCCAACTTTTACCACTGTCAGCACCATCCAAATCTCAGTACAAGGCAGTCACTGCCTATACTGGGTAAGTTTTCTTCTGACTAGCTTCTTTTTTTTTTTTTTTTTTTCCTCTCTTAGTAGCACTTTTAGAATCTTGACTTTACAGGAAATGACAGATGCTGGTGAGGATGCGGAGAAAGGGGAACCCTCCTACACTGTTGGTGGGAATGCAAGCTGGTGCAACCACAGTGGAAAACAGCATGGAGTTTCCTCAAAAAGTTGAAAATAGAGCTACCCTATGACCCAGCAATTGCACTACTGGGTATTTACCCTAAAGATACAAACATAATGATCTGAAGGGGCATGTGCACCCGAATGTGTATAGCAGCAATGTCCACAATAGCCAAACTATGGAAAGAACCTAGATGTCCATCAACAGATGAGTGGATAAAGAAGAGGTGGTATATAGACACAACGGAATACTATGCAGCCATCAAAAGAAATGAAATCTTGCCATTTGCGATGACGTGGATGGAACTAGAAGGTATTATGCTTAGTGAAATAAGTCAATCAGAGAAAGACGACTATCATATGATCTCCCTGATATGAGGAAGTGGAGATGCAATGTGGGAGGTTTGGAGGTAGGAAAAGAATAAATGAAACAAGATGGGATCCGGAGGGAGACAACCCATAGGATACTCAATTTCACAAAACAAACTGAGGGTTGCTGGGGTTGGGGATAGGGAGAGGGTGGTGGGGTTATGGACATTGGGGATGGTATGTGCCATGATGAGTGCTGTGAAGTGTGTAAACCTGGCGATTCACAGACCTTATCCCTGGGGCTAATAATACATTATATGTTTATAAAAAATTTTTTTAAATATTTAAAAAAAAAGAATCTTGACTTTATATGTGCTGGGGAGGGTCTTCTAGCTAGACTATCATCCTGAAAGTGAAGATAGTTTTTTTACAACCACACCCCCCCCCAAAAAAAAACACTTAATCTTTGGAAGCATTATGTTACTTGGTTTTAGAGATATGTTCCAAAACCACTGGGAGTTCATCACCATTGTATCTATTTGAAGTGATGTCTGTGATTGGTTCTTATCTTCTAAGTGATCTTCCTTATTTTTGTAGTCTTTACCACTCATTAGTTAAAAATATGTATATATATTCTAATATTTTCATGTTTTATGACTAAACACTCAGTGTCTATCTGAAAATTATATGTATAAGATATATATAATGTATATTGAGAATTTTCTTTCCTTGTTTTCTCTCTCATAAAATTCTACTTAAAATTCACAGTCCAGCTATGTCTTTTTAAACCCACCCTACCACTCTCAATTGTGGTTACTCATATACTCCTCTTTCTTATCAAGACATTGTGCCCATTCCCAAATTGTAACCACAATTAATCAAGTATGGAAAATAGTCTATCATCAGAGATAAGCTAAATAAGAAAGAAGGATTTCTAATCACTAAAAATGTCACATGATGAACCAGTTCAGAAAACTCATTTACCCAGCTACTAAAAAGACAATGAAAAGAAAAAAAAAAGACATAATTGGGATAGTCACTTATGAAGAGAAAACACTAGACTTTTCTGTAGTTTATTATGAATCAACTTGATCAAAAACAAGTTTATGAACTTGGCATAATTATATTGGTTCAAATTTTAGATATAGTTCATTTTTTTGAGGGACAATATTTTAACACTTGAATAGTGTTCAAGTTTCAAAAAGAATTAAGCAAGCTAACGATACTGGATAGTAGATACTCCATCTTAGCCCCAAAAGAAAAAGGAAATTTTTGCCTAATATCATGCTCAAAATTTTGCAAAGAATATTTTATAAATTCAAATTAAATGTTCTTGTTTAAATGTAAGGCAATTGAAAAATATTAATTACCAAGTCCAAATTACAAAAATCTTCCTTTTGACCCATATATAATGTCACAAACATGAAAATCTAAGAGGAAACATTGATTAAATACTCAAGCAAGTGTCTAATCTCAATCCAAAAGAAAAAAAATGCTCAGTTGAATATATATATCAGCATAATAGCAAATCTGAAGATATGTGCATATTGCAAATATAAAGCTACAATACTGAAAAAGATCATTTTGTAAATAAAGAATTTGAAAAGTAAAACATAAGGGAGGTAATTGTGGTCACTAAATAGCTTGTTAAATGTTTATATTAAAAACACATTATATATGTACTGTTCTTTTTTAGCTACATAATCTTTCCTCCCTGCAGATCATTCTGTATTCCCGTAACAACTTATGTCTATCTTTTATATTCAAAGTCAACTCATAATATTAATATTTTCTATTTGCTTGCTTATTTTCTTTGGGTAAAGGCATGAACTTCACTTATCTATTTTATTGTTATGAATTTGTGCCTAGCACAAATCCTAACAGATAAAAATGTTCATACCAAAGATATTAAAGTAAATTCACTTTATGTAGTCTAAGCGAGTAAGAAAAGAGAAAAAGAAAAAAGAAAAACAACAAATGAGTACAGGCAAAGGATATTTATTCGGAAATTTCTTTAGCAAGCAATCAGTCTCTGTCACTTGATTTTTGACAGAAACTCAAAGACAGCTTCTTGGATAGGAAAGCTTTATAAGGAAAAAAAATGGAAGGCTTCAGGTGTGTCCTGATTGGCAGCTGTTGACATGGGTATCGGCAGGTTTATTACAAGGGAGATGTCATATGTGTTTGGGTAAGGGTGCGCATTTAGCTTTTGCTGGTTGATTCGAAATTGAAAGAAGACAATTATTAAGAAAGCTATCAATTATTAATCAAGTCCTGGCTATTTGGGGTCAAATGCAACAGGGGCTATTGTTTGGCTTTGTGGAGTATTATCTAAAGATGGTGGTCTGACTTTCTACAAGTTTGACTTATAAATAATAGGATGGCTTCATGTACTGGTTACTATAATAATGAGTCGGTTTCCTGAGCAGGTTACTTACAGATTGTGGGTCAGAGGTCTATTTTTAATATATGATCTTGCCATTGTTTGTGTATCCAGTCTCTCACAGTTTCACTCTCATCTAATTAAAAACATTAGAAAAGTTATAAATATTAAAGAGTTTATAGGACATTGTCATGATACATAATATTTCACACAAAAATAGCATTCTTCTAATATGTCTATAGAAAAATAGAGATATGCATAAAAATAAAGCATGAAGTCCCTAAGTGTCATCTGATCTACCTTAAATTTCAATATATAAGCAATTTTAAAATTCTATTTTGGACATTTATTAGATCATGAGTCTTCAAAAACTTCTAAAAGTGGACCAAAATAGATAGAATGTTTTAAACCTAAAAGTGGAAATAGTAACTATAACTGAAGGGGGACAAGAGGCTGGATTGGTATGCATCTGGGTTAAATCTCATATTGAAACATACAAGCCCTGATGTGGAATTCTTTAGTTTTTTATGAATCACTGCTAAGTAGCTCAAATGACTTGATCAGATTCTAGTAAACATTCTAGCAAACCAGTAAACATTGGTTTAGCACAGGTTGTCATAATGACCAAGTTGTAGGGAATGGTTTGGAAAATACTAGTGCTATTATTCCATTGATGTTTGGAGACCAGCAAGCAAAAAAAAACAAAAAACAAAAAACAAAAATCAAAAAACAAAAAACTTTTTCACAGAGGTCTGTATTTGGTTGTGTCACAAGTAATCATAATAATTATTATGTAAGTTGTATTTAAATACTAAGTTTCCCAGATAAGAAGAGGCATATTTGATAACAATGACTACAGAATTAATGTAAGGATAGAAAACCTTCTTAGGTTGTAGTATAAATACTTCATGGCAAAAGATCAAAACTGAGTTAATTTTTATGGTATAGAAAAACAATTAGAAAATTTTTAAAATACATTTGATTTCACCCAGTTTTCAGAGGAAAATATTAGGAAAAAAAAACAAAAATAAAAAGACTTTGCTTGGATTATAGTTTATATTCTATATTATATAAGGTAGATGGAATTCAAGCCACAAAGTGTGGTAATAATTTTTCCATCCTCTAACGAAAACCCCAAACCCATTTGTCTAACCAGATATAAAATAGAAAAATTTAATTTTCAGTGTGTTCTATTTGCCTTGGTTTATTTCCTTTTCCTTTGAAATGTGTCTCTTCAACTCACTGCCAGCCCTAAATCAAACACGCTCTTCTGATGAATCTTCCATCAAAATATACAAATTATCTTACTTATTCTTTCAGAGTACAGGTATTTTGTTAATATTATTCAAATTCAATAAGGAGGCATTTTTAGGGACAAATTAATCCAAGATGCTGACATCGTAATATGAACAAACAAGATTCCTGTTATCCTGGAAACTATAGCTATCCTGCTATTCCTGTTAAAGGTATGTTAAAGCCACTTGAGCAACTTACTAATGAACCATAATAAACCAATGTATTCCATGTCAGAGTTTATCTGTTGGTTCTGGAAGTATACTTGTAATTAGCCCAATATTTATTAACTTCATACAATGTGCTAGCCATTTTAATAGGTGTCTTGAAAAGTTATCTCATCCATTGTTTATATCTGGAGGAATAGTAATCTCCATTTAGCAGATTATAAAACTGAGTGTCTAAAGGTTAATTGCTTTGGTAAAGGTCGCACAGGCAGTAAGCAGTAAAACTGTTACTCAGTCCAGTTCTTTTCTGGTCTTCTAATTTCAAAACCACCATTCTTTACACCATCCCTACTGGCTTGTGCTATAGATACAGGAAAAGTGAGGTAATGATAAAGCTCAAACATGGCCTGGAAGGAAAAAGTATTAAGAAGAAAACACTATTTCCTACAATCCTTCCATAAATGTCATTGCCTTCCAGATATGGGTTAAACTTCAAACATCATATATGTCAGTATCTTCTTTCACGTTTTATAAACTAAACCTAGTAAGTGTATGAGTCTTTCCCAAGTTCCAAGAGCTTCTATACACACAGACTCAAACTAGGACTCTCCTCTCCTGACAGTTTGTTCTGAACGCCAGGAAACCATTCTGAAATCAAATCTGTGGTGGAATGATTATCATCTTAGGATGGAGTGCACCTGTGCTATTGTAAATGCTCATTTGTTAATATAATGCCCTCTAAATTAATATAAGTGTGATGGGCTGTTAGACCCAGGGTCCTTGAAATATATTTTCTTAAGTGCTTGCTTATATGTTTAATAATGATCATGTAGGTGTCTAAATAAATTCAACTTAGAGCGTTCCTGGAGAGGAAGCAGGAGGCCTGAAAACTTCAGTGCAATGACTGAAAACCAAATATTTTCCTTTACTCTCTCCTAAATAACTGCTCTAATGTAACTACTTTTACATAATGAAAAAGGAGAGTGTTCTTATGACTAGAAAAAGATGAGGCAGCAAGCTTTAAGCTCAGAATTAATGAAAAGGTTCCTTAATATTGAATCAAACCTGTCCCTCTTTTGTTATATTTAGTATTTTAATAAGGAATTAATGATCAAAATGAAATTATTTTAAGATTGGTTAAGCAGAAGCGCTTAATAAGAGTAAATTTTGTTCTTGGTAAAAGGATAATAAATGCAAAGCTATATCTCTTGTCATTGTGTGGTTTCAAAAGGTGATTGAATTTTTCATAACTACAGATCCCTATGTCTTCTCCATAGAGAATCATTGAAAAGTGTATCATTATTATTTTCTATAGTACCATTCGGATCCCCTATGTCTACATTATACTAAAACAATTTTGAAATGTGAAAGGTTTAGTTGACTTTTTTGTTCATATATTCAAAAAAACCAGTATGAATTGTATTTTATTTTGTTATTTGACTGTATAGACCTGTGACACCATTCCTGGCCACTTGAAGCACAAAATATTCAAATACATGAAAAATAAAGTTCTATGCAATCTCTATTAATAAAGGTATACCTTATAAATACCAATTCCTGGTATCTTTTTCTATAAAACTTGAGTGTATTTGCTAAAGCCCACAATATGTGACATGAAGTCACAGTAAAATAATGCAATTTATTATCATTTTGTCACCACTAAGTATAAACTGGCATCACTACATATAGTAATAGCATTTAGTCAGAGCTATTTGTAAAAGTTAAGGATGCATTTAATTGGAAATACTAGGCACACATATACACAATTTCATTTAAACATATGAGTAGAATTCCTTTTTTTTTAATTCTCTATCATATAACGATAAATTTAGAGGAAGGCATCATGGGGCCGGCTTAGTGGTACCTTCCACTGCCTTTATTCAGCATATTCAGAGTATGCACTGCAGAAAATGGTTCTCCACTTTCGCATGATACCCCCATTCTAGGAAAGATTAAAAAAAAGAAAGGAGATGGGGAGAGCAAACGATCACAAGACATTAGACAGCCCACTTTTAAAGGTCTTTTCCTCAAACCTCATGAGTGAATTATATATCACTTGAGTAGCTACTGCTAAGAGAGTCATAAGGCTTTCACTGGGAACCTTGACTCAAATCGGGGTTCTGTCTTTAAAGAAAAGAGAATAGATACTGGGTAGGTAATTACCAGTCTCTGCCACAATATTCTCTTCTGCTGCACAATGGTAAAAAATATATATATCCAAAATAAATTCATCTGATTGAAAAATAAGTCAAAGCACACGTTCTTTCTAACTCTCCCTGAAAGAAATAATGTGTTATTAATAAACTATACTTATTAGTGAAACATAAATGAGGCATACTGTCTTATGCTGTCTTATGAAGAGATGTTCAGTGTTAAAAGAATGAAGAAACATGAATTAACAGATAACTGGTGAGGTGTACATGACACATAAAATGTTTTGGATTCTATGTGCTTATCAGCAGGGTCAACATTAGAATAGAAAAATTAGGTCTTTTAAATATTAAACTAGTTCCCCTTAACTATAAAGGAGAATCTTCTAATCTACAAGGTCAAAGAGATGAAAATAGTGATTTCTCATAGTTCTGGGAAAGATCATCTATATCAATGATTGTAAGTGAATACAAAAGAGGTTTAAAACTTTTAATTAATAGGAGTTATTTAATCATGAGAAGCAATACCATAACTGATTTCATGTTTAATCGATCAACGACAGATCACTACAATGAACATTCTCCTGAAAATAAATCAGTTAGTAACTGCCTCATATTTTGAAAGTCAGCATATCTGTGGTAGACCCACTCGAGTCAACAAATTTTTTAGGTATTTTTAATCCCCTCCTGCTTTTGAACCAATACAAATATCTTCTAAGGCAAAAATCAACCCTGTGTTTCCTTAGCAGGCGACACAATTCCAGAAGAAACAGTCCTCAAAACCCCGTATTAATTTGGCTGGATTGTAAAGGAGATCTTTTATATTCAGGTGGGTAGGGAGAGGAAACTTCCTTTTCTCTTTTTTTTTTTTTTTTTTTCCTTTTCTTTCTTTTTTTCTTTCTTTTGAGTTCAGTGTTTGGTCAAAGCTGTAATGGAGATCATCAGAGATTGTCCAGATCTTTACTATGGTTGTTGATTCTCCTGAAGAAGGGTTTCATTGACAGGTTTAGTTTGTAGTTCAAATGTCATTCACTGTGTTTTGGTCTTTGAGTCATTTGTTGGAATCTTTTGTATGAACAATGACTGTAAAGAGGCAGTTCAGTCTTTGAACAACAATGAGCAGCTCTGAGAAAAACAAGTATAACTCAACATGAAAGATTCAACCACAGTATGTTATTCCCTGAATGTTGTTGAAAATCTGTTCACTAATGTTTTATTTAGGATTTTTGCATTACTATTAATAACAAAGTGATATATGGTTTACCTGAGGGGGGCTCCATCCTTCAGGTTTACATATCAGTTTCCTATATCTAGAACAATTTATGTAGCAATTCAGTTTTCTGGTCTTTTAAGTGTTGCTAAGTATACCCAATAAAATCATCTGAATATCCCCAGTGAATCATTTGAACTTGGAAAATTTTTGTGGGTTATATTTTTTATAATTTTTTATCTCCTTTGTCAGTTTTTTTAATTTTCCCTCTACTATTATTAAATTTGAATCATGTATTTTCCTCAAAAATTTTCCATTTCATCTAGATTTTCAAAATTCTGTGGATAGATAGTACAGAATATCTAATTATTCTTAATTTCCTGCTATTATATTTAGTTTTCCTTTGTAATTTTTTTAAAGATTTTATTTATTTATTTGACACAGAGAGAGAGATTACAAGTAGGCAGAGAGGCAGACAGAGAGGGAGGGGGAAGCGGGCTCCCTGCTGAGCAGAGAGCCCAAGGCAGGACTCAATCCCAGGACCCTGAGATCATGACCTGAGCTAAAGGCAGAGGCTTAACCCACTGAGCCACCCAGGGGCCCCTACTTTGCAATTTTTGAATATTTGGTTTTTTCCAATTCCCTTTGCTTATGTTTGCTTATTAATTTTTACAGAATTTATTTATTTATTTATTTATTCATTTATTTATTTGACAGAGATCACAAGTAGGCAGAGAGGCAGGCAGAGAGAGAGAGAGGAGGAAGCAGGCTCCCCACTGAGCAGAGAGCCCATTGTGGGACTCAATCCCAGGACCCTGAGATCATGACCTAAGTCCAAGGCAGAGGCTTAACCCACTGAGCCACCCAGATGCCCCACTTACTAATTTTTAAATAAGTATCTTGATTTGTTAACTGTATTATTTTTATTTGTTTTGCCTCATTATTTTTTAAGTAGGCACCAAGTGGGACTTGAACTCATGACACTGAGATCAAGACCTGAGCTGAGATCAAGAGTCTGATACTTCACTGATTAACTATGCAAGGATCCCTTGTCCTTCCTTTTGATTTACTTTGTACCTTTTCTACTTTATTGAGTTGGTAAGTAGCTTAAACATACATGATTTAATTTTCATTGATAATTTAAAACATTCTTTTTTTTCTCTTATCCATTGCTTTAAATGTATACTGTTAGTATTTAATGTTTATATTATTATAGTTCACAAGTTCTACAGTTTTGGTTTGTGTTTTCTCTTTCATCCAGAAGTTCTTTATTTTATTCTCTCTCTCTCTCTCTTTTTTTTTTTTTTGGTAGAAGTTTTTAGCTTTATTGAGGTATCATTGACAAATAAAAAAAAAGTTATGACATTTAAAGTCTGTAATATGATGATTTGGAATATGTATATATGTGAAAGGATTCCCCCGTCAAGTAAATTAACACATCTAGCACCTCACATTTAATTTAGATATTTTGCTAGTGTTTTTTGAGGAAGAAAAAAATTAGTGAGCTTATTGTTTCAAGGGAAACAGATGACAGTATTTGTGGCCAGTGACAAAATTAAAGCTTCCGAGTGAAAATTAGAATTTTGAAAAAAAAAAAAAAAGAAAATTAGAATTTTGGAAAATTTATATCTGCTACTGTGAGCTTGACAGCTTGCCAATATTTAAAAACTCAATACAATCACTGGCAATCTTAACAACTGTACTTTTAAATATTAAATAGTGAACTATGTCAACATTTGGAAGCTCTGCATAACTTAGCAAGCCAAGATTTTCCAGATGATCAATGCATGATACATTACAGAATATATACAGATATAGATACAATACAGAATCATGTGTAGTGAAAAGATTCTTTCAAAGTCCAAGACCAACCATAGGATTTCAATGTAAGAGAGGACAGAAGCTGATTGAAATGGTTTCAGATCCACTTTACAACTAACATTTAAGAAACTACCAACTCGCCAAGTTTTTTTTTTTTAATTGAAGTATGATTGACATATAATGTTCCATTAGTTTCAAGTGTAAGACATAGTTATTCTACAACTCTATACGTTATGTTATGATCCCCACAAGTGTCGCTACCAACAGTCATGATAAAACACAATTACAGTACCATTTACTATATTCTCTATGCTGTACTTTTAATCCCCATGATTTATTCATTCCATGGCAGGAAAATTCTACCTCCCACTTCCCTTTACCCAATGTGCTCATCATCCTTCCTTCCCTTTGGCAACCAGTTTGTTTTTTGGATTTTCTAATTATGTCTACTGCAGCTGTGTGTGTGTATGTGTCTTGTTTTATTTTTAAAGATTCTATAACTGAAATCATATGTTTTTTTTTTCTCTGACTTATTTCACTTAGCATAATACTCCCTAGATCCATTCATGTTGTCCCAAATGGCAAGATCTCATCCTTTCTATGGCTGACTAATATTCCACATTATATATCCCATATCTTTTTCTACCTATTAATGGATACTTGGGATGTTTCCATATCTTGGCTATAGTAAATAATGCTACAATAAACATAGGGGTGCATATATTTTTTTTATATTTTTGGAATTAATGTTTCATTTTCCTTGTTTAAATATTTAGTAGTAGAATTACTATATCACATGTTATTTCTCTTTTTAATTTTCTGAGGAACCTCCATGCTGTTGTCTATAGTGGCTGCACCAGTTTCCACTGACTACACAGGATTTCCTATTTCTCCATATCCTCACCAATACTTATTATTTCTTTACCTTTTTTATTCCTTTTTCTTCTCTATTCCTTTATCTTTCTCTAATTTTTATTAGAATTGTTTTCCTGTTTGTTTGGTTTTTTTGTGTGTGTTAAGGTATATAAGTTCTTCTTATATTTTGGATATTAACCCCTAATCAGATATATAGCATCTATGTATATCTTCTCCCATTCAGTAGGTTGTGTTTTCATTTTATTGATGGCTTTCTTCCCAGAGCAAAAGCTTTTTATTTTGCTATAATACCAACAGTTTAATTTTGCTTTATTTCCCTTGCTGCAGTAGACATAACTAGAAAAACTTTGCCAAGGCCTATGTCAAAGAGATTATTGCCTATGTTTTCTTCTAGGAGTTTTATGGTTTCAGGTCTCTCATTTAGGCCTTTCATCCATTTTAATTTATTTTTATATATGGTGTAGGAAAGTGATCCAATTTAATTCTTTGGCATGTAGCTTTGTCCAGTTTTCCCATCACCATTTATTGAAGAGACAGTAATTCCCTGTTATATATTTTTGCCCTCTTTATTGTAGATTAATTGACCATATAGGTGTGGGATTATTTCTGGTCTCTCTATTCTGTTCCATTGATCCATGTGTCTGTTTTTGTGCCAGTACCATACGGTTCTGATTATTCCAGCTTTGTAGTTTATCTTGAAATCTGTGATCCTGATACTTCCAGGTTTGTTCTTCTTTCTCAAGATTGTTGTGGCTATTTGGAATATTTTGTGGTGCTATACAGAAGTTTTGCAAAAAAAAAAAAAAATGCTATTGATATTTTGATATGGATTGCACCAAATCTGTAGATTGCTTTAAGTAGTATAGATATTTTAATAGTATTGATTATTCTAATCCAGGAGCATAGAATATCTTTCCATTTGTTTGTGTCATCTTCAATTTCTTTCATCAAAGTCTTACAGTTCTCAGAGTACAGGTCTTCCACCTGCTTGGATAAGTTTATTCCTACGTATTTTATTCTTTTTGGTGGGATTGTAAATTAATCTCTTTTCTTAATTTCTCTTTCTGCTACTTTATTATTAGAGTATAGAAACTAAACTGATCTGTGTGTTCATTTTGTATCCTGCGACATTGCTAAATTCTTTTATTACTTCTAATTGTTTCTTGGTGGAATCTTCAGGGTTTTCTATGTGTAGTATCATGTCATCTGCAAGTAACAGACAGTTTTACTTCTTCCTTACCAATGTGGATGTCTACTTTTTTTTTTTTTTTTGATAACTGCTGTAACTGGGACTTCCAGTACTATGTTGAATGAAAGTGTGGAGACCAGGCATCCATGTCTTCTTCCTGATCTTAGAGGAAAAGCACTCAGTGTTTCACCATTGAATATGTTAGCTGTGGGTTGTTCATATATGGCCGGTATTATTTTGAGGTATGTTTCCACTAAACCCACTTTGTTGAGAGTTTTTATCATGAATGGATATTGGATTTTGTCAATTTTTTTTTATCTATTGAGATGGTCACAAGATTTTTATCCTTTATTTTATTAATGTAATGTATCATGTTTGATTTGAACCATTTTTGCATTCTCAGAGTAAATTCTACTTGATTGTGGTGAATGATCCTTTTAATGTATTGTTGAATGCAGTTTGCTATATTTTGTTGAGAATTTTCACATCTGTTGTTCATCAGGGATATTGGTCAATAGTTTTCTTTTTTTGGAGCATCTTTGTCTAATTTAGGTATCAGGGTAATGCTGACCTTGTAGAATGTATATGGAATCTTTCCTTCTTTTTCCTTCCCTTCCTTCCCCACCCTTCTCTCTTCTTTCTCTCTCCCTCCTCCTCCTCCTTTTTCTTCCTCTTTTTTGGAAAGGTTTTGGAATAATGGATATTATGTCTTCTTTTAACGTCTAGTAGAATTCGCCTGTGATGCCATCTGACCCTAGACTTCTATTTGTTGGGATTTTTTTTTTTATTACTGATTCAATTTTGTTATTAGTAATCTGTCTGTTCAGATTTTCTATTTCTTCCTGATTCAGTTTTGAAAAACTGTATATTTCTAGAAATTTATCCATTTCTTCCAGGTTGCCCAATTTGTTGGCATAGAATTTTTCATAACAGTCTTTTATAATTTCTTGCATTTCTTTGGTGTCAGTTGTTATTTCTTTTTCATAGCTGATTTTACTCATTTGTGTCCTCTTTTTTCTTTGTTGAGACTGGCTGAAGGCTTATCAATTTTGTTCATCTTTTCAAAGAAATGGCTCTTGTTTCATTGATCTTTTCTATATTTTCTTCGAGTTACTATTTCATTCATTTCTGCTCTGATCTTTTATTTAATTCTTTCTACTAACTTTGGGTTTTGTTTGTTATTCTACTGCTAGTTTCTTGAGGCATAAGGTTAGGTTGTTTGAAACTTTTCTTTTTTCTTGAAGTAGATCTATATCACTATAAACCTCTCTTCTAGAACTAATTGGGCTATGTCCCAAATAGTTTGGAGTGTTGTTTTTTTATTTGATTTACCTCCAAGTTTTTGTTTGTTTGTTTGTTTTTCGTTTCTTGTTTTTTAAGATCTTATTTATTTATTTGGCAGACAGAGATCACAAGTAGGCAGAGAGGCAGGCAGAGAGAGAGTAGGAAACAGGCTCCCTGCTGAGCAGAGAGCCCGATGCGGGGCTCTATCCCAAGATCGTGCGGAATTCTAGCCCAGGATCCTGGGATCATGACCTCAGCCAAAGGCAGGGGCTTTAACACACTGAGCCACCCAAGTGCCCCTAACTCTAAGTTTTGTTGTTGTTGTTGTTGTTTTCCTTAATTTCCTTTTTGATTTCTTCATTAACACATTGGATGTTTAGTAGAATTTTTTTGGCCGTCAGATGTTTGTGTTTTCTTAGGTTTTTTTTTTTTCTTCTTGTAATTATAGTTCAGTGCCACTGTAGTTGTAAAAAGATGCTTGCTATGATTTCAGTCTCCTTAAATTTATTGAGACTTGTTTTGTAACCTAACACATGATCCACCATGATAGATCATGGAGAATGTTCTACATGCACTTAAGAAAAAATGTATTCTACTGGTTTGGGATGGAATATTCTGTGTATATGTCTTGAATCCTACCTGTCTAATATGTTGTTCAAAGCCACTGTTTCCTGGTTGACTTCCTGTCTGGATAATCTACTTATTGATGTATGTCAGGTGTTAGTCTCTTACTATTATTGTATTACTGTCAATTTCTCCATCTATATGTATTAAGATATGTTTTATTATTTTGATATTCCAATGCTGAATGAAAAGGAATTTACAATTGTCATAACCTCTTGTTGGATTGATCCCTTTATCATTATGTAATATTGCCTTTTTTTACAGTCTTTGTTTTAAAGTGTATTTTGTCTTATATTACAAATGCTGACCTTTTTTTTCCTTTGATTTGCATGAAATATATTTTTCCACCCTTTACTTTTAGTCTATATGTGTCTTTAGGTCTGAAGTGATTCTTTCGTAGGCAGCATATAATTTTTTAATCCATTCTGTCCTCTTCTATATTTTGATTAGAGCATTTGGACTATTTACATTTATTTATTTGTTTTTTATTCATTTATTTACTTTTGGTTAGTAGCAGCTTTTATATTTGGTGGGGGAAGGCACTAAAATTCAAAAAGTTTTCCAGCCACACACAAGAGTGTTATGGGCAGGGGGAGATATCTGTCTATCCAGCCCCAGCCCCCAGACTATGTGGTTTGGGCAGCAATAACAGGTATGGGATAATGACCCCCAAAATGAAAAATACTTTTGTATATGTATGGGGAGAAGAAGGGTGTAAAAGCAGTGGGGAGTGGTGGGGGAAAATGACAGACCAGGTCAGTACTGGGAATACCACAGATGGGAGGTCATTTCATAATATTTATTGTTGATCATACCACTGTGGATACCCTCTTTGCCCATCAGGAGTCATGGTGACTTAGAAATCGTGGTGACAGAGATGTTGAAATTGGAAGCTCCACCAGGGATGGCTGCCCAGAAGGAGCGTGAATCCTTAGAGCCTATGATAGCCAAATGCTGACAGGTCCCATCAGCCATGAAGTTGTTGATATAGGAATTCCACCAGGACACAGCACTGCTAATAGAGCTGCTTTCAGCACTGCTGCTGAGCCATGGGTGGACTCTGGGGATTCAGGCTAAGCCATTTACATTTAAAATAATTATTGATAGGTATATAGTTATTGCCATCTATTGATTGTTTTCTGGTTGTTTTGTAGTTGTTCTCTGTTCCTTTCTTCTCTTTCTCTCTTTCCTTGTGATTGATGACTTTCTTTAGTGTTATTCTTGGCTTTCTTTCTCTTTATTTTTTGTGTGTCTATTATAGCCTTTTGGTTTGTGGTACCATGAAGTTCATACATGACATCCTAAGTATATAACAGTCTAAATTAAGTTGATGGTTACTTAAGTACAAACACATTCTAAAAGAACTTCATTTTTACTTCTACCTCTAAAGTTTATGCCTATGTTGTCATATTTTACATTTTTTGATATTGTGAGTTCCCTTAACTAAGCTTAGATAATTTGATTTTACTATTTTTGTCTTTTAACCTTTATAACCTTTTAACCTTTATACTCGTTTATAAGTGATTCTTCTACTTCTTTACTCATGATATTTTTATTTCTCATAAATTTGATGAAATGATCTTGTATATTGTCATCTCCTGTGTAGACTGTGTGCACCTGGTGACTTTGGCTGGGTGGCTAGAGCTGTGGCTGTTGTGGGCTGGTGTTCCTGGGTACTCTGTATTAGGGCTGCTCTGGTGGGATGGCTGGAGCTAAAGTGCGCATGGACTAGAACAGTTCTGCAACTTTGCAGAAGCACCATCACCAGACACCTGAAGCTAAAGTAATTGCAAGCCAAGGTGTCTTGGGGTTCTTTGTGCAGAGGGCAACCTAGCCGGATAGCTGAAGCTGAAGTAGATGAAAGGCAGGGTTTCTTGGAGTGCTTCATGTATGGGACCCACTGATGGTGTGGCCAGGGCTCAAATGGGCATCAGCCAGGGGGTCATAGGGTGCATTGCACAGGGGTTGCCTTGGTGGGGTGGCTGGAGCCAAGTTGAGTGTGGGCTGAAGGGTGGGTCCCAGGGAACTCTCTGCAGCAGGCACCCTGAAGGGCAGCTAGAGCCAGAATAGTATGGGCCTCTATGTTACAGAGGGCTTTGTGTCTATATCACCTTAGCAAGACAACTGGTGCTATACTGAGCACTGACCGGGGTGTCCTTGTGTATGCTACATTGGGGCTGCCTTGGCTGGGGCTGCTGTAAGTCAGGATCCCAGGGCTCACTAAGGCAGTAGTCCAGCTAGGGTGCCCAGACCTTGCTCTTGTCCATGCTTTCACGATGCAGGTAAACCATTGAACTCACTAGTCCCTCAACCTGGTAAGATTTTCTAGCAGCTCCCAGCTGTTTGGCAGGGTTCTAGGGCTGATTCCTTTATATTCTACTTGTCCTTTTAAACCTTAGATCTTTTTGTGTGCCCCAGACCAGATAAAACTGCTTCTAGTCCCACTGCAGTTCACAGAATCAGAGGTGTGGGCTCTCTTTGTTTTGTGCCTCCGTGTCTCCATCTCTCCATGTCTCCATCTCCATTCTCTCTCATTCTTTGTTTGGTCCCTCTATCTTTTTTTGTGCAAAAGCCATGCGAGTTAGCCCTCAGTTCTTCTTCAGAAAGAATGGCTCTATAAGTAGATGTAAATTGGGTATGTCCACAGAGGAGGTAAGTTAAGGGTCTTCCTATATCTCCATCTTAGACCAGAACTCCCCATCCAAAAATATTTTATTTTTATTTTGGTTTTTGTTATTTTTAGAGAGGGAGAGAAGGACAGGCGGTGGGTGGGGGGAGCAGAGGGAGAGGGAGAGAGAGAATCTTAAGTAGGCTTCATGCACAGCACAAAGCCCTATGAGGGGCTCCAACTCACAATAGTATTTTAATAGGTAGCTTTAAAATGTCTGTGTGAAAGATTTTTCTGAACGCTTACTTTATTAATTTCTCATTTTACATTTTTATCAGGAAGTGTTTGTAACTTTTCTATAGCATAGAATTTAATATTGCTTCAAAATATAATATATAGGCAAATTTTTTGTCAGTGTTCTATGTGTACTTGAGCTCTTATATATATTCTCTCTTACAGGATATAATATTTATTTTTGTTTTAGCCTCAAATCCTTTTTATTAATTTAATTTTATTTTTTTCAGTGTACTAAAATTCATTGTTTATGCACCATACCCAGTGCTCAATGCAATACATGCCTTCCTTAATACCCACCACCAGGCTCACCCAAACCCCCACCCCTCTCCCCTCCAGAATGCTCAGTTTGTTTCTCAGCATCCACAGTCCCTCATGGTTTGTCTCCCACTCCGATTTCCCCCAACTCACTTCTCCTTTCCATCTGCCAATGTCCTTTGTGTTATTCCTTATGCTCCACAAGTAAGTGAAACCATATGATAATTGACTCTCTCTGTTTGACTTATTTCACTCAACATAATCTCCACCAGTCCCGTCCATATTAATACAAAAGTTGGGTACATCCTTTCTGATGGAGGCATAATATTCCATTGTACATATGGACCATATCTTCTTTATCCATTCGTCTGTTGAAGGGCATCTCAGCTCTTTCCACAGTTTGGTGACTGTGACCATTGCTTCTATGAACATTGGGGTACAGATGGCCCTTCTTTCCACCACATCTGTATCTTTGAGGTAAATACCCAGTAGTGCAATTGCAGGGTCATAGGGTAGCTCTATTTTTAATTTCTTAAGGATTCTCCACGCTGTTTTCCAAAGTGGCTGCACCAACTTGCATTCCCACCAACAGTGTAAGAGTGTTCCCCTTTCTCCACATCATCTCCACCACTTGTTGTTTACTGTTTTGTTGATTTTGGCCATTCTGACTGGAGTAAGGTGGTCTCTCAATGTGATTTTGATTTGAATCTCCCTGTTGGCTAATGATGATGAACATTTTTTCAAGTGTCTGTTAGCCATTTGTATGTCTTCTTTGGAGAAGTGTCTGTTAATGTCTTTTGCCCATTTTTTGATGTGAATATCTGTTTTGTGTGTGTTGAGTTTGAGAAGTTCTTTATAGATCCTGGATATCAGCTCTTTGTCTGTAGTGTCCTTTGTGAATATCTTCTCCCCTTTGGTGAGTTGCCTCTTTGTTTTGTTAACTGTTTCCTTTGCTGTTCAGAAGCTTTTGATCTTGATGAAGTCCCAAACATTCATTTTCACTTGTGTTTTGCCTTTAGAGACATGTCTTTTTTTTTTTTTAAGATTTTATTTATTTATTTGACAGAGATCACAAGTAGGCAGAGAGGCAGGCAGAGAGAGGAAGGGAAGCAGGCTCTCTGCTCAGCAGGGCTGATGCAGGGCTCGATCCCAGGACCCTGGGATCATGATCTGAGCCAAAGGCAGAGGCTTTAACCCACTGAGCCACCCAAGTGCCCTGGAGACATGTCTTGAAAGAAGTTGCTGTGACTGATGTTGAAGAGGTTACTGCTCATGTCAAAGAGGTTACTGTCTATGTTCTCCTCTCAGATTTTGATAGATTCCTGCCTCACATGGAGGTCTTTATCCATTTCAAGTTTATCTTTGTATATGGTGTAAGAGAATGGTCAAGTTTCAATCTTCAATACATAGCTGTCCAATTTCCCCAGCACCATTTATTGAAGCGACTGTCTTTTTCCCACTAGATTTTTTTTCCTGCTTTGTCAAAGTTTATTTGACCATAGAGTTGAGGGTCCATATCTGGGCTCTCTACTCAGTTCCACTGGTCTATGTGTCTTTTTGGGTGTCAGTACCATGCTGTCTTGGTGATCACAGCTTTGGAGTAAAGCTTGAAATCAGGCAACATGATGACCCCAGTTTTGTTTTTCCTTTTCAACATTTCCTTAGCAATTCAGGGTCTCCTCTGGTTCCATACAAATTTTAGGATTGTTTGTTCCAGCTCTTTGAAAAATGCCAGTGGAATTTTTATTGTGATGGCACTGAAAGTACAGATTGCTCTAAGTAGTATAGACATTTTAAGAATGTTTATTCTTCTGATCCATGAGCATGGAATGGTCTTCCATGTTTTTGTGTCTTTTTCAATTCCTTTCATGAGTGTTCTGTAGTCCCTTGAGTACAGATCCTTTACCTCTTTGGTTAGGTTTATTCCCAGTTATCTTATGGTTCTTGGTGCTATAGTAAATGGAATCAATTCTCTAATTTCCCTTTCTATATTTTCATTGTTAGTATATAAGAAAGCAACTGATTTCTGTACATTGATTTTTTTTTATCCTGACACATTACTGAATTGCTGTATGAGTTCTGGTAGTTTGGGGGTGGAGTCTTTTGGGTTTTCCATACAAAGTGTCATGTCATCTGTGAAGAAGGAGAGTTTGACTTCTTCTTTGCCAATTTGAATACCTTTTATTTCTTTTTGTTGTCTGATTGCTGTTGCTAGGACTTCTAATACTATGTTGAACAATAGTGGTGAGAGTGGACATTCTTGTCGTGGTCCTGATCTCAAAGGGAAGACTGTCAACTTTTCCCCATTGAGGATGATATTCGCTCTGGGTTTTTTAATAGATTTTATGAAGTTGAGGAATGTTCCCTCAATTCCTATATTTTGAAGGGTTTTAATCGGGAATGGATACTGTACCTTGTCAAATGCTTTTTCTGCATCAATTGAGAGGACCATGTGGTTCTTCTCTCTTCTCTTATGATTCGTTCTGTTCCATTCATTGATTTGTGAATGTTGAACCACCCTTACATCCCATGGATAAATCCCACCTGGTCATGGTTATAATCTTTTTAATATACTGTTGGATCTTATTAACTAGGATCTTGTTGAGAATCTTAGCATCCATATTCATCAGGGATATTGGTCTGGAATTCTCCTTTTTGGTGGGGTCTTTGCCTGGTTTGGGGATCAGGGTAATCCTGGCTTCATAGAAAGAGTCTGGAACTTTTCCTTCTGTTTCTATTTTTTGAAACAGTTTTAGGAGAATAGGTATTATTTCTTCTTTGAATGTTTAGTAGAATTCTCCAGGGAAACCATTAGGTCCTGGGCTCTTGCTTTTTGGGAGGTTTTTGATTACTGCTTGAATCCCGTTACTAGATACTGGTCTATTCAGGTTGTCAATTTCTTCCTAATTCAGTTTTGGAAGATTATAGGTTTCCAGGAATGCATCCATTTCATTAGGTTGCTTAACTTATTTGCATAAAACTGTTGATAATAATTTCTGATGATTGTTTCTATTTCCTTGATGTTAGTTGTGATCTCTCCCTTTTCATGCATAATTTTATTAATTTTGTTGTACTGTATCTCTAGTTTCTATCTCATTGATCCCTGCTCTAATCATGATTATTTCCCTTCTTGTGTATGGGGTTGGCTTAATTTGTTGTTGATTTTCCAGTTCTTTAAGGTGTAAAGAGAGCTGATATATTCTGGATTTATCATTTTATTTTGAGGGAGGCTTGGATGGCTATATATTTCCCCCTTAGGAACACCTTTGCCATAACCCATAGGTTTTGGACCAATGAGTCTTCATTCTCACTGGTTTCCATGAATTGTTTAAGTTCTTCTTTGATTTCCTGGTTGATCCAAACATGCTTAAGCATGGTGGTCTTTACTTCCCAATTTTTGAATTCCTTACAAACTTTGTCTTGTGATTGAGTTTCAGTTTCAAAGCATCGTGGTCTGAGAATATGCAGGGAATAATCTCAATCTTTTGGTATCGGTTGAGCCCTGATTTGGACCCAGTATGTTGTCTATTCTGGAGAAAATTCCTTGTGCACTCAAGAAGAATGAGTATTTTGTTGTTTTAAGGTGGAATGTTCTGTATATATCTATGAGTCCACCTGGTCCAATGTCTCATTCAAAGCTCTTGTTTATTTATTGATTTTTCTGCTTGGATGATCTATTACTGAGAGTGGCATGTTAAAGTCCCCTTCTAATAATGTATTCATATCAGTATGACTCTTTATCTTGATTAACAGTTGTTTTATGTAGTTGGCTGCTCCCATATTGGGGGGTATAAATATTTACAATTATTAGATCTTCTTGGTGGATAGACCCATTAAGAATGATGTAGTGTCCTTCTTTATCTCTGACTACAGTCTTTAGTTTAAAATCTAATTTATCTGATATGAGAATCTTTACTCAGGCTTTCTTTTGAGGCCCATTGTTATGAAAGATGCTTTTCCATTCCTTCACTTTCAGTCTGGATGTATCTTTAGGTTCCCAATGGGTCTCTTGTAGACAGCATATGGACGAGTCCTGTGGTTTTATCCAATCTGCAACCCTGTTCCGTTTTATGGGAGTGTTTAGGCCATTCACATTGAGAGTGATTATTGAAGGAGATGTTTTTATTGACATCATGTTGTTTGTGAAGTCCTTGTTTCTATAGATTGCCTCTGTAAATTTCTGTCTATGTCATTCTTGGGTTCCTTGGGTTCTTTCTTTTTTTTTTTTTTTTAAGTCTTTGTGGTTTCTAAAAATAAATTTATTTATTTATTTATTTATTTATTTATTTATTAGACAAGGATGTTATACATCCTGCTTTTCTTTTAAGATTTTATTTACATATTTATTTGTCAGAGAGAAGAGAGAGAGAGAGAGTGAGAGCATGAGCGCACAAGCAGGCAGAGTGGCAGGCAGAGACAGGGAGAGAAGCAGGCTCCCTGCCAAGTAAGGAGCCTGATGTGGGACTCAATCCCAGGACCCTGGGATCATAACCTGATTCGAAGGCAGTGGCTTAACCAACTGAGCCACCCAGGCGTCCCAAGTTCTTTCTTCTTTTATAGGAATCGCCCCCCCCCCCTTAATATTTCTTGTAGTTCCAGCTTGGTGGTCACATACTCTTAAACCTTGCTGGTCTTGGAAGCTCTCTATCTTCATCCATTTTGAATGTCAGCCTTGCTGGATAAAGTATTCTTGGCTGCATGTTTTTCTCATTTAGTGCCCTGAGTATGTCTTGCCAGCCCTTGTCCAAAACCTAGGTGGTCCTAGGGGGAAATATATAGCCATCCAAGCCTCCCTCAAAAAAATTGAAAAATCCAGTCCTGTGGACAGGTCTGACATTATTCTGATGGACCTTCCTCTGTACATGAGGAATATATTCCCCCTAGATGCCCTCAGAAGCTCTTGTCTAAAATTATGATTGTCAATCTCACAATCAAGTGCCTCAGGGTCTTTCTAAATTCGTTGATCTTTGGGGGTGTTATTTCTGCCTCTAGGAGATGAACACTGGTTCCAATCCCCAGACTGGGAAAATTTTCATTTAGAATTTGTTCAACTATATCTTCTAGTCTTCTCTCTTTCTCCACCCTCTCTGGGATCCCAATAATTCTGACGTCAGAATGTTTCATGGGGTCATTTATTTCCCTAATTCTGTTTTCATGTCTTCTAAGTTGTTTCTTCCATGCCTCCTCCTGATCCTTTTTCTCTATCAGTTTGTCCTCTAGATCACAAATTCTATCCTCTGCCTTGGTTACCCTAGCTGTTAGAGTATTTAGATTAGATTGGATCTCATTGATAGCATTTTTAACTTACTCCTGGGCAGCTTTCACTTCTGCCCTTAGCGACTCTATGTTGTCACTAATGGTTTTCTCCAACCTAGCCATTGCCTGCATAACTGTTACCCTGAATTCCCTTTTGGACATACTGTTTATGTCCATATCCAAAGTTCTGATGGAGAGGGTACAGTCTCTGAACTTTTCCTGTTTGGTGTTCCTCCTCTTTGTCATTTTGGTGAGAGGTGGATGTATAGCTGAATATATCAACTATGATCCAGGCAAGGTACACCCTGGAATGCTTTGGAGCGATCAGAAGTTACCACCAAAAAGAAAGAAAAAAGAAAAAGAGAGAGAGAGAATGAGAAAGAGAGAAAAAAAAAGGGGGGGGAATCCAGCCAGAATGAGCCCCAAAAGATTTATAAGGTATATAAACAAAAATGGAGGGAGACAAGATGGCGGGGAAGTAGGAGGAGGCGCCTTTTCAACCTGCACCCTAAAGTGAGCTGATTACCTACCAAAGAACTCCGATCACCCATGAAATCAGCCTGAGATCAGAATTATACACGTCTGGATCTCTACGGGGGCCAGAAGACGCCAGTGGGCAGGTAAAGTGGAGTGGGAACGTCGGACTGATATCGGAAGATAAACAAAAGGGGGAGGGAGCCACCAGAGGCGACCGACTGGAAAATAATACCCCAATACGAGAGTGCCCGGCATCTGGGGACCAGCATTAACTTGGAGTCTTGTTGAAAGCACTCAAAAGAGCAAAGACTTGAGCGGGGAAATTGTGGGAATCGGGGCGGATAGGGATAGGGGCTTAAGTCCCCAGACCCAGGGCAGCATCCCCTGGCGCTGAGCCGGAGAGTGCGGCGGAGAAACCTGGTCTTTGTCCCGGAGCCGCCAGTGCGCCCGAGAACGGGTGGAGTCCGGCTCCCGTGAGGGGCTGGGAGCCACACCAGACGGCAGAACGCGCACCTTACTGGAGATGCGCGCGTGCCTCAACCTCCCCTGAGAGAGGTGCACGCCCAGCCTGGTGTTCTGGGACCCACGCGGCGATAGACCCACGCGGCGATAGAGCCGATAGAGCTGGAAGCGCCGCGCCCCAAACCATCCCCTGGGAGAGGTGCGCGCAAGACCTGAGCTCTTCGCCCCAGCCAGCGGGAAAATCTCAGTGTGCGATTGCTGCTTGGAACCTCTCTGGCGGTCTGGAGCTGCCCAGACAGCCACAGCTGCCTTGGTTTTGTGTACAAGCAGGAGATCCTGCGTCCCCAGGGACCGCGACTCAGAACCTGCTCTGCCAGCGGCCCAGCGGCTGCAGCACCTGCAGGGGAGCAGACTGAGGCTTCTCTCTGAGAGGGAGGTTGGGGTGCAGTTTTCTTTCCTCTAAACCTCCAAAAACCATCAAAAGCTGTCAAGGCGAGAGAAAAGAAGTGAACAAACATAAAAACCTCCAGAGAACAAAAACCTGAAAAAAAACGTTTTTCTCAGAGCCCACCCCCTTGAGGGGGTCGGGAGGACTTAACTCAGGGAACATCATTGACTGAAAACCCACGTGGCAGCCCCCTCCCCCAGAAAACAAATCAGGAAAAAAAAAAAAAAAAAAAGACTACAAGAGAACAACCACCACTACTTCATAGATACAACTTTTATTTTTAATTCTTTCCCACTATTCTGGTTCATTTTTTTTCTTTTTTTATATAGATAATTTTTTAACCTATTTACCATCACAGTGAGATGTCCAGTACATCAAATTCCATGATAAACTTCTAACCTGAATTTTTTGATACATACACATGTGTTTTTCTTTTGCTTTTCTATTTTCTTAATTTTTAAAAAAATTTTTAATTTAGTTTAGTCCAGTTTATTCCTTTTTTATTTTTATTTTCTAATATTCATATAGAGTTAAACTTCAAGGTAACCCCCTTTCTCCAAGCAATGCTACCCCTATAGGTGAACCAATTTGTAATCCCCCTTTTTCTTAGGAAAGTTGAGTCCTTTAACAAAGATATCAAGATACATCCAGGAAGAATCAAAATAACCTTCCTCGCCCACACCGAGAATCTATAACCATGCTCCCATCTTTTTCTTCTGCCAGTGTCTCTGTGTATTTATGTTTGTCCGGATAGTATATAAATCTTATACTTGGGGTTCTTCTTGACGAGGCTCCTCCTTTTTTTTGCTTATATATATATATTTTTTCTCTCGTCATATACTTTTATCAGTCTTTTTGTTTGTCTGTTTTTGTTTGTATACGTCATAAACCTTACCCTGGGGCCCATTTGGGCTGAACCTTCACTTTTATCTTCCCTTTTTTTCCTGTCTCTCTCTCTCCCTCTTTTTTCTTTTTCTTTTCTTTTTTCTCTCATTTGGGTGGGGAATCCTGAGTGCTCAGAAGCGTTCCAGGGTGCACCTTGACTGCACCACAGTCAATACATCCAGCTACATCTGTCCAGTCATCTCTCACCAAAATGACTAGGAGGAGGAATCCCCAACAGAAGAAAAATACAGAGGATGGGCCTTCTGCAACAGAGCTAACGGCTATCAACATAGACAATATGTCAGAAAGAGAATTCAGGCTAACAATTATCCAGGCAATAGCTAGGTTGGAGAAAGCCATGGATGACCAAACAGAATTGATTAGGGCAGAATTGAAAGCGACCAGAGAGGAAGTTCATAATGTTAGGGCAGAGCTGAAGGCCACCAGGGATGAGGTTCACAACGCTCTCAATGAGTTCCAATCTAATCTAAATTCTCTAAAAGCTAGGGTAACTGAGACAGAAGATAGAATTAGTGATCTGGAGGACAAACAAATAGAGAGAAAGGATCAGGAGGAAGCCTGGAACAAACAGCTTAGAAGCCACAAAAACAGAATCAGGGAAATAAATGATGCCATGAAACGTTCCAACGTCAGAATTATTGGAATCCCTGAAGGGGAGGAGAAAGAAAGAAGTCTAGAAGATATAGTGGAACAAGTTTTTCATGAAAATTTTCCCAATCTTGCGAATGGAACAAGTGTTCATGTACTAGAAGTAGAAAGGTCCCCCCCCAAGATTATAAATTCAAAAAAAACATCCAGGCACCTCATAGTAAAATTGAGGAATCATAATTGTAGATACAATCTCTTGAAAGCTGCTAGGACAAAGAAGCTCCTTACATACAGAGGAAAGCCCATCAGAATAACGTCAGACCTGTCCACAGAGACCTGGCAAGCCAGAAAGGGCTGGCAAGATATATTCAGGGCACTAAATGAGAAGAACATGCAGCCAAGAATACTTTATCCAGCAAGACTGACATTCAAAATGGATGGAGAGATAAAGAGTTTCCAAGACCGGCAAGGCTTGAAAGACTATGCAACCACCAAGCCGACACTGCAGGAAATATTAAGGGGGGTTCTATAAAAGAGGAAAAATCCTAAGAATAGCATTGAACAGAAATATAGAGACAATCGACAGAAAGAAAGACTTCAAAGATAACACGTCAATAAAAACGTATCTCTCAATAATCTCTCTCAATGTGAATGGCCTAAATGCACCCATAAAACGACACAGGGTTGCAGATTGGATAAAACGACAGGACCCATCCATATGTTGTCTACAAGAGACCCATTTTGAACCTAAAGATACACCCAGACTGAAAGTGAAGGGATGGAGAAGCATCTTTCACGCCAATGGGCCTCAAAAGAAGGCCGGGGTAGCGATTCTCATATCAGATAAATTAGATTTTAAACTAAAGACGGTAGTCAGGGATACAGAAGGACACTACATCATTCTTAAAGGGACTATCCACCAAGATGATCTAACAATTGTAAATATCTATGCCCCCAATATGGGAGCAGCCAATTACATAAGAAAACTATTAATCAAGATAAAGAGTCATATTGATATGAATACATTAATAGTAGGAGATCTTAACACACCTCTCTCAGAAATAGACAGATCATCGAAGCAGAAAATCAATAAAGAAATAAGAGCATTGAATGATACATTGGACCAGATGGACCTCATAGATATATACAGAACATTCCACCCTAAAACAACAGAATACTCATTCTTCTCAAGTGCACATGGAACCTTCTCCAGAATAGACCACATACTGGGTCACAAATCAGGGCTCAACTGATACCAAAAGACTGAGATTATTCCCTGCATATTCTCAGATCACAATGCTTTGAAACTGGAGCTCAATCACAAGGAAAAGTTCAGAAGGAACTCAAATACCTGGAAGCTAAAGACCACCTTGCTTAAGAATGCTTGGATCAACCAGGAGATCAAAGAAGAACTTAAACAATTTATGGAAACCAATGAGAACAAAGACACTTCACTCCAAAACCTATGGGATACAGCAAAGGCGGTCCTAAGGGGGAAATTCATAGCCATCCAAGCCTCCCTCAAAAAAATTGAAAAATCCAGAATACACCAGCTGTCTCTACACCTTAAAGAACTGGAGAATCAACAACAAATCAAACCAACTCCACACGTAAGAAGGGAAATAATCAAGATTAGAGCAGAGATCAACGAGGTAGAAACCAGAGATACAGTAGAACGTATCAACGAAACTAGAAGCTGGTTTTTTGAAAGAATCAATAAGATCGATAAACCATTGGCCACACTAATCCAAAAGAAAAGAGAGAAAGCCCAAATTAATAAAATTATGAATGAAAAGGGAGAGATCACAACTAACACCAAGGAAGTAGAAACAATCATCAGAAGCTATTATCAACAGTTATATGCCAATAAGCTAAGCAACCTAGATGAAATGGATGCATTCCTGGAAAACTATAAACTCCCAAAATTGAACCAGGAAGAAATTGACAACCTGAATAGACCGATATCTAGTAACGAGATTGAAGCAGTGATCAAAAACCTCCCAAAAAACAAGAGCCCAGGACCTGACGGATTCCCTGGGGAATTCTATCAAACTTTCAAAGAAGAAATAATACCTATTCTCCTGAAGCTGTTTCAAAAAATTGAAGCAGAAGGAAAACTTCCAGACTCTTTTTATGAAGCCAGCATTACCCTGATCCCCAAACCAGGCAAAGACCCTACCAAAAAGGAAAATTTCAGACCGATATCACTGATGAATATGGATGCTAAGATTCTCAACAAGATCCAAGCAAACAGGATCCAACAGCACATTAAAAAGATTATCCACCATGACCAGGTAGGATTCATCCCTGGGTTACAAGGATGGTTCAACATTCGCAAATCAATCAATGTGATAGAACAAATCAATAAGAGAAGAGAGAAGAACCACATGGTCCTCTCCATTGATGCAGAAAAAGCTTTTGACAAAATCCAGCATCCGTTCCTGATTAAAACGCTTCAAAGTATAGGGATAGAGGGAACATTCCTGAACTTCATCAAATCTATCTATGAAAAACCCACAGCAAATATCATCCTCAATGGGAAAAAGCTTGCAGCCTTCCCACTGAGATCAGGAACACGACAAGGATTCCCACTCTCACCACTCTTGTTCAACATAGTATTAGAAGTCCTAGCAACAGCAATCAGACAACAAAGAGAAATAAAAGGTATCCAGATTGGCAAGGAAGAAGTCAAACTCTCTCTCTTCGCAGATGACATGATTCTTTATATGGAAAACCCGAAAGACTCCACCTCCAAACTACTAGAACTCATACAGCAATTCAGTAATGTAGCAGGATACAAAGTCAATGTCCAGAAATCAGTGGCTTTCTTATACACTAACAATGAAAATACAGAAAGGCAAATTAGAGAATCGATTCCATTTACTATAGCACCAAAAACCATAAGATACCTCGGAATAAACCTAACCAAAGAGGTTAAAGATCTGTACTCGAGGAACTACAGAACACTCCTAAAAGAAATTGAAGAAGACACAAAAAGATGGAAGACCATTCCATGCTCTTGGATGGGAAGAATAAACATCGTTAAAATGTCTATACTGCCCAGAGCAATCTATACTTTTAATGCCATTCCAATCAAAATTCCACCAGTATTTTTCAAAGAGCTGGAGCAAATAATACTAAAATTTGTATGGAATCAGAAGAGACCCCGAATTGCTAAGGAAATGTTGAAAAACAAAAATAAAACTGGTGGCATCACGTTACCTGATTTCAAGCTTTACTACAAAGCTGTGATCACCAAGACAGCATGGTACTGGCATAAAAACAGACACATGGACCAGTGGAACAGAGTAGAGAGCCCAGATATGGACCCTCAACTCTATGGTCAAATAATCTTTGACAAAACAGGAAAAAATATCCAGTGGAAAAAAGACAGTCTCTTCAATAAATGGTGCTGGGAAAACTGGACAGCTATATGTAGAAGAATGAAACTTGACCATTCTCTTACACCGTACACAAAGATAAACTCGAAATGGATAAAAGACCTCAACGTGAGACAGGAATCCATCAGAATCCTCGAGGAGAACATAGGCAGTAACCTCTTTGATATCAGCCACAGCAACTTCTTTCAAGATATGTCTCCAAAGGCGAAGGAAACAAAGGCAAAGATGAACTTCTGGGACTTCATCAAGATAAAAAGCTTCTGCACAGCAAAAGAAACAGTCATCAAAACAAAGAGGCAACCCACGGAATGGGAGAAGATATTTGCAAATGACAGTACAGATAAAAGGTTGATATCCAGGATCTATAAAGAACTCCTCAAACTCAACACACACAAAACAGATAATCATATTAAAAAATGGGCAGAAGATATGAACAGACACTTCTCCAAGGAAGACATACAAATGGCTACCAGACACATGAAAAAATGTTCATCATCACTAGCCATCAGGGAGATTCAAATCAAAACCACATTGAGATACCACCTTACACCAGTTAGAATGGCCCAAATTAGCAAGACAGGAAACAACGTGTGTTGGAGAGGATGTGGAGAAAGGGGAACCCTCTTACACTGTTGGTGGGAATGAAAACTGGTGCAGCCACTTTGGAGAACAGTGTGGAGATTCCTCAGGAAATTAAAAATAGATCTTCCCTATGACCCTGCAATTGCACTGCTGGGTATTTACCCCAAAGATACAGATGTAGTGAAAAGAAGGGCCATCTGTACCCCAATGTTTATAGCAGCAATGGCCACGGTCGCCAAACTGTGGAAAGAACCAAGATGCCCTTCAACGGATGAATGGATAAGGAAGATGTGGTCCATATACACTATGGAGTATTATGCCTCCATCAGAAAGGACGAATACCCAACTTTTGTAGCAACATGGACAGGACTGGAAGAGATTATGCTGAGTGAAATAAGTCAAACAGAGAAAGTCAAGTATCATATGGTTTCACTTATTGGTGGAGCATAACAAATAATATAGAGGACAAGGGTAGATGGAGAGGAGAAGGGAGTTGAGGGAAATTGGAAGGGGAGGTGAACCATGAGAGACTATGGACTCTGAAAAACAACCTGAGGGTTTTGAAGGGGCGGGGTGGGAGGGTGGGGGAACCAGGTGGTGGGTATTAGGGAGGGCACAGATTGCATGGAGCACTGGGTGTGGTGAAAAAACAATGAATACTGTTACGCTGAAAATAATTAAAAAAAAAAAGGTATATAAACAAAAATGGACAAAAAGACTGACAAAAGTAAATAACAGGAATAAAAATGAACCCAGCCAAAATGAATCCCAAGGATAAGATTTATATAATACCAGAACAAAAACAAATACACAGAAACACTGGCAGAGAAAAAGATGGGAGGGTGGTTATAAATCCTTAATGTGGACAAGGAAGGTTATTTTGATTCTTCCTGGGTGTATCTTGATATCTTTGTTAAAGGACTCAGTTTTCCAGAGATAAAGGGAGATTAAAACTGGTTTATATATAGGGGTAGTATTGATTAGGGAAAGAGGATTATCTTGAAGCTTATATCCATATTTATTTTTTAGAAAATAGAAAAGAAAAAGAAAAACACAGGTATATGTAGGAAAAAAAGTTCAAGTTAAGAGGTTATTATGGAATATGTTGTATTAAACCACTAGTTGTAATGGTAAGTAGGTTGAACATATTAAAAGAGCTAGAATCGTGAGAACGAATTAAAAATAAAAGTTGTATCTATGAAATATACAGGTTGTAGGGCAATACTTGGAGCTTAATATATTGTTTTCCCCTGATGTTGGGGTTTTACAGTTTTATGGAGACCCTGTGGTGGTTGTCTTCTCATTCTTTTGTCTTGCTTTCTGGGAGAAGGGCCTGCCACATTGTTTTTCAGTCAGTCTTGCTTGGGTTGAGTCCTTCTGCCTCCTATCAAGGGACTGGGCTCTGTGGAAACCAGTTTTTCAGGCTTTTGTTCTCTGGAGTGTTTTGTTCTTTGGTGGCTTTTTGTGGCTTTTCCGAGGTTTAGTGGAAAGCAAACTGCACCCAGACCTCCATCTCAGAGAGAAGCCTCAGCCTGCTCCCCTCTGGGTGGTTCAGAACACACAGAACCCCCTCTGCAAACTCTGCTGAGCCATGCAACCTCCCACAAGCAGTGCACATCCTCAGCCACTGTCTCAGGGGTCTCCCAAAGTGTCCACTTGTCTCTGCACCCCTGTGCCACTAAAACCATGAGTGGTATTGGTTCAGGGAGCTCAATTCCGGTGGCAGCTTTTGCAGGGCCTGCTGTCTAGGGTCCAGACCTCACAGTTGCACAGGTCACCACCAAGAGATCCCAACCAGAGATCGTGCTGAGTTCCTTCAGACCCAGGCTGGGAGTGTTCAGACCCTCAGCCAGTCCTAGAGACTACCAGCTAGTGCCCACACAGAGCTTTCTCAGGTGCAGGCAGGGAGTGGGTCAGACCCCGGTCACACAGTGTTCACAGAGTGCAAAAGGCTGTATTTCTATAGAACACAGGCTGGCACCCACACCAGACTCCCTCATGCAGGGACAGGAGTGTGCCCAGGCAAGCAGTGGTACAAGCCGTGCAACCCCAGTGGCTCAGGGACCAGCAACTGGAGATTCCACCACACTCTCTCTGGCTTGGGTGGTCACTGGCGGTGGCCATCCTGGGTCTGTGGGCTTAGGCCTGTCCCATGATTGCCTGATTCCACCAGTTGCCCCTTAAGACCTTTTGCTCTTTTTGAGTGCTTTTAACCAGACTCCAAGTTAATACTGGTCACCAATCACAGGACACTTTTGTATTGGGGTATTATTTTCCAATGGGTTTCTTCTGGTGGCTCCCTCCCCCTTCTGTTTATCCTCTGATATCTTCAGTCCAAGCGTTCCCATTCTGCTTTACCTCTCCACTGGAGTCTTCTGCCCCTGGAGAGATCCAGACGTGTATAATCCTACATCTCAGGCTGATTTCATGGGTGTTCAGAGTGTCATAGTAGATAATTAGCTCGCTGTAGGGGACCGGTTGAAACAGGGTCTCCTACTTCTCCACCATCTTGCCCCTCCCCCTCCTATAGGGTATAATATTTGAGACACTACCTTAAAATATACTTTAAGGATATGTTGTTGATGAATTTATGTCCATATTGTTTGGTGCATGTGACCTGCATTTAACTGTGAGTGAGTTAAGTTCCTATTAGTGTGTTTCTGTTCATTTCTCCTTGAATCTCTTGTTTATGATTATTATTACTATCTTATTTTGTGAACTGGGGCTTTCAGAATCTCAAGCTGTCTTATTTGACATATTTTTTTAATCCTAAATTTCTGAGTTTGATATCTAGAACACAACCTCTAATTTCTTGATGTTTAAATCTTTTTCCAGAATACATTTGCCCTTTTATTTTTAGGCTTCATAAGTCCTTTAATCACAGGTAGGTTTCTTATATACAACACAGAGCTGAATTGTGTGTGCCAACTTGCAAATCTTTTTAATAAGTGAGTGAAATTCATTTACATTTATTTATATGATTTATACATTTTTCCCAACACTGCCATTTTATATTACATTTATGTCTGCATATGTAAGTATTATCCAGTTTAATTCCTTAGCTTTCTTCTTAATTCCTTTTGATGTATAGATTGTCATTATTATTACATAATATTTATTTTATGTTCTTTTGCTTTCTTTTGTTTTTCTTCCAGGTACTCTAATATATGTATTATAGACTTTCTTAGCCCTATACTATGCATAAATGTCTTTTTCCCTGACCTTTATATTATTCTCTATTTCATACTCATATTCCTGTGGATTTTCAAGTACCTCCTCAATTTCCCTCATTAAATTTAAGTGAGCATATCATCTCTTTGGTGGTTGTAATTTAGCCATCATTTTTAAAATAATACGGTATGTTTGTTCAACATCTTTCCCAAATTTGGTTCATTCTTGTTTTATATTTTTCTGGATTATTATACATTTATGTTCTGTTTTTTTTTTAATTTTATTTATTTACTTTTAAAGTATTCTCTGCACCCATGTGGAGCTCAAACTCATAACCTTGAGATCAAGAGTTGGATGTTCTTCTGACAGAGCCAGCCAGGCATCCCCTATGTTCTGTTTTTTAATTCCTAATTTAAGATATTTATATTTGAAAGTTCTTATTGAAGTATATTTTGTTCAGTTTAGAATGCTGTGATGTAGTTTTTTTCAGTCTTCTGTTTGTGACTGGGGGGAAATTTTCATAATTTGAAATCTTTTTATTCTAGTCTTCTAGTTTCCCTCTTTCTGAAGCATTGTATGAATCATGTTTTCCACTTTCTGTTCATTTCCTAATTTTATTTACCTTTGGACGAGCTATAACTGTTGTATGCACTCACAGGTACAAGTATGGGAAACTAACAAAGCTTTTTAGTTCAAGACTGCCCTCTTCCATTGGTGTAGTAAATTGCAGTTTATTTATAGTGCTCTTTTACTTAGGGGTGGGGGAGGATAGGTTCAAAAACAGCACCCAAATATATCCATGTCATAATCCCCAGAACCTATATTACCTTATATGCAAAAGGGTTTTGTGATTAAGGCCCTTTGAGAAGGGAAGATTATCTTGGTTTATAAGAGTTGATCCAATGTAATCACAATGGTTCTTGTAAGAGGAACACAGGACGAATCAGAGATTTAAAAAAAAAAAAGTGTGATGATTGAAAGAGAATTTTTTAGTGATGCACTTTGAAGATGAGGAGAATGTTTGCAAGCTAAGGTCACTGGAACCACTAGAAGCTTAAAATTTCAAGAGACAGATTCTCCCCTAAAGCCTCCAGGAAAAAAAAAAAAAAAAGCAGTCCTATAATACTTTTGGCTAATCCTTTGACTTTAGCCTAGTGAGAATGATTTCAGACTTCTATTCTCAAGAACTGTAAGAAAAAAGATTTGTGTTGTTTTAAGCCACCAAGTTATGATAATTTGTTATAGTACCAATACAGTGGGAAACTAATAAAAGGCGTGACTTACAAATATGTAGTCTTCTGCATTTCAGCAGGATAATTTCTTTTCCTGTTTTCTTCTTTATCTTTACAACCAAATCTCCAAAAGATGCTTCTTCCTTCCAAGTTATCCCCTATTCCACAGAAGTGGTATTTTATAATACTGTTCCTTGGGCTGCACAACATATAACCTTCTTCTTTCTAAGTTCCTCAGGACAGAATCATTCTATGAGACATCAGATTTGTTTTCAATATTACCATTGAGGATACAATCCACTTTTCTGAGTGAATGTACCTGTGATTCACTATGCTTAGATGTGGGATTGAGGTGTTTATTTTCCATATAGACAGGTAGTTTGAAATTCACAGTGTTCTCCATCTCGTAGTCATGATAAAAGTTCTGAGCTATGTTTTTTTTTTTTTTTAGTGTGGGGATTTTAATTTAGGTTATTACCATTATTCTGTGATAAACCAGAAATCTAGGTATAATCTATATATTGCTTCATATGAATGATGACGATTTTGCTATATTAAATGAGAATTTATATATACATATATGTATAATTTTTCTATTGGTTGTAATTGAAAATGATATACTTGGATCTCCATCCATATATGAAAAGTTCTTTCTGCTTAATACTTGGTCAGATAACAATAGCAGTAAGCAATACTACTTTTTTTCCCCTTTTTACCGCCCACATTCTGTCAGCTACACATCTACTTTCATTTTTACATTGCCATGGTGACAATCATTTACCTTCTGTTCTCTAATAACTTACTTTTTCCTGAGGTTGCTCTAAAATTCCGTTCCTAGAAATTTATGTCTTTAGAAGTTAATGAAACGTATTCAATATCAATTCAGGTTTTGAGTTAAAATGATAATATTTCCTTATCCACTGGAAAACCAAAAGTCTGGCCCACTAAAGTGACATTGTACCTAGGGTCAAGGTCAAATGAAAACGTGTTATTCTTTTTAAGTGATGCCACATTTTAGAAAATTACTCCTTCTTGTATATAGTTCTTCTAAACCCTTCATTTTTCTTATCATATCCTCATCTTTCCTTTAGCTCCTGCTGTTGGTTTTCCCTGTGTCATGCATTGTTCTTACTGCTTCGTTTACAAGGATTCATTTAATTATTTTACAATAACCCTATTATCCCAATTGCACTTATGGAGAAATGAAAGTACAGAGGTTTTGAATGTAACCTAGATACAGAATTGATGGCCTTAAGTGAACACTTCTATCCTGACTCTAAATCACATAATCTATAAGTCTCCCCTTGCCTTTCACACTGAATCCCTCCCCAGAAAGCCTCCTCTTAGATCTCTCACTCTTGCCATTCTGATCTGTAATGCTTACAGTATAGGCCAGCTGACGTTGCTGTCCTTTAACTCCTTTGCCTTCATTATATTGCACTTCCTAATTAGATCCAGAACTAATTATTGACCAGTGCTGCTGTACACCTGCTGGCATCCTGATGGTCTGTGCTTGCACTCTACAAATACATTTGATTTATTTCTTAATTTTCCTGGGCTATATCTCCCAAAATAGTTTCCTAAGAAGGGGTACATGTCAGGTGAAAGTATTAAGTCCATAATTTTTTTAAGACTTTTATTTATTCATTTGACAGAGAGAGATCACAAGTAGGCAGAGAAGCAGGCAGAGAGAGAGAAGGGGGGGAGAAGATTCCCTGCTGAACAGAGAGCTCGATGTGGGACTCAATCCCAGGACCCTGAGATCATGACCTGAGCTGAAGGCAGAGGCTTAACCCACTGAGCCACCCAGGTGTCCCTAAGTCCATAATGTTTTAAGAATATCTTTATGATACGCTGGCAATTAATTTATTATTGAGGTGAGAGTTATAGGTTAAAATTTCTGTTTCCTTATGATTTTTTAAAAAATATTGCTATAGGACTGTCAAAAAATTAATTTTATGTCCTATTTAGAGTTAAATCTCCTAAAGCCACCATTTGTTTTTCTTAAATATCCCAATAGAATAAAAACTAGACATGAAACTGATATTTTTCTGATAGAAAAGTGTAAACTTTTTTATAGACCCAAGTAAGTTTAACACAGTTCATTAATTTATTTTCTTACAATAATCTATAGATTAAGTGAACAATAACAGGTAGATGCTGGCTGTAGCCATTCCTCAACTCACCATCATTTGCTCCCTGGCCAGAGAACAAAAACCCATATATTAAAAATATAAACAGCTTCAACTTTTTAAAACAGATCTCTTATTTCCAAATATGTCCTCGAAATCCTGGATCATCCTCTGAAAAATACATCAGATACTTCTCTATCATTAACACTATTGCCCCTTTATCTTCTAATTCCCTATCCACCTCCACCAAAAAAATGAAACATCTTACTCTACCCAGGAGGAAAATACCCACATGACAAAGTCTGAACTTGAAATTTTATACTTTTAGATAGATACACAGAAGTACATTGATTACATTAGAATTTTGCAAAGGAGGAGTTATCAGTCTTGAAGATATTACAATAAATAGAATGCTTATGGTTTCAACTTGTTTCAGAAGGGAATTCCAGTTAGAATGCACATCCAAAATAACTTCTTTACTGTAACAGACACATAATAGCCTATTCCTTTGCCTTCTGAGGACCTGAAAATGATAAACCACTCAATTCTTAAAAGTGAAGTGTTGCTCCATTTGTACTGACTACAAGATTTTAATGATGCTGCTGTTTAAGCACTTATCTCCAATGGAAATATTGTGAAGGAAAATTACTCTACGTAAATTTTCTGAGAACATTTATTAGTTTTCTTGTGGTTTATACTTTATTCATATATGTACCATGCTTGAATACTATTGACAAATCTGTGGAAAGACTGTGTTTTTGTTTTCAGTATGATAAAATAAAATTCTTTCTTGGTTATAGAAATATGTACACCAGCAATTGTAATGTTTAAACTATTAGCACACTGCAAAATGCATACATTAAAATGAAATGTTAGCCATAGTACCTTTTGGGGGACATCTGTACTTTTTCTAAATAGTACATTGTTATAAAACTATTTGTTTCAAGGTAAAAAAAAATGTTGTTAGCCATAGTACCTTTTGGGGGACATCTGTACTTTTTCTAAATAGTACATTGTTATAAAACTATTTGTTTCAAGGTAAAAAAAAACATGTTCAGATTATCACTGATAATCTCTTTCAGAACCACATTACATAAAGAAATACACTAAAATATTTTAAACAAAAACTAAACACAGAACGCATTCACATTTTTTAGAAGTAGTATGTATTCACCAAACTATCCATCTTCAAAGGTCATATCCCAGCATTTTTTCCCACAAAGATGGTTCTTTGGATAGTGTATCTTAATAAATTGATCACTTAATTTGCCAAAGCTTCAGGAATCTAGATAAATCCTCAAATATAACATTTCTAAATAAAAAATACTGGCTCCAACTTTGAAAACTTTGTCCCCCAATTCTGCATGTGGCTACTCCTTTTGAGCATTTTTTTTTGCATATTATGAGATAAAACACCTTAATCTTGAAAATTATTCTAGTGCTTTTGTGCACTGATATAAAAGATACATGTTCTAGAGCAAATCACAATTTAACCAAAGATTTTCAATTATGCTTTAAATAGTATTTTTTAAGTAGTAAAGCTTTGTGTTTTGCCATGTGGAGAAATCACTTGCCTTAGCAATGATTTTTTAAGATAAAATTGACCTATAACATTAGTTTCAGGTATATGACATAACTTAATGTTTGTATATACTGTGAAATGATCAGCACAAAAAAACTAGTTAATATTCATCACCACACAGTTACAATTTTTTCTTATGGTAAGAAATTTTAAGATCTATGCTCTTAGAAATTTTTAAATGTATAATTCAAGATTCTTAAATGATGTCACATGACAAATTATTTCATCATGAGTAACTTATTTTATCATTTTGTACTTTTTGACCCCCTTTCCTCATTATCTATTCCCTTCTTCTGGCAGCCAACAATCTCTGTGCTATACCTTTAAGTGTGAGCATTTCGCTTTGTTTTGTTTTTGATTTTTAGATTCTACATATAAATGAGACCATACAGCATTTGTTTTTCTCTGACTTCTTTCACTTAGAATAGTGGCATAAGTTTCATCCATATTTTAACAAATGGCAAGATTTACTTATTTTTTATGTCAAAGTAGTACTCCATTGTACATATATAGCACATATCCTTTGTCCATTTATCTATCAAGGGACACTTAGGGTTTTTTCCATCTCTTGGCTATTGCTGAAATGAAAAAGGGGGAATATATAACTTTGGGGATTAGTAGTTTCATTTCATTTCCTTTGGATAAATACCACTGAAGTGGAATTGCTAGATCATAGGGTAGTTCTTTTTTTTTTTTTTTTTTTTTTGGTGGAACTTTTCATATTGTTTTCCATGCTGGCTGCACCAATACGCATTCCCACCAACAGTACACAAGAGTTCCCTTTTCTCTACATCTTCTTCAAAACCTGTCATCTGTTGTTCTGTTGTCTTTTCTGTAGTAGCCATTCTAACAGGTGTGAGGTGATCTTTCCCTACAGTTTTGATTTACATTTCCCTGATGATCAGTGATGCTGAGCATCTTTTCATGAACCAGTTGGCCATCTGTATGTTTCCTATGGAAAATGTCTATTCAGATCCTCTGCTGAACTTTAATTATATTGTTTGTTTTTGCTTTTGAGTTGCAGGAGTTCCTTACATATTTTGCATATAAACACCTTATCACATATATAATTTTCAAATCTACTTTGTTGGTTACATTTCCATTTTGTTGATATTTTCCTTTGCTATGAAGACGTTTTTTAGTTTGATATGATCCCACTTGTCTATTTTTGCTTTGTTGCTTTTGCTTTTGGTGTCAAATTTAAAAAATTAATAATAATCACCAAGACTGATGTCAAGGAGTTTAACGCCTATGTTTTCTTCTAGGGGTTTTAAGTTTCAGGTCTTATGTTTAACTCTTTAATCCATTTGAGTTAATTGTTATGTATAAGAAAGTGGCCCAGTTTCATTATTTAAATGTGGCTATCCAGTTTTCCCAACATCATTTATTGAAGAGATTGTCCTTTTCCCATTATATATTTCTGGCTCCTTTGTCATAAAATAACGATGTATGCATGGGTTTATTTTAGGAGTCTCTAATCTGTTCCAGTACCATACTGTTTTGATTATTATAGCTTTATAATACAGCTTAAGGTCAAGAAGATCCTTCAGCTTTGTTCTTCTTTCTCAAAATGTCTCTTGCTATTAAGATCTCCTGGGGGTCCATACACATTTCAGGATAGTTTTTTTGTTTTTGTTTTGTTTTGTGAAAAATTTCATTCAAATTTTGATAGGGAATGCACTGAATCTGTATATTGCTCTGAATTATATGGAAATTTTAAGAGTAGTAATTATTACAACCCGTGAGTACAGAATATCTTTTAATTTATTTGTGTTGTCTTTGCTTTCTTTCATCAATGTCACATAAGTTCAGTGTATAGGTATTTCACCTCCTTGGTTAAATTTATTCTTAAGTATTTTATTCTTTTTGATGCAATGGGAATGTTTTCTTGATCTCTCTGTTGGGTCCTTATTAGTGTATAGACACACAGATGAGTTATGTGAATATATTGTTCATCCTGCAACTTTACTGAATTTATTTATAAGTTCTAATAGACTTTTAGTGGAGTCTTTAGGGATTTTTATGCATGGTATCATGTCACCTGCAAATAGCTGAAGTTTTAATTCTTTCTGACCTAGATGCCTTTTATTTCCTTCTTTTCCTTAATTCCTCTATTACTTCCAAAAGTACTTGAATAAAAGTAGCAAGAGTGGACATCTTTGTCTTGTTCTTCATCATAGAAGAAAAGCTTTCAGCTCTTCACCATTGAGTATTGTTACCTATGTCATATAGGCCATTATTATTGTGAGATAGGTTCCCTCTATAGCCAGAAAGCTCTCAAAAGTTGAGAGTTTTATCATAAATCTATGTTGAATTGTGTCATATGCTCTTTCTGCATCTATTGAAATAATCATATAATTTTATCCTTCATCTTGTTAATATGATGTATCACATTGATTTGTTGAATTTGAACCATCCTCTCATCCCTGGAATAAATTCTATTTAATCATGGTGAACAATCCTTTTAATATTTTATTGCATTCAGTTTCCAAATATTTTGTTTGGAATTTTTCATCTAAGTTCATTTGGGATATTGGCTTGTAATTTTATTTTACTATGGTTGTCTGGTTTTGGTATCAGGGTAATGCTGTCCTCATAATATGTGTTTGAAAGTATCTCCTCCTCTTCTGTTTTCTAAAGAGTTTAAGAAGGATCAATATTAATTTTTATTTAAATGTTTAGTAGAATTCACCAGTGAAGCCATCTAGTCCTAGATTTTGTCTCTTGGGGGTTTTTTGATTATGGATACAATCTCCTAATAATCATTCTGTTTAGATTTTCAATATCTTCTTTATTCAGTCTTGGTAAGTTGTATGTTTCTGGGAATTCTGTAAAGTTGTCTAATTTGGTGGTGTATCATTGTCCATATTGTTCTCCTATGATCCTTTGCATTTCTGTAGTATCAATCATAACAACTTTTATTTGATTTTATTTGAGTCCTCTCTTTTTTTTCTTGGGGAGTCTAACTAAAGGTTTGTTAATTTTATTTATCTTTTCAAAGAATCACTCTTTATTGGTCTTTTCTATTGCCTCTTTAGTTTCTATTTCATCTTGTTCCTGGTATTTGTTATTTCCTTTCTCTTACTAACTTTGGGACTTAGTGTTCTTTTTCTACTTTCTTGAGGTGTGAAGTTGTTTATCTGAAATTTTTCTTATTTCTTGAAGTAAACATTTACTGCTATGAACTTCCCTCTTAGAATTGCTTTTGCTGAATCTTGTAAGTCTCAGTATTTCTAGATTCATTTATCTCAAGGTATCTTTTGATACTTTTTTGATTTATTCTTTGACCTAATAGTTATTTAGTAGCATGATGTTTAAAATCTATATTTTTGTGACTTTTCCAATTTTCCTGAAATTGATTTCTTTTAAATATTTATTTTATTTTAGAGAGAGGATTTCCTTTAAAGATTTATTTATTTCATTTCAGAGAGAGAGAGCATGGGGGGGAAGGGGTAGCAGGAGAGAGAGTCTTAAGCAGATTCTACACTGAGTATGGAGCCCTACATTGGGCTCCATCTCACCATCAAGATCATTACCTAAGCTGAAACTAAGAGTTTGATGCTTAACTGACTGTACCCCCTAGGTGCCCCCTCTTGTAATTGATTTCTAGTTTCATACTATTGTGGTCAGAAAAGGTGCTTAATATGATTTCTATCTCCTGCTATTTATTAAGTCTTGTTTTGTGCTCTAACATTTGGTTTATCCTAGAGAATGTTCCATGTGCACTTAAAGAATGTGTATTTCTATTGCTTTGGGATTCCGTGTTCTATATTTGTCTTTCAAGTCTACCTGTTCTAACATATCATTGAAAGCCAATTATTTTGACAATTTTCCACTTGGATGATCTATCCATTGATGAAAGTGGGTTACTAAATTCCTCTATCATTATTTTATTGCTGTTTATTTCTCCTTTTAGGTCTGTTAATGTTTGCCTTATATATTTAGAAGCTCCTATTTTGGGTGCAGAAATATTTATAAATGTCATATCTTCTTGTTCAATTGTCTCTTTACCATCAAGAAAGGACCTTCTTTGTGTCTTAATTACAGTCTTTGTCTTAAAATCTACTTTTGGCATAGCTACCCTTGCTTTGTTTTGGTTTTCATTGCATGAAATATATTTTTCTTTCTCTTTCCCTTTCAGTCTGTGTGTGTCCCTAGATCTGAAGTGAATTCCCTGTAGGCAGCATACATGGGTCTTGTTCATTTACCCATTCAGCCACTCTATCTTTTGATTGAAGAATTTAATCCATTTATACTTAAATTAACTACTGATATGTATGTATATTGTTATTTTGTTAAGTGTTTCCTGGATCTTTTATAATTCTTCAGTATCTTGGTTTTTTTCTCTTGCTCACTTTCTTTGTGACTTGATTTTCTTTACTTGTATGCTGAGATTCCTTGTTTTCCTTTTGTACTTTTATTACAGATTTTTGCTCTATGATTACCATGGGGCTTACATAAACCTAATTATAACAGTCTATTTTAAGTCAATAAGTTTGAACAGATTCTAAAGCTCTACATTTTTATACCCTCTCCACACATAGATATTTTTGAAGTCACAATTTACATATTTTTATCGTGGGTATCCATTAACAAATTATTGTAGTTCAATGCTGTCCTAGATCTTGATTGTCTGTCAAACCTTTGTGATTGTCCAAGCAGTCTACTTCACTTTTGGTGTCTCCCAGTAGTTAAGAGTGTGCTAAAACCTGTGTCCCAAAGGGGAGTATCTCAGCCATTACTTTCATTCAGGCTGATTGGAAACCAGACTCTCAGCAGCTTTTAAAGTATGCAAATATAGCTCTTTCAGAAGAAGACTAGAAGATGACCATTTTTTTCTGATTCCCCAACACTGAGCCCTGGGTTGTTAACTAATCGAGGACTGTGTCTTTTTTTGCTACCATCCCATTTAACTAGCCCCACTGACCACCAGGGTCAGATAATCAAGGGGTGTCCACTGGGCAGCAGACACAAAAACTGAGGTATGAGCCATGACAACTGGGACATCAAACACATGCACATATTCCTCTTTGGGAGATACTGGCTCTCTGAAGTACAATAGAGGGATAGAGCAAATAGCAGCCACCCTGTATCCCAGTGGAGAAGCTTACACTCAGCCTTTAGATGTGTGCTTAATTAGAAGCCTCTCAGTTCGCAACTGTAAAAATAAGCTAATAAGGCTCTTTCACAGAAAGTCTAGGCTCTTCATTCTGTTGTACCTCTACTGTGCCCTGGGGTGGTAACCATTTAAAAACTCTCCATTTGTTAAAGTTCTGTGGGGCCCATGAACATAAGCCCCACTAACAACCAGAGCCAGTGATGTGGAGATGTCCCCTGAATGGCAGCCACAAAAATTGGAGGTCCAAACAAGACTGAAAACTTTTTTCCAGGAGATACCAGCAAGCTGTAGTGAGGAAAATACACAGATGGCACCCACTTTCTTCCATCTTTGAAATCTTTTTTGTTAGGTCCCAAGATGCCTGTCCACAGGCCTTTATGTAAAAAGCCTTATTTGTTGATTTTAAAGTCTGGGAGCCTCTCAATCAGCTGCCATTGTGCTGGTCCCTGGGATAGGTGAGGCTGTGTGTGTCAGTCCTTTATGAATCATTTTTCAATTTACTATAGTCTCATGAGTCTTAAAGATATAAGTCCCATTGGCTTTCAAAGCTGGATGTATTGGGGGCTCATCTGTCAGGTTCTTAAATGAGCTTAATGATTGGGTGTCACTGTGGGGTTCACTCTTCAAGGAGAAGTTCAAGTTTGTGAGTTCTCTCCAGATTTGGTTCACCATACCAGGGCAAGCTTGTGGCTTAGCCTCCCCTACCTGCTTCGATGTAGGTTTTTTTCTCATTCACATAATGAGTAAGAGTTGCTCAGCTGGTTTGGAGTTTTTGCTCAGAGGAAATTATTCCATGTAGTAGCTGAAGGTTGGTGCATTCATGGGAGGAAGTGAGTTCAGCATCCTCCTATGTCATTAATTTGGACTGGAACCACCCCTCCCATGATGTTTTATTCAAAATAAGCAATCATGTATTAAATATATTCAAGATAAGAATTTTTTCTTTTTCAGTGTATAATCTTATCATAATGTATAAGAGTCAAGTATGTTTATTAGGTCATATCTTTTTGCCTCATTAAAGGCATTTTTAAAATCATGTAGATGTCCAAATATTTGTCTTCTCTATCTAAATAGGTATAAATTTAACAGAAAGAGATTACTATATGTTCTTATCCACAACCTCAAGTTTCTATCATGGTATTTCCAAAAAATAATTTACAAAGATATTTTTTAAACCAGCCATATTATCTAGTTAGATGGATTATATTATTTTAATATGCTGATAATACAACCTAATTGTGTTCTCTATAAAAATGATTATTAATTGACAGTAGTGAAGGAGTAAGAATATCATACATTGCCCTTAAAATCTAATAAAGTTTTTTAGGGAAATGCAACTATGCACATATGTACAATATTTGCACACATCTTCTGGGATTCGTACATACTGATCTCTAAGAGTGTGTTTGAAAAGTGTTATCAGGAATTGCAGTTTGGTAGACCTGAGGGCAAGGAGAAAAAGAAACATCATCATATCTGTGGATTTTCCTGATGCTGCAAATAATAAACATTTTGGAAATGAATACTATAAGGCAATAGGTCTTGTCATCTTCAGATGATTTAATGACATACTGCAGGTTTTCTAGAGGTACAAAATAGGAATAATGTTCCCTGAATTTCCTAGTATAGCCTCCCTGGAAAAGATGAAATTTATATTTTGCTCTTTAATAGTTGATTAAGTGATCTCAATTTGAAACAATTTTATATAAGTTGATGTAAGAAAACTTTAGTGTATTTCCATTCATCAAAACTGAATAAAGTAGTCAGTCTCATTGTAACTGACTTTTGACAAGTGAAAAGATGCATGAAAATTAACTATAATGAAAAGACGAAATTGAACTGTGAACAGGAACACAGAAAAGTCATGAAGATGTCTGCAGATTGAACAAAATATCAGACAATGTTAACAATCTAAAGTTCTGTCCTTATAGCTAAGATTTCAACCTTAGGAAAAGAAGTTATACTCTGTTAAAATTTTATGAATAGACAGATGGTGGTCTTGATATCAAATCTGATAGAAGCCTAGTTTGACAAAATAATTACTATTCAAGACAGTCAAGGTTTAAAACAATGGCTTCTAGTAAAGGAAATAGCTTGGAATGCAGGAGAAATGTTCAAAGGGAGTGATAAGTTAGAAACTATTTCCAAAAAAAAAAGAGAAGAGAGAGAGAACTGTGTGTACCATGTGACCCTAAGATTTCTCTATTGACACAAGGTGTAATAATCTTACAGCTTTCTGCTGATAAAGTTCATTTCCCACAAGAAGAAAAACTCATAAGGAAAAGAATAAGGAAAACATGGAAACTTCTTAGCTCTTTTTCTGTGTTTGATGTTTTTCTGTAATTTTATTCTGTAATCTTATTCTGTGCTATATTCTTAAGATAGGGAAATACATTTGCTCACATATTACACCACAGCACTGTCTTTTGAAGAATAAAGTGTGGACCAGTGTATTGTTGGATAGAACTTCCTAGGTAATACGTACTTCCTCTCATGAATTGTCGACTGGGGCAACTGGCGTGAAAAAAAATTCATGTTTGGCTGAGCTTATCGTAAGTCATAGGTACATATAAAACATATGTAAAAGTGTTTAAAATATGATACAGATTTATTAGAAACAATATCTGGGACAACTTCTCACATCCTCCTTTATGTTACCATTTTTTTAAAAAAATATTTTCATGCCCCTTCATGCCTTAATTTGAGAAGTATAAATTTTGGCATTTTTATGTTTCCATTGAGAATTTTTATAATTAATGTTTAAAGTGTGCAATAATATATAAAATTCTAGCATATTATCCTATTACTGATATACAAAATTATGACATGAATCATTTAATTCCTCTTAGTCACTGTTCAAAAAATTCTGAAATTCTTACTTGTATTGACAGTTTAAGTAAATACAGAGAAGTTGAGGAAAGTGCCACATTTTAACTCTTAATTCACCAAAAATGGTAGCAGGAAAGAATAACCAGAAATGCCAGTATTTTGTAATTTTGTAATGATTTCATAGGTATAGTTAATATATACTAATTTATTTTATAGGGGAAAAAATAAGTCTATGTTGAAGTTCTGTAATTTAATTTCTGGACACTCCATCATTAGCATTATTAGTAACAGAGTCTTATACAGTCACAGCACTACCATACCTATGTTTAGTTATGTGTTACCATTTTATATACAGACTGTCTTAGCTTAGGTTCCTATAGCAAATTATCATAGACTGGATGACTTAAAAGCAAATATTTACTTCTCACAGTTCTGAAACCTAAGAAGTAGAAAATCAAGGTGTTAGTAGGTTCAGTGTCTCATCAGAGCCCTTTCCTGGTTTACAGTCAGAAGCCTTCTTGCTGTATCTTCATATGACTGAGAGAGACAGTCTCTTTTTTTAAAAAGGCACTAAACATATCACAGAGGTTCTACCCTCATGACTTTATCTAAACCTAAGCACCTCCCAAAGGCCCCACCCCCAAATAATCATCACACTGGGGATTAGGGCTTCAACACAGGCCAAATAAATGTTGCTTTGATTTGGCAAAACTCTTTTTTTTTTTAAAGATTTTATTTATTTGACAGACAGAGATCGCAAGTAGGCAGAGAGGCAGGCAGAGATAGAGGGAAGGAAGCAGGCTCCCCGCTGAGCAGGGAGCCAGATGCGGGGCTCGATCCCAGGATGCTGGGATCATGACCTGAGCTGAAGGCAGAGGCTTTAACCCACTGAGCTACCCAGGCGCCCCTTGGCAAAAGTCTTTTAAGAGCTTGATGATTTCATGATCCACCTCTTTCTCTGTCAAGCTTGTTTTATTATAAATTTGATAGATGTGCATGCCAATCTTTCCTGGAAGGGGGTGTGTAAGGGATTGTTGCTCCTATCCTTTAGATTCTTACAAGATACTTTTCTCCTTCAGAAAAAGAAAATTGATAAAAATCTAACCAGAAAGCTGAGCAAAAAAGAGCAGTAACTGCCTTTCATGTGGCACATAATATCCTATCACCCTTTCTGCTCAAATTTTATTTACATTTTTTACTCATCTCTCCTTTGTTAACTCTCTTTCATGCCCCAGTGGGGATAATACATAAAACTTAAAATATAAAGACACATTCAGTTTTCAGTTCTGTTAAAGTGACGGTACAGAAATCTTTGTATGATATGGATTTGTTGCTATTTACAGCCTGCCAGATTTTGAAAAATTAAATTTATAGCCTAAAGGTTTTTCTTAAAAAAAACCTCTAATTTCAATAGTTTTTGTAGTGCCTGCCTATGAATTATCATTTACAAAGATCATTTGAAGAGTTTTCCTTTTCCAAGCTGTTCAAGATATAAGCATGACAACACAGCAACAGATCTGTGGTAACTCATTAGATTTCTCCTTCTAATTAGATTCACTATGGCTGTTTATAGACTTTTAGGCACTTTTCAATACTAAATGACTTTCCATACATAGGCCAGTAAAGCCTCATGTCTTGAGGACTTTTCAAAAATGGTGAGTACATAAAATAATCATTTGAAAAGCATAGAAAATAAGGCCAACAGGTCTCACCGGTTTGCATATGGTAAATTTTTCTAATTACTATTCTTTTATCTGCTTTTTGTCAACTGACAATTTTTCAAGATCTTTATTTCTCACTTGTCTACAATTTAATGAGAAAATTGACAAATAACATGACAGTACTGTTGCAGCTTAACATCATCATTAATGTTCTTACTTTCTAGAGTTTTTCTCTGTTAGAATATCTCCCCTGAGAATGATATCTTTGTAAATGCCTTTTTATTATAATCCTACAAACTATTTTTGAACAATAAACTTATTCTATATTTGGCTTTCTACTTGAATTTGCTTTCCCAAACTCTAAGTAACTCTTTATATTGTTTCTTTCATCTCTTGCTTCATTTTCAGAATATCTATATTCCCTTTTCCTTTTATAGCAGAGTCTGATTTAAATTCTTTAAAAGTAGAATTATAATTTAACTACTCTTAATATAGTATCTTTTATAATATCTAATTTTCTAGATTTCAATACTTTGTTACATGTTATAGATGCCTTAATTCCCTTAACTTTCTCTAATTGAAGTGAAATTTCATTTCCTCTGGTACTTAAAAGTAATATTCTACTGTGTGAAAACAAAGTAATATCTGGTATAAAGCCTGTTTTAAAATTTGCAATCAGGCACATAATCATAAATATAATAACATATTTGCTACAGTAGACTTACCTGCAATTTTATCCAAAATACCTGATTGAAAAGAGTATTATGAACAGTTGAAAAGCAGTCAGTATACAGAGTATCTTCTGAAGCTGTTCATGTTTTTCATGCCATTGTCACAACTAAATAAGATACATAAGAACCGCATGTATATATTCATTATGTTATTTATTCATTAAGCAACAATTTATCCATTATGTGTCAGGCTTTGGCCTGTATTTGGGAGAGGAAGGAGACATGGGACCAAGTTCCTCATATTAAAGGGGGGAAAAGGTCAATTAACCACCAGATACATGCATTAAGGGGATCAAAGGTGAAATAACAGGATTCAGGGGGAAAAGGAAGAAATTACAGAGAGTGACTAGGGGACTTCTGAGAGGAGGTGTTTACAAACCTTTTTTGGAAGAAGACACATTTGAGCTGAGATTTGAATAATAAATAGGAGACAGTCTTACAGGAATGCTTCCCAAACTGAGGAACAGATAGATTTAAGGTCCAAACCTAGCAAAAATTTGTCATGCTTGACTCTCAGAAAAAAAAGCTGTGCAGTTGGAGCTTAGAGATTGAAGGCAAGTAAGATACAACACAGTTGTTCTGGTTCTAACTGAAGTAATACATTTTCTCCTCTAAATAGTAGTTCTTCATATATTTGGTTATAAGGGACAGACTCCCAGTTAATTCTTCTCTTTGGGTACCAGATTAATGGACTAGTAATGGTTGAAAGACATTTGTTTAACTGAATAATCTTGAAAGAAATTTATAGAGTGCTGCCTCCCTCACAGAGATTTCCTGTGCTTTGCTCCTGAAGAGTGATATTGTGAGTGGCTGAAATGGCCAGTTAAGTGGAAAAACTCTCAAGTTTGGAAAAGAAGAATATTTTCACGGGATGTACCTTAGGTCAAATGAAACTGAGGTCATGGAAGAATTTTGTACAATAGCAACGAATCCTGCAGGGGTGAGATCAATAACCAAGACCAGGTAAAAGACAATGTATAACTGAGAAGTGGTCAACAGAATGGACTGAGGAAAACCACCTCCAATATTACTAAATGCTGCTTTTTAATAAATGAGCTTGTATCTTGCAACTTAGATTCCCTTGGGAGAAAAAAGTGTTTGAATTTCTTCCAAAATTTTCTTGTGACTGAGTTCCAGTTTCAAAACATTGTGGTCTGAGAATATGCAGGGAATATTCTCAGTCTTTTGGTATCAGTTGAGACCTGATTTGTGACACAGTATGTTGTCTATTCTGGAGAAAGTTCCATGTGTGCTTGAGAAGAACAAGTATTCTGTTGTTTTAGGGAGGAATGTTCTGAATATGAGGTCTGTCTGGTCCAGTGTGTCATTCAAAGCTCTTATCTCTTTGTTGATTTTCTGCTTAGATGATCTGTCTATTACTGAGAGTGGAGTATTGAAGTCTCCTACTGTTAACATATTATTAATATGTTTCTTTATTTTGGTTAGCAGTTGGCTTATGTAGTTGGCTGCTCCTGTGGTGGTGGCATAGATATTTACAATTGTTAGATCTTCTTGGTGGATAGACCTTTTAAGAATGATATAATGTCCTTCTGTACCTCTAACTACAGTCTTAAGCTTAAAATCTAATTTGTTTGATATGAGAATGACTACCCCAGCTTTCTTTTGAGGTCTGTTGGTATGAAAGATTGTTCTCTATCCCCTCACTTTCAGTCTGGATGTATCTTTAGGTTCAAAATTAGTCTCTTGTAGATAGCACATGGATGGGTCCTATCTTTTTATCCAATCTGCCACCCTGTGCCATTTTATGGGAGCATTTAGTCCATTCACATTGAGAATGATTATTGAAAGATATTATTTTATTGTCATCATGTTGCCTGTGAAGTTCTTGTTTCTATAGATTTTCTTTGTAAATTTCTGTTCTTTATCACTCTTGGGGTCTTACTCCTTTCATAAAACTCCCCTTAATATTTCTTGTAGGGGCAACTCTGTGGTCGCATATTCTCACAGTTTTTGCCAGTCTTGGAAGCTCTTTATCTCTCCATCCTTCTAAATGACAGCCTTGCCATATAAAGTATTTTTGGCTGTATGTTCTTATCATTTAGTACCATGAATATGTCTTGCCAGCCCTTTCTGGATTGCCAGGTCTCTATGGACAGGTCTGACATTATTCTGAAGTTCCTTCCTCTGCACATAAGGAATCTCTTGTCCCTAACTGCCCTTAGAATGGTTTCCCTGGGTCTAAGATTTAGAAGTTGTACTATTACATGCTGGGGCATTGGTCTATTCTTGATCTTGGGAGGTGTCCTCTCTGCCTCTAGGACATGAATGTTTGTTTCATTCCCCAGATTAGGGAAGTTCTTGGCTATGATTTGCTTAACTATATCTTCTAGTCCTCTATCTCCACTGCCTCAGGGATCCCAATAATTTTGACATTGGAACATTTCATGGCATCATTTATTTCTCTAATTCTCCTTTCATGGATTTTAAGCTATTTGTTCCAGGCCTCCTCCTGTTCCTTCTTTTATATCAGTTTGTCTTTTGGATCACTGATTCATTCTTCTGTATCATTTACCTTAGCTGTTAGACTATCTAGATTAGATTGGGTCTCATAGATAACATTTTTAAGTCCTGCGAGATCAGCACTCATTTCTGCCCTTAGAGAACCTACGTTGCCATTAATGGTTTTCTCCATCCTAGCTATTGTCTTCATAACTGTTAGACTGAAGTCTATTTCACATCTTGCTTTATCCATATCCATTAGTTCTGTGGCAGAGGTCACAGTCTTTGAATTTTTCCTGTGTTGTGTGTTCCTCCTCTTAGCCATTCTGTTGAGGAGTTGTTGAGGGAATGTACAGAGTCAAAATTATTGACCACAACCCAAGCAAGATGCACCTGTTTTATGGGGACCATAGGGTTGTTGGTCTCTTGTTCTTCCAGTCTGTCTTCTGTGAGAGGGGCTTGCTGCACTGTTACTCAGGCAACTCTGTTTGAGCAGTTACCCTGGATCCATTGGGCAGTGGTACGCTCAGTGAAAACTGGTTTGGGGGGGCTTTTGTTCTCTGCCAGCTTTCCCTGGCAGCCTTGAGCATCTCTTCCAGGACTCAGAGCAGAAGTGACTGTAACCAAACTTCTGTCTCAGAACAGAGAGATCACATTCCATTCTCCAGTGAGTTCTCCAGGGCACACTGTTTCCATTTTTGTCTGTGCTGCTAAGAACTGAAGCATCCTGGGTTGTGCACCCCATAGCAGCAATCCCAGCTCTTGCTTCCAGGTCCAGGCACCTCTCTGCCCTTTGTGCTTTTAAACTGCCAGCAGCCCTCAGTTTGCAAGCATATCCCTGCAGCTCCAGGGATGAGGTACTGGGGGGTTGGGGGGCTTCCCTAAAGTCTTTTCCCCACTGCTACCAGTCTGTGTGTCTGTGCCCAGTCCTCAGCGCAGGAGGCTTTTGCACTCTGGCAGCTCAGGATCCCAGAGGTTCCCTCCCCCTTCTGATTATCTTCCAATATCTGCCCACAGAATCATGGCTCCCTGCTTCATACCTTGAAATCAACCATCGGAGAGATTCTGTTTGTGGAGATCCAGATATGTCTTCTTACATCTTAGGTTGACTTCATGGGTGTTCAGAGTGGTCTGGTAGATATCCAGCTCAATTCAGGGTACTGGCTGAAATATGGTCCCTACTCCTCCACTATTTTTCCACCTCCAAAGGTTTATTAATTTATTAATTTTATCTTTTCAAATAATCAACTCTTGGTTTCATTAATCCTTTCTATATTTCATTTTTTTCTACTAACTTTGGGCTTTATTCTTCTTTTTCTAGCTCCTTTAAGTGTAAGGTAGGATTGCTCGAGATTTTTCTTCTTTCTTAAGTTAGGTCTATATAACAGTAAACTTCTATGTTAAAACAGTTTTTTCCTGGGGCTCCTGGGTGGCTCAGTGGATTAAAGTCTCTGCCTTCAGCTCAGGTCATGATCCCAGTCCTGGGATTAAGCCCCGCATTGGGCACTCTGCTCGGCGGGGAGCCTGCTTCCTTCTCTCTCTCTCTCTCTCTCTGCCTGCCTCTCTGCCTACTTGTGATCTCTGTCAAATAAATAAATAAAGTCTTTAAAAAACAAAACAAAACAAGGGATGCCTGGGTGGCTCAGTTGGTTAAGCCGCTGCCTTCGGCTCAGGTCATGATCCCAGGGTCCTGGGATCGAGTCCCGCATGGGGCTCCTTGCTCCGCAGGGAGTCTGCTTCTCTCGCTGCCTCTGCCTGCCTCTCTGCCTGCTTGTGTGTACTCTCTCTCTCTCTCTGGCAAATAAATAAAATCTTAAAAAAAAATTAAAAACAAAACAAAAAAACAGTTTTACCTGTTTCCCAAAGATTTTACACCATTGTTTCCATTTTCATTTGTCTTCATGGTTTTTTTTTCCTCTTTGTTTTCTTCATTGACTGTTTGAATGTTCAATAGCATGTTATTTAGCCTACACCTGTTTGTGTTTTTTCCAGTCTTCTTTTCCAAGTGATTGATTTCTAGTTTCATACCATTGGTTGGCAATGTTGTTTGACATGCCTTCAATCTTTGTAATTTTATTGAGACATGTTTTGTAGCCTAACATGTGATCTACCCTGGAGAATATCCCATGTACACTTGAAAAGAATGTGTATTCTGCTGTTTTGAGATGGAACTATATAGATATATAGATATAGATATAGACATAGATATAGATAATATATCTGTTAAGTCTATATGGTTTAATGTTTCATTCAAGGCCACTCTCTCCTTATTGATCTTCTGTCTGGATTTTCTATCCATTGATCTAAGTGGGATATTAAAGTCACTACACTATTATATAACTGCTAATTCTACCCCTTATGTCTATTAATATTTTCTTTTGTATTTAGGTTCTTCTATGTTAGGTACATAGATATTTTTAATTTTTATAACCTCCTCTTACAGTGATCTATTTATCATTGTGTAATGTCTTGTTGTTTTTGTATAGTTTTTGCTTTCAAGTCTAGTTTTTCTAAGTTTCTTTATTCCATCTTATTCTTCACTTCCATTTGCACAGAATATCTTTTTTTTTATCCTTTAATTTTCTGTCTGCATCTTTTGGTTTGATGGGAGACTTTCCAATGCAGCATTTTGTTATTTTTACCCATTCAGTCACCCTATGTCTTTTGATTTGAGCACTTGAAGTAATTTTTGCTGGTTATGTACTTATTGTCATTTTGTTAATTGTTTTTGTGGTTCTTCTCTGATGATTTTCTAAAGCTTCATACTAGAATCCTCTCTCTATTATTTATACATCTATTCAGGTTTTTGTTTTGTGGTTACCATGAGGTTTATATATAAATCATAAGTATATAGTAGTCTATATTAAGTTGATGGTTATTTAAGACCAAACACACTCTAAAATCACAATATTTTACTACCTCTCCATGTTTTATGTATATATGATTTTATATTTTATATATTTATATTTTATGTCTTTTTTATTTTGTGAGTCCCTTAACTAACTTTTTAGATATAATTGATATTATATTATTACTTTATATTATATTATATTATTATTATATTATATTATATATATAATATATATATTATATATAAATATATATTATATTATATTATATTATATTATATTATTATTTTTGGCTTCCAACCTTCATACCATCTTTATAAGTAATTAATCTACTACTTTTCCTGTATGTTTGCTTTTACCTATGGATTTTTTTTTCCTTTGATAATTTTCTTCCAATTTTCTTCTTTTTTCTTTACCACTTAAAGAAGTCACTTTAACATTCTTTGTAAGGCTGGTTTCATTGTGATGGACTCCTTTAATCTTTGTTTATCTGGGAAACTCTTTATCACTTATTCAATGATGATTGAAAACCTTGCCCACTAGAGCATCCTTGGCTGTAGATGTTTTCCTTTCAGCACTTAGAAGCCTGGAAGGGAGTGACATGATATACTCAGGGTTTCTGCTAAAAAAATCAGCTGATAGCCTTTGCAGTTCCCCCTGGTGCATAACTAGTAGCTGTTCTTTTGCTGCTTTTAAGATTCTTTCTGTATTTTTAGTCATTAATGTTTTAATTATGTGTCATGGTGTGGACCTCCATGGGTTCATCTTGTTTGGAGCTACTATGCTTCCTGTACCTGAATATCTATTTTATTCCCCAGGTTAGGAAAGTTTCCAGCTATTAGTTCTTCAACTTAGTTTTCTGTCCCTTTCTCTCTACCTTCTATATCTGGGGTCCCTATAACACAAATGTCAGTAAACTTGATGTAGTCCAAGATGTCCTTTAACCTATCCTCTCTTTTTATTTTCTTTTATCTTTTTGCTGTTTAGCTGGGATATTTTCCATTACCCTCTCCTCCAGATGGCTTATCCATTCTTCTACATCATCTAATCTTGCCATGGATTTCCTCAGCATGTTTTAATTTCAGTTATTGTATTCTCCAACTCTGGTTGGTTATATTTTGTATCTTCTCACTCCTCTTGAGGTTCTCACTGAGTTCACATCCAGTTTATTCTCAGGTCTGGTGAACATCTTTATGACCATTACTTTGAACTTTTTATTAGGTAGATAACTTATCACTGTTTTATTTAGTTATTTTTCTGAAATTTTGTCTGGTTATTTAATTTGGAACATATTCTTTTGTCTCCTCATATTGTTTTACTTTCTGTGTTTATTTCTATGACTTATGGAGAACAGCTACTTCTCTTAGTCTTGAAGGAGAGGCTTTATGTAGGAATATCCCCTGTGTAGAGTTTCTGTGCCTGACTACTTTGGCTAGAGATATAGTAGATAATGACTGGTATTCCTGGAGTACTCCACTCTGAAGCCAACCTGTGGGACAGTTGGAGCTGAAAAGAGATCAGGCTAGGGATTCCTGGTGCATTCTGCACAAGTATACCATGTCAAGATGGTTGGAGTTGAGGTTGGCATGAGCCAGGGGTTCTTGGGACATTACATGCAGAGATCACCCAGGCAGCTGGCTTGAGCTGAAGTAGAAGCACCATGGTAGGAATGCTAGAGCTAAAGCAGGTGTGGGCTAGGAGCTCCCAGGGTGCTTTGCACAGATTTGTTGTCTGGAACTAAGGTGGGTGCAGATCTCAAGTGTCCAAAAATGCATTGTGCCTGTGGCATCTTAGCAAGACAACCAGAGCTTTAGTGAGCACTCTCTGATGGTATTTCAGTATGTGCTGTTTGAGAACCACTTTGGTGGGATAGCTGGAGTTCAAGTGGGTATAGAAGGCTTGCTTTGAGGGAAAAAAAAATGAGGTTATTGTGTTTAGGAGTCTGGGACTTGCTGAGGCAGTGGGCTGGCTGGATCTTTTGTCTGTGCTATCTGGTTGAAGGAGGTACATAAACAAAGAAAGCCAGCACCTCTAGTCCAAGAGAGTGGTCCAAGAGAGTGGTTCAGAAAAAAAAAAAAAAAGAAAGAAAGAAAAGGTCTAGTACCTTATGATGGGTACTCAACATTTATTTCACTTATGTTTTAGTTGTTCTTAACTACAACTTTTGTCTGTGCCTGCTTATGGTCCTTTAGGTAGTCTCTTCTTTACTCCGGTTTGCACCATTGAGGATGGGGTTCTCATAGTTATCATGTCTCTGTCTCTCCTGCCATTCTCTATATGGTCCCTCTAACTTTGTGTAGAAGTTGTTCAATCATCCCATTCTGAATGGGAATTACATCCCATTCAGAAGTAATTGCTTTATATGTAAATGTAGATATGATGTGTTCATGGAGGAAGTGAGTTCATGGTCTTACCCTCATGCCATCTTAGTTCCAAAAGTTCTTCACAAAATTTTAGCACAATTCAACAACACTTTAAAAGGATATAAAACATGATCTAGTGGGAATTATCCCTGGTATGCAAAGATTGTGCAATGTATGAAAATTAATAAATGTAATAACCACATTAATAGAGTGAACTATAAAAACCACATGACCATCTCAATAGATGGAGAAAAAGCATTTGACAAAATACATCTTAAAATAATAAAAATAACAGACATTAAATAACAAAATCTCTCCACAAATTGAGTACAGAAGGAACCTATCTTAATGTAATGAAGATCATATACAACAAGCCCACAGCTAATATCATATTCAGCAGGGAAAGATTTTCCTCTAAAATCAGGAACAAGACAAGAGTGCCCACTCTCACCACTTTTATTGAACAGAGTACTGGAAGTCCTAGCTAGGGCAAAGGCATAGAAATAAATAGCATCCAAATAAAAAATTAAGAAGCAAAATTGTAGGAAAAATAAGAAGTAAAATTATTCATAGATGACATAATCTTATATATAGAAAATCCTAAAGACTTGACCAAAAAGCTGTTGTAATTAATAAAAAATATATATAAATAAAATAAAGAAGTTACAGAATTTAGAGTCAACCTATATAAATATCTTGTGTTTCTAGACACAAACAAGAAAATATCTGAAAAAGAACTGAAAAATATATCTCATTCACAATAGAATCAAAAACAATGAAATGCAATTTAACCAAGGAAATAAAAGATCTATGATAAAAATTATAAGATTTTGATGAAAGAAATTGAAGAAGACACACAAAAAAATGGAAAAACATCCCATGCTTTTTGGAATATTATTAAAATATCCATACTACTTAAAGCCATCTATATATTCAAGGCAATCCTTATCAAAATTCCAATGGAATTTTTCACAGAAAATAAAAATATTAAATTTCATATGGAACCATAAAAGATCTACTTGAAGTTAGAGCAAACTTGAGAAAGAAGAATAGCTCAGGAGGCATCATACTTTCTTATTATCTCAAACTATATAACAGAGCTATAGTAATTAAAACAATGGGGGGCACCTGGGTGGCTCAGTGGGTTAAAGCCTCTGCCTTCAGCTCAGGTCATGATCCCAGGGTCCTGGGATCGAGCCCCACGTTGGGCACTCTGCTTGGCGGGGGGCCTGCTCCCTCCTCTCTCTCTGCCTACCTCTCTGCCTACTTGTGATCTCTTTCTGTCAAATAAATAAATAAAATCTTAAAAAAAAATGGGGGGGTGTACTAGTATAAAAGTAGAGACAAGGACCAATGAAAGAGAATAGAGAGCCTGAAAATAAGTCCTCACATATATATCTAACAAATACTTGAAAAAGGAGCAAAGAATGCTCAATGGGGAAAAATAGTCTGTTCAAGAAATGGTGAGGGGGAAACTGGATAAACACATGCAGAAAAATATTAGATCCTTACACAACTCACAAAAATTAACTCAAAATGTATTAAGGACTTAAGACCTGACACTAAAATTCCTTAAGGAAAACAGAAAAAGCTCCTTGACATTGGTCTTGGCAATTTTTTTTTTTTTTTTTTTTTTTTTTTTTAGATACAGTACCTCAAGCACAAGCAACAAAACCAAACATCAACAAGTGGGACTAAAACAAACTTAAAATTTTGACAGCAAAGGAAACAATCAAGAAAATAAGAATGTAACTTACAGAATGGGAGAAAATGTTTGCAAACTACTGCATAAGGAGTCAATATCCAATATGTAAAGAACCTAACAAAAATGATCTGATTAAGAAGTGGACAGAGGAACTGAATATGCATTTCTCCAAAAGACATACAGATGAACAGCAGGCACATGAAAAATGCTCAACATCACTAATCATCAGGGAAATGCAAATCAATAGCACTATGAAATATCACCTCACATCTAATAAATAACTATCATCAGGAAAACAAGCAAGAATAAGTATTTTTGGTTTATGGAGAAAAAGGAAACGTTGAGCATTGTTGTTGAAAATGTAAATTAGTTCAGTCCCTATGGAGACATTATTGAGGTTCCTCAAAAAATTAAAAATATAGAACAAGTGTGATCTATACCATAATATGCTCCAGCAATCTTGCTTCTGGTTATATATATTAAGAAAATGAAACCACGATATTGAAAATATGTGTGTTCCCATGTTTATGGCAGCATTATTTATAATAGCCAAGATATGGAAACAACCTAAGTGTCCACTGACAAATGAATGCATAAAATAGATGTGAGATAAATAAAATATTATTCATCCATGAGAAAGAAAGAAATCCTGCCATTTGCAACAACATAGGTGGACCCTCAGGGTATTATGCTAAGTGAAATAAGTCAGCTAAGTTAAATGCTCTCTAGCCAACAACCAGCAAAACAAAACAAAACAAAAACAAAAAACAAAACCCACAAGGCCCTCAAGTCATAAAACCACAAGGAAATAATTATGCCAACAACTGATGCTTAGCTTAATGAGCTTGGAAGCAGAATCTTCCCAGTTGAGCCTCCAGATGAGAATAGTTCCACTGATGCCTGATCGCAGGCTCATGAGACTCTGAACAGAAAGAAATCCAGCTAAGCTGTGAGTGGACTACTAACCCACAGAAATTATGACATAATAAATGTGTCTTCTTTTAAGCCACTGAATCTGTCATACCCTTTTATGAAGCAAAAGATACTGACAGAGGGCTTACATTTGGCATTTCCATTTCTGTCCAAGTATGTCTTATTGGGACATGAATTGTTTGTATTCCTTAAATGCAAATCATCTGATATTTCCCATTAACTCTAATCAGAACTGCTTAAAAATAATACAGTATAGAACCTTGCCTAATATCACCATACCCAGCACCATTATGCAACAACTATGCAAATAAAGTCAGCATTGCTATGCTTAAATTATGTATTCTGAAATCTACCTGCCTGTGTTTAGATTTGGTTTCCACTAATTTCTTGCAGTGTATTCTACAGATTTCTTAACTTCTCTGTGCCTTCATGCCTTTGTAAATTGAGGAGAATAATAGTAATTTATATTCAGTTTTTTAAAGGATTAAATTGGATATATGTCAAACATGTAAGTTCTCAATGAATGTTAAATTTATTATTAATGATAATATTGTCACTATTAGTATACCTAATACACATCCATATTCCTTTCATATAAAAGAACTATATAGGGGTGCCTGGGTGGCTCAGTGGGTTAACGCCTCTGCCTTCAGCTCAGGTCATGATCCCAGGGTGCTAGGATAGAGCCCCACATCGGGCTCTCTGCTCAGCGGGGAGCCTGCTTTCCCCTCTCTCTCTGCCTGCCTCTCTGTCTACTTGTGATCTCTCTCTGTCAAATAAATAAATAAATAAAATCTAAAAAAAAAAAGAACTATATAAATGTTCTTTAACAATGGTTTAATTAAATTGTGTAAATCACCTAATGTTAAATTTTCAAAATTGTAGAGCCAATAATGTACTGTTTGGAGACTAATTTTATACTTTATTGATTATTCATTACTTCTTTTCATTAATATCACTACTCATTTGTTGCCATTGATAACTACATATAGGTCTTCTATACAGCCTAGAAGTATAATACAACTTAAAAATAATATAATATCAAATGTTAAATATATTGTACATAAACAATATATTCTTATTCATACTTCATATCATTGTTTACAATTGTTCTTATTCATTCATCCTTCATATCATTGTTTATGCTTTAAAATTAAAATTAATAATTAGATTGGAAATGTAGATAATTGAATAATTTAAATATATGCATTCATGTTACAGAGTGACCAATAAAAATGTAGATAAGGTGTCTCAATTTTTTGTCACCAAGGTGCACAACTAAAACAAAAAAATAAATAAAGAGGAAAGATTTTAATTAAAAGATTCACCTATGAGTAAGTATAAAACATAAATCTTTCTTAGATATGATGCCATACCGTGGCTTTATAAATCATCTTTATTTTTCCTATTAAAATTTTGCCAGATTGGATGAAAAAACACAATCCAGTCTACTTTTGTTTATATCAGCATTTCTTAGACATATTTTTAAAATAGAAACAAGTTTATTGTTTAAATTGAGCAATAAATGCAAAAGAAAGAACTTCTATATTATTTCCAAAGAGATTTTATAAATCCTAAAAGACAAGATGAGTCCTTATAATTTGCTACCAAACTTCAAGTTTCAAAGTAAAGAATATGTCCAATTATCTATCTTCTATAATGTTACTATGGCAGTTTTAATTGATTCAGATTGGCCTATTTCCTTCTCTAATATATGATGCAGTGGGGGTTATTGTTCTATGATCTGTAGAACAGTTTCTCCTGAAGAACTGAGAGCTGAATAAACAGCTTCTGCACAACAAAAACAGAGAGACCACACAGAGAATGGTGAGAGAAATGGAGACAGAGTAATAATGGAAATCCCCATCACCAATACTGCACTGCAGTGGGGAGGGATAGTGCTGAGGGACTGTGAGTAGGATCACGTGCCCTGGATTACAGAAAAAAGCCACAGTATAAAAGGCAACTAGAATAAACAGCCAGGTTTAGAAATCTTCCAAACAGTGGGGGAGCTGCTGGAGCTCTCTCTGGGTTGCAGGGGCTGGCACCTAGCCCACATGAACCCTTAGAGCATTGGGACACATGAAAAAGCTGAAGTTTAAAATTTCAACTAGACAGATTTCCAGGAAAGATGGAAGAGTAGAAAGACCCTAAACTCACCTTGTTCCACAGATACAGCTAGATAACACCCATATCAGTGTAAGTAACCTAAAAAACAACCCAAAGACTGGCAGAACATACCCTACACAGTAAATGTAGAGAAGAGGCCATATCAAAGAAGGTAGGAAAGGCATAGACAAGGTTGGGAGTCAAAGGGACCCACAGGACTGTTCCCAGGTGGGAGGTACACCACAGATACGCTGCTTTCAAGAGCAGAGGATATAGCTCACTTTTCTACTACATAGAAACAGACCAGAGTATTAGAAAAAAATGAGGAGACAGAGTAATATGTCCCAAATGAAAGAACAAGACAAAATCACAGCTAAATGAAACAGAAATAAATAATATACTGGATGGAAAATTCAAAGTAATGGACATAAAGATAGTCAATGGACTTGAGAAAAGAGTAAAGGATGTTAGTGAAACCCTTAACAAATATAGAAAACATAAAAAAGAACAAGTAAGTTGAAAAACTGAATAACTGAAATTAAAACTACACAGAAGAGAACAAATGGTAGACTAGAAAAAGCAGAAGAATGGATCAGTGACCTGAAGTACAGAGTAATCAAAAGCAATCAAACTGAACAGGAGAGAGAAAAAAATAAAAAAGTGATAATAGGTGTAGGCAACTCAGTGACAACCTCAAGTATAATAACATTTGCATTACAGGAGTCCCAGAAGAAGAAAGAGAAAGCAGAGCAGAAAATTTATTTGAAGAAATGGTTGGAAACTTCCTGAATCTAGGGAAGGAAACAGAAATCCAGATCCAGGAGGCACAGAGCCCCCCAAAAATATCAACCAAAGAGGTCCACACCAAGACACATAGTAATTAAAATGCCAAAAAGTAGTGACTGAAAATTTTAAAAGCAGCAAGAGAAAAAGAGAACAGTTACATACAAGGGAAAAACCTAAAAAAACTATCAGATTTTTCCATAGAAACTTTGAAGGTCAGAAGAAAGTGGCATGATATAGTCAAAGTGCTGAAAGAAAAAAACTAACAACAACAAAACAAACAAACAAACAAAGAAACAAAAACCTACAGCCAAAAATACTGTATTCAGCAAGGCTATCATTCAGAATAGGAGAGATAAAGGTTTCCCAGACAAACAAAAGTTAAAGGGATTCATCACCACTAACCCAACCTTGTAAGAAATATTCAGGGGGACTGATTCTGAGTGGAAGGGAAAGACCATAAGCAGGAGTTAGAAAAGTAGAAAGCACAAAAGAAGTAAAAATGTATCTCTGAAAATTAGTTTAAGAGATTCACGGAATAAAAGGATATAAAATATGACAACATATATCTAAAACATAGGAGGGAAAGGAGTAAAGAATCCGTTCAAATTAAATGACCTTACTTAATACAGACTGCTATATGCATAAGATGTTACATACAAACTAATGGTAAATACAAATCAAAAACCAATAATAGATATGCAAAAACTAGAGACAAAGGAATCCAAGTATAGTACCAAAGAACGCTAGCAAACTGTAGAGAACAAGAGAAGAAAGGTAAATAACCATCAAACAAGTAACAAAATGGCAGTAAGTAGATAACTATCAGTAATTAAACAGACTAAATGCCCTAATCATAAACACAGGGTAATGGCAAGGATTAAAAAGCAAGACCCGTCTATGTGCTGACTATTAGAGAATTGTTTCAGACCTAAAGATACTGCAGATTGAAAGTAAAGGGATGAAAAAGTATTTATCATAAAAGTAGAATGCTTTATATAAGCATTGTTGATAGACCAATTTTATATACATTTTGAAAAGCTGTATTTTATTATGAATGATTAATTTTGAGACTTAGATCTAACTATTTTAGTAGTTAATAAAATTGGCATTTCAAAGTGTTCCCAAATAATAGCTTCTGAGGTTGTTTTAAGAAAATTCACCTCAGATACTTCCCTAAGTAAAGGAAGAAGATATCAAATATGAAAAAAAAGAAAAAGACAATGGAATAGAAAATAAATTTGGGGTACCAATACTTATATCAGACAAAATAGACTTCAAAACAAAGGCTGTAATGAGACAAAGAAGGACACTATATAATCATAAAGGAAACAATGCAACAAGAATACATAATAATTGCAAATATTTATGCATCCAACATAGGAGGACCTAAATATAAAAAGCAGCTAATAACAAACATAAAGGAACTAACTGACAGTGATAAAATAATAGTAGGGGATTTTGACAACCCACTTATATCTATGGATATACCATGTAAATAGGAAATTAACAAGGAAACACTGGTTTTTGAATGACACATTTGACCAGATGAATCGAACAGATATATTCAGAACATTTCATACTAAAATACTAGAATATGCATTTCTTTCAGGTGTACATGGAACATTCTCTAGGATAGACCACATGTTAGGCCACAAAACAAGCCTCAACAAATTCAAAAAGATTAAAGTCATACTATGCATCATTTCTGACCACAAATGAATGCTATGAAACTAGAAATCAATAATGAGAAAAAATCCAGAAAGAACACAAATACATGGCAGTTCAATAACATGCTACTAAGCAATGAATGGGTCAGCTGGAAATCAAAGAGAAATCAAACTGTACATGGACAAAAATGAAAATGAAAACACAACAGTCCAAAACCTTTAGGATGCAGCAAAAGTGTTTTAGAGGTAAGTTTACAGCAAGACAGGCCTAACTCAATAACCAAGAAAATCTCAAATAAATAACCTAACCTTACAATTAAAGGAGTTAGAAAAAGAACAAACAAATCCTAAAGCCAGAAAACAGAAGGAAATGATAAAGATTAGAGTAGAAATAAAATAAAAACTAAATAAAAATAATAGAGCAGATCAATGAAATCTGCACATGGTTCTATGAAAAAGATCAACAGAATGGATAAACATTAGCCAGACTCAAAATAGAGGAAAAAAAGAGAGCAAGAATTCAAACCAAACTGGAAATGGAAGAAGAGAACCAACATCATAGAAATATAAACGATTATAAGAGAATATTATGAAAAATTATATGCCCCCAAATTGGACAGCCTGGAAAAAATGGACAAATTCTTAAAAACATACAACCTCCCAATACTAAATCAGGAAGAAATAGAATTTTTTTTAATTTTTAAAAATTTTTTATAAACATATAATGTATTAGTAGGCCCAGGGGTACAGTTCTGTGAATCACCAAGTTTACACACTTCACAGCACTCACCATAGCACATACCTTCCCCAATGTCCATAACCCAACCAACATCCGCCTACCCACCTCCGCCCGGCAACCCTCAGTTTGTTTTGTGAGATTAAGAGTCTCTTATGGTTTGTCTCCCTCTCAATCCCATCTTCTTTCATTTTTTCTTTTCCTACCCCCCAACCCTTCTATGTTGTATCTCCACTTCCTCATATCAGGGAGATCATATGATAGTTGTCTTTCTCCAACTGACTTATTTTGCTAAACATAATACACTCTAGTTCCATCCACATCGTCAAAAATGGCAAGATTTCATTTCTTTTGATGGCTGCATAGTATTCCATTGTATATATATAATACCACCTCTTCTTTATCCATTTATCTGTTGATGGACATCTAGGTTCTTTCCATAGTTTAGCTATTGTGGACATTGCTGCTATAAACATTCGGGTGCACATGCCCCTTCAGATCACTACATTTGTATCTTTAGGGTAAATATCCAGTAGTGCAATTGCTGGGTTGTAGGATAGCTCTATTTTCAACTTTTTGAGGAAACTCCATGCTGTTTTCCAGAGTGGTTGCACCAGCTTGCATTCCCACCAACGGTGTAGGAGGGCTCCCCTTTCTCTGCATCCTCGCCAGCATCTGTCATTTCCTGACTTGTTAATTTTAGCCATTCTGATTGGTGTGAGGTGGTATCTCATTGTGGTTTTGATTTGTATTTCCCTGATATCAAGTGATGTGGAGTACTTTTTCACGTGTCTGTTGGCCATCTGGATGTCTTCTTTGCAGAAATGTCGGTTCTTGTCCTCTGCCCATTTCTTGGATTGGATTATTTGTTCTTTGGGTGTTGAGTTTGCTAAGCTCTTTATAAATTTTGGATACTAGCCCATTATCTGATATGTCATTTGCAAATATCTTCTCCCATTATGTCAGTTGTCTTTTGGTTCTGTTAACTGTTTCCTTTGCTGTGCAAAAGCTTTTGATCTTGATGAAGTCCCAATACTTCATTTATGCCCTTGCTTCCCTTGCCTTTGTCAATGTTCCTAGGAAGAAGTTGATGCGACTGAGGTCAAAGAGGTTGCTCCCTGTGTTCTCCTCAAGGATTTTGATGGATTCCTTTCTCACATTGAGGTCTTTCATACATTTTGAGTCTATTTTTGTACGTGGTGTAAGGAAATAGTCCAATTTCATTTTTCTGCAAGTGGCTGTCCAATTTTCCCAACACCATTTGTTGAAGAGATGGTCTTTTTTCCATTGGACAAACTTTCCTGCTTTGTCGAAGATTAGTTGACCATAGAGTTGAGGGTCTATTTCTGGGCTCTCTATTCTGTTCCATTGATCTATGTGTCTGTTCTTGTGCCAGTACCATACTGTCTTGATGATGACAGCTTTGTAATAGAGCTTGAAGTCTGGAATTGTGATGCCACCAACTTTGGCTTTCTTTTTCAATATTCCTTTGGCTATTAGGGGTCTTTTCTGGTTCCATGTAAGTTTTAGGATTATTTGTTCCATTTCTTTGAAGAAAATGGATGGGATTTTGATAGGGATTGCATTAATGTGTAGATTGCTTTAGGTAGCATAGATATTTTCATAATATTTGTTCTTCCAATCCATGAGCATGGAACATTTTTCCATTTCTTTGTGTCTTCCTCAATTTCTTCCATGAGTATTTTATAGTTTTCTGAGTATAGATTCTTTGCCGCTTTGGTTAGGTTTATTCCTAGATATCTTATGGTTTTGGGTGCAATTGTAAATGGGATTGACTCCTTAATCTCTCTTTCTTCTGTCTTGTTGGTGTAAAGAAATGCAACTGATTTTTGTGCATTGATTTTATATCCTGACACTTTACTGAATTCCTGTACAAGTTCTAGCAGATTCAGAGTAGAGTCTTTTGGGTTTGCCACATATAGTATCATATTATCTGCAAGGAGTGATAGTTTGACTTCTTCTTTGCTGATTTGGATGCCTTTAATTTCTTTTTGTTGTCTGATTGCTGAGGCTAGGACTTCTAGTACTATGTTGAATAGCAGTGGTGATAATGGATATCCCTGCCATGTTCCTGACCTTAGCAGAAAAGCTTTCAGTTTTTCTCCATTGAGAATGATATTTGCGGTGGGTTTTTCATAGGTGGCTTTGATAATATTGAGGTATGTGCCCTCTATCCCTACACTTTGAAGAGTTTTGATCAGGAAGGGATGCTGTATTTTTTCAAATGATTTTTCAGCATCTGTTGAGTGTATCATGTGGTTCTTGTTCTTTCCTTCATTAATGTATTGTATCACATTGATTGCTATGTGGATGTTGAACCAACCTTGCAGCCCTGGAATAAATCCCACTTGGTCATGGTGAATAATCCTTTTAATGTACTGTTGGATCCTATTGGCTAGTATTTTAGTGAGAATTTTTGCATCTGTGTTCATCAAGGATATTGGTCTGTAATTCTCTTTTTTGGTGGGATCCTTGTCTGGTTTTGGGATCAAGGTGATGCTGGCCTCATAAAATGAGTTTGGAAGTTTTCCTTCCTTTTCTATTTTTTGGAAGAGTTTCAGGAGAATAGGAATTAATTCTTCTTTAAATGTTTGGTAGAGCTCCCCTGAGAAGCCATCTGGCCCTGGGCTTTTGTTTGTTTGGAGATTTTTGATGATTGTTTCAATCTCCTTACTGGTTATGGGTCTGTTCAGGTTTTCTATTTCTTCCTGGTTCAGTTGTGGTAGTTTATATGTCTCTATTAATGCATCCATTTCTTCCAGACTGTCAAATTTGCTGGCATATAGTTAGTTGTTCATAATATGTTCTTATAATTGTTTGTATTTCTTTGGTGTGAGTTGTGTGATCTCTTCTCTTTCATTCATGATTTTATTTATTTTGGTCCTTTCTCTTTTCCTTTTGATAAGTCTGGCCAGGGGTTTACCAATCTTATTAATTCTTTCAAAGAACCAGCTCCTAGTTTTGTTG